>NC_084772.1:8179047-8514047 GCF_028858725.1 Colius striatus
CCCAGAGACTAAGGGAAGAGTTGTACTGATTCAAGCCAAAGTCTGAGTGGTCAACAGCAGATGCCCAGGGAACAGCCTGAGGACAGAATAATCACACAGTGATTTTTCAGTCTACTAATCTCCCAGCCTCCAGCAATCTGTAGTTCAGGGACCTTATGAACCAGGTATGGGTGTGCTTCTGTTTCATTTTAGTACCTTGTCATGACTTACACAGCTAAAATACAATTTATTCTTAGCTATTTCATGAGGACAAGCTTAGCTCTTATCAGCACTGAGCCACAAATATGTCACCCATGATCATATGGTCACATCAAAGCATGTCTCCCTCATCTGACAGGCCTGAAATAACATTTTCACAAGAACTGCACTGATTTGAGTCAAATGGCAGGCATGCACAGTAAAGATGACAGTAGAATCAGACTGGCTTTTAATGTAACGGGTCCAATTAAAAACATTACTAAAGTCATCTGGCACTAAATATTGTGGACTACAAGATGAGATATAATCCATTTAATGGACACTCGCTTTGACTGCTGCTCCATGCTAGAGCCCTATATATGACATCTTTTTTACTATTGTTACTGAAGATTAAATCTAACTTGAGTACATATATCTGGGCTATAAAGGCATCAGGCCTTTTATCTGTTGATGTGGGTTAAATCTCACTTTCCTAAACAATCTAGGCATTCACAGGTGTAAATGTTTCATTGAGAGTCACTGGGACTGGGAAACGTGAGCAGTTTACAAAATTTTTGTTCATATAACCAGTCCACATTTCCCAGTTTCCTTAGACACTACATATGTTTTACTGAACCCATCCTAATTAGTTGTAAAAATAAGCAGAAACAGTGGTTCTAAATACTTAGAAGTTTGAAAAACAGCTAAATACTCCTTCTATTAACATTGCCCTTGTTAGAGTCACTTTTAAGTCAGAGTACATGGAACCTGAGAAAGCAGAAATGTATTTGGCATATTAATACACCGGAATTTTCAATTTCTTTCCCTCAATTGATAACGCTGATACGGAGAATCTTTACACAATGCATGTTATTCTAACTTGTACTGCATACAATATATGTCACAAACAATAACACAATTAAGTCTTATTGCTTTGTAGTGGCACTTAGGGACTGTTTGGATTAAATATAAATTTCCTAATCACCACTTCAGCAAGAAGATTGAGCCAGTGTTTTGACATGGTAGAGCGTATCACAAAGTATCTTGATCCTCACTTAGTGGATTTACACAGCAATGTCTTGGGTAAGCAATCACAATACACAGACATCTGTTATCTTTCTTATTCAGACAGCTCCAGAGGGAAATATTATACAGTGAGATTTTCAAAGGTAGAAAGGGAGTGAAGTATTCAGTTAATACTGATTTTCAGTCAGATGTCTCACTGCCCTTTGTACCTTCAGAAATTCTCTCATGCATGTGGTATTTTACAAAACAGTGAAATATTCGCATCTGAAACACTGACCCATTCTGGCCAGTATCAAGAAAGATAACAGATACATGCAGGAATTCAAAAGTGTAATAATAGGGTCAAGGACAGAGGTAAAAATGGAAATAAGTGGATGATTAGGAATTTCTCTTCAAGAGGAAAGAAATATAGGCTAACATATGATTCTATGATAAAGATTTTAATGTGGAATATAACTCAGACACTGCTTTTTACCCTTTTCTTTAACCAAAAACATGGTCTCATCCAATGAAACGGAAAGGCAAAGTACCTCACTAACTCAAGTACTTAAAGGTTGTATGTTGAAAGACTGAGGAGGCACTTTTTTCTGTTGTCTCCAGTGACCAGACAAGGGGTAATGGAAAGAAGCTGGAACACAAAAAGTTCCACTTAAACATAAGAAAAAACTTCCTTACTGTTCAGGTGAAGGAGCCCTTGCACAGGCTGCCCAGGTAGGGTGTGGAGTCTCCTTTTCAAAACCAGCTTGGATGCATTCCCGTGTGAACTGATCTAGGTGAACCTGCTTTAGCAGTTGTGTGGATTAGAGGATCTCCAGAGGTCCCTTCCAATCCCTACCATTCTGTGATTCTATGAGTATGTAAAAGAACAACAGTATTAAGAAGAAAAGTACATGTGATTACATGCTTAAAAGCACCATGGAATTCTGTCTTTTTGGCATTTTCTTAAAAACAAAGAAACAAAGTTGCTTTTACAAGTAAAATTAGTAAAGTGGAAGGTAAGACAAGCTTTCTTTCAATAAGAGCAAAACAATAGAACCAACTTTTTTTTTTTCCACACCTTCAACACAGAACAATGTGTAACAGTTTGCTGGGAGGCCACAGAACACCTGATGTTCTCATCTATATCAAACACTGTTGGGCAGAGTGGTTACTACTATATACAGATCTAGAGGGTTCCCTGTTGTCAGGCAGACTGTTGTTGAGAATTTTAGGATGCTTAGAGTAGTTAATTAAAGAGAAGTGCTGGGAGCATTTCAAGGCTATAAATTCCTCCCTCATAGCTTATGAGGCTCAGTGCTGGAACTTTCCATATGTCTGTTTTTAACTGGCATAAACTTGTTCTGACCTTAATCAGCATTTCAGGGAGGAGAGAGAGAGAAAAGGGAGGGAGAAGTTATTGGTCAAAGAGGCTTAAGACATATATGATGGCAAGGTCAGCATCCCTGATTTATCTACCGATATGTTCAAAAATTCAAAGCAAAGACAACACGGCATTTTATAATCTTAACTGTTCTACAAGAACATAAATTAATAAACATTTTGCAATCAAACCAGCAAGCACTTGAAAAACACGTTTGTTGTATTTGTAGGTATCAAATATCATAAAATGCATAAATTAACAAGTCTGTACATTATTAAATGACAGTCAAGATGCCAGGTTTCCTTTTTTTATCATGGAAGATATTCCCAGGATCTGTGACATCTGTGGTGCCTAATCCCCCATAGAGAAACTGACATTAAAAGGAATTCACACTGTGGTAAAGCCATACACCATTACAATGTTAGCTATGGGTTTCCAAAGCTCTCCTGGATTCTAGGCTGCAGAGCAGAACACGAGTGAAAAATGACAAGGTTGGTTTCGACATTTGCATTGCAGACAATAGCTTTATAAACTGTGACTTTGAATTACTTCACTGTGGTGAAGATTCCTTACACATTCCACAGGGAAAAAAAAAGATTTCTCTACAGCATTGTTGTTATCTGGTGTCCTGAATGCCTTGCAAGAAATATTCTTTCAAAAATGATTTCTTCCAGTTGCTACCCACATCATTTTCAGCATATGAACTAAATGTGGGGGTTTAAAATTGATAAAAAATGGGAAGATACCACTGTGAAATATCACTGCGATCTCTCCAAAGAAACTGTGTAGTTGACAAATTTGTGCCTTATTCACATCAACTTTTCAGAGAAAAAAATTACGAAGAACAAGCAATGAACAAGTCAGTTTCCTGCCCCACTTCATTCCAGGTAGTTAACAAGTGTGGTCTTGCTTCCATTCCAAAGTCATGCTCCGCTGGTCTCTCATTCCCGATTTCATTCTTGTTCTTGTTCCATGTCATATAACCCTCCAATTTAATTATTTCTTTCATTTAATTTCTGATAATGACAATATGACTATTTTTCTTTTTGTATCTTATGCTTTTGAGTTGGAAACCTTATCTCTCTGCGTTACCTCATTCTAACTTCATCAGATTCTTGCTGCAGTATAAGCCTTCTAGTACAAACCAGCTCAAAGAGTGACTCTTCCTTCCAGACAGAGGACTTATGTCGTTCAATGATTCCCTCATCATTCTCCCAGAAATACAACTTATGTGATCAATAGTTCAAACCATTTTCCACCATCATAGGATCAAAGAGAAGAAACACAGAAACTAGCAGATCACTTGATAAAAAAAAAAACACTGTTTCAAACTGCAACTTCATTTGTCCTTTCTGCACATCAGCTGTAAACAGTTGCCTCCCTATATGTAGCTGGGGTAGTGATTGTAAACAAGCAACTATAGGGGACAGACACTGTGGAGAAAGCCAGTAAGTGCCCCAGAACAAATTGTATCAGTAAAAACAAAACTTCTAAGGAACACTGATGAATTTGCATTCAACATTTACCTCTGCTAGAAAGATTTCAAATAGGAAGCCATTTCCGCTCCATTACTATTAGAATTTAAACTCCTAAAAGGGACATGACCTTTAAATATCTCATACAAGGAACTGTAGGGCTCGTTTACAATCCAGGACTAAGTCTTTAGAGTGGTATGGGAGTAACCCCACATAAAAAAAACATCGAAAATACTTCATTTCTAAAGCATTAATCATACTTTCCACAAGCCTTGAAACACAGCATTCTTTCATTAAAAATAGCATCCCCAAAGTAACATCACGTATTTTGACTTTGCTGCTATGATGAGCAAATACTGACTATACAAAGAGTTTTCATTTATTTAGTCAAAATTACTCTTTATAAAAAAAGATTTTATAGTAGATTATATGATAGTAAACATATAAATGATACGTTTCTATAGCATAATATTTACCTCTCATATAAGTGAAATCACCCATTATGTTTATCTGAATTGCAACACTGTCCTAGCATTTTATATTCATATCTCGCTAGACTTTCATTCTTTCCTTCAGTATGCCAAATAATCTTTCAATGACTGCTTCACTGTGCACTATAATATCTAGGATAAAAGCATAATTAATTAGCACAGGAGATAGAAAATAAATTTCAACAAGAAGCCCAAAAATTATTAATTAATTAAAGAAAGGTTCAAGTTACATCAGAAGGATCACATTTAAATAGAGGCTGACATAGTATCATAGAATCATTTTGGCTGGAAGAGAGCCTTAAAATCATTGAGTCCAGCCTTTGTACCAGCCCCATCAACCCCTAGACCATTTCCCTAAGTGTAACATCCAACCATCTCTTAAATATCTCTAGGGATGGTGAATCCACCTGCTCCCTGGGCAGCCCATTCCAATGCCTGACAACCCTTTCAGGAAAGAAATTCTTCTTCATATCCAGACTGAATCTTCCCTGCAACAACTTGAGGCCTTTTCCTCTTGTTCTATTCCTTGTTACTAGGGAGAACAGACCAACCCCCACCTCACTACAGCTTCCTTTCAGGTAGTTGTAGAGAGAGATAAGGTCTCCCCTGAGCCTTCTTTTCTCCAGGCTAAACAGCCCCAGATCCTTCAGCCCTTCCTCATATGAGATGTGTTCCAGATCCTTTCCTAGCTTGGAATCCCAGCCTCTGGATCCTATCCAACACCTCAATGTCCTTCTTGTAGAGAGGAGCCCAAAACTGGACACAGTATTTGAGGTGCAGCCTTACCAAAGCCAAGGACCAGGGAACGATCACCTCCCTGCTCCTGCTGGCAACACTCTTCCTGATACAGGCCAGTATGCCATTGGCCTTCTGGGCCACCTGGGCACACTGCTGACTCATATTCAGTCACTGTCAATCAACATTCTCAGGTCCCTCTCTGCCTGGCAGCTTTCCAGCCGCTCCTCCCCAAGCCTGTAGAGTGCTGGGGGTTGTGGCTCAAGTGCAGGTCCCGGCACTCAGCTCTATTGAAACTCATGGAATTGACCTTCACCCAGCCATCCAGCCTATCTCAATCTAAAAGAATATAAACAATGTAAACAAAACACTGACACATTTTTTGCTCCCCAAAATCATCTAAGAAAGGAGACACCTAGTCATTGGGTGGTAAACACTGTAATATCATCAGGATAAAAACTCAATCCTAGCAATCTCTTTTTTCTCTGTATTCCCAGATGCTATGTACTTCAACAATATTCTCTTCCATTACTCTGAACTCTTTAACTGTATAAACACAAAATGAACATATTCAATGCTTACCAGAAATACTAGATCTATTGAGCATAGTGACAGTCACAGTGAACTGGTGGGTCCTGAAAGCACCTGTCTTACTGCACATAAACACAACAGCAACCCCACACAGCACTGCAGGTTCTATCTACCCTTTGTGTTTCATTTATTTTTTAATCCAGCCATATGATAGGTCACACAAGTACAAACTATGAGTAAATGAAACTGTGAGATGGAAAGTTTTCATAAGTTTTAAAAGCTTTAGCTTACATCAACATGATGTGGTGCTGATGTAAATCACATTTGAGTCACTAAAAACATGATTAGGTAAAGATATAGGAAAATATTCTGAGGCATAGAATCATCAAAATGTACAAAGCTGTAGCTCCCACTCTGGTTTGCATTTAGCAAGATATTTTGAATAATGATCATCTCTCTCTAGGTAGCTATAATACCTAGCACAACGAGTGTGTATTTGACTGTGGAACTAAGATACTGAAATGTGTAACTTCAGTTCCACATAGAAGCAGTAGTTCTTATATTATGGAATCTTAAATCATGTTAGATACTCCTGAAATTATATCTAAATCTCAATTCTGTGCAGCATTGCTGGAGAACGAGTGCTGGCCTAATGTGCAGCATTGCTGGAGAATGAGTGCTGACCCAATGAGTCGAAGGTAACACAACCCTGCCATTCCAAGTGGTACAAGCCATACACAAAAGCTCTCTAGTTGTCTTCCCAAGGTCTTTAAGTGCATGAAACAGGTATGCATTCAAGATCTTCAATGGCTTCATGGCTACAATGTTAGACTGAAGATGAGGCAGCTTCCTAGGAATGGGATTTGGCCTGCTGGCAGTCTTCTAAATTGCCTTCAGGCTAGCAAGTACAGTAGCCATGTATCATTATGAGAGCAGGTTAATGGCTATTTTTTTGATTGTAACAGCTCAAGAAGGCAGTTACCCTTCCCAGCACAGTGTTTGCAGCTCCAAAATTCTAGAAGCTGGGCCAGGTGGACTGAGGTTTTCCCTCACGTTTGAATGCTAAAATCACCTCGAGGATTTTTGGCAGAGTCACATGCAACTATATAAAGGCAACTTGAAGCAGCCAGAGGCAAAAAAAAAACCCTGTAGGCGGCAAGAAAGTCAAGGACACAGGAAGAAAGGCATGGTAATACATCCCTGAGAGAAAGCTGAGAGAGAAAGCAAGAGAGCAAGTGCACTTTCTAAAACAAAGCACTAGGAACTATAAGCCAAGAAATTATTTGCTGCCATTTGATCCCAACCATGTTTAGACAAGCAGTACTGTATGTCTTGTCTGTGAATAAGGAACTGCTTTTATGTGTCTTTCCACATAAAAATTTCTTCTCTTAACAGAAACAACCTGTAAAACTCTAAACCACAAGTAATAAAGCTCTTATGCTATTAATATCCTGCATTTATGAAGTACCAGTTGTCATTAAGAATACTCAGTATACCAGTCACTCCCAGAGAAGCGGACCCATCGTAAAACAGTCACCAAGTGGTTGCGTGATTGGTAAGGAACAGTGCAACACAAAGCTACATTTGGCTAAAAATAAATAAAGAATACAAACACATTTGCCATGGATATCAGAAACTGCTACATCTCTGTTTTGGAAGATGTTATTCTTAAGCACACATATAAATGGCCAACAGTCTAGTGTTCTAATATAGTTAGATAATTTATAAAATTAGCAATGTGATTGGTCATTGCATCTACAGAAGTAACACAGAATTCACACTCAGAGGTTGCTTCAGAATTTTCCTTCAGAAAAATTCTTTTATCCAAAAGATAAAATATGCTCACTGTCATAATTCAGATATTTTAGGCACTACTCACTAGCAGAAGAACTATCCAGAACTCCCCTTTCCATGCAGACACTGCCCAACCTTCCCTCCTGTGCCTTCACATTACATTGAGCCCTAAACAATGTCCTCAGCAGAAAAATTCTTGCTTGGTAGTGGACATCCTTCTAGCCTCTGCATCATGCAGTGCTTGGAGTGTCTGCACCTGATCTTGTAAACTGCAGTGTTATCTTGCATTCAGTTAAACTCAGCAAGTCTTCTGTATTCTTAGGGAAATATATTCCTTTGGTGAAACAAAGAAGATCCATCTCTTCTAGTTACACTGACCAGCAGAGTTCTACATAAGCAGTCTCCATTAATAAATTTCCTTCTGCTCAAGAGATAATCAGTGGGACTAACCTGAGAAAGAAGGCTGACGTTATTCAAAAGTATTAACTAGAATCTGTGCTAAAATTAAAAAGGAACACGACAACCCAGAGGTTCAACGTAGTTGCCAACATTTTTCCCTTTCGAGTGTCCTCTAGAGGAGGAATAAAAACTGAACTGTAACCAGGATACCAACATAATAGCATGAACTGAAGTTTCTTTCATCTAAAATGACCCAAAATGCCCTCTTGGAAAAAAAAAAAACCCTAAAGAGGAGGAAAAATAGCTTGCCTTCCCACACTACCACTAAATCTCTGGGTTAAAAATCCATGCAAATCTAATGCAATGAAGATATGTGATGAAAATGAAATTAATGTACTTTTGTACGTTTGAGGATTTGGAAGAATCCCCCTTTCTTTTGAACATATAAAATGAAAAGATCCACAACACCCAGAAGGCTGTGAATAATTATTTTTACTAACAGGACTGCCAGAAATTTTTAAACACTTACTAAGCACAAGATTTCAAGATTAAAAAAAATTAACTTTAAAGTTTTTTTCCCCAGATTCCTTTCCTCAACAGACTTCACATAAAGAACTTACTTCAATTTTCCCCTCTATTAAAAATAAATGACATTAATAAAGCCAAAGAGGAGGCATTTCTATTCATCTACGTTCTGCAAGGAGGCATATTTATGCAGATGGATGTGGTAGTGAACAGTACAAATGACTCAGAAATGTGATTGCAGCACCTCAATTTTGGCCTCTCATGAAGTAAACAATAAGCTTGATTTGGTGGTGTTAACTTACTGATTGCATAGGTGTCACTCAATAGGATATTTTTATAACTGATACGAAATACATGATCTTCTTACTTCTTGTCAACTTTCAATAGCTGAAGCTCTGCATCAGTCAGTGACAAATAAAGGCTATTGAAAAGAACTTGTAGTTACTTATAACGAAAGCCAACAGAGAGCTCAAATTCTTGTCTTGTTTGCAGTGAAGTTAACCCTAAAGTAACTTGATTTCTTGAACAAAATGGAGTTTTGAACAAATTTTGTCTAAAATACTGCAATAGCTATGCTAACAAATAACTGTAAAATAGTTTTTTTCTGATGACAGGCTAAGCTAAACTCTTTCAAGGAGGCAGCATTTAGCTGTTCATGAGCTATAGCATTCCAGATAAGAAACAGTGATCCTGGCTATCTTTTCTCTTGCTGGGGACAAAATATTACTATCAACTCTGATCTCTACAACAGGTTAGCATAGGCTGTGAAACCCTTAACTACCACACCTAACATGAGAATTTAGGTATTTTTAAGCTTTTTAAAACCTAATCTCAGTTCTCTGACATGGTAGCCAAGATGATGCTACAACAAAAGCCAGTAGTTCATCCTGGCTGCAAATTGCCTTGAATCTTACATTCACAGCATAAGCTTTCTTGGTATAAGGAAAATAATGTAAAGCCTGTGATCAACGAATGTTACAATCTGTTTCTAATAGAAAGAGGCTTGAAATCTATTAACAGAGCCTATCAGCAGCCTGACCTTATTTCAAGGTGTGAAGACTCATGCATTTAACAGAAAAGGTTATTATTTAATTAGCTGCCTGTTGCCTAAGAGAAGTCATCACATTTACACCCTTACTCCCCAACTTAGCTGAATTGGACAGGAGCACACCCTACCCCAGTTAAGCCATATGGTTTTTTTCTTTGGTTATAAAGGTAAAGGCTCCAGATATCTAGCTGGCTTATACAGCAAAAGACGCAGAAATTGTCAGCAAATTACTGCCAAAGAACTGAAGTAAAAAAAAGTTGTCTATAGTCAAGAATAGCCTGTGTAACTCCTTCACTATAAAATGAAATGTACTTAAAGGACATTTAAATCAACTATTCACCTGTGTAAACCAGGTGAAAATACCGGCACTGTCCTCTGTCTTTCAATTCCAAATCTACCCTAGAAAAACAACTACTCTTTTTAAAACCAGTTGTGAAGGTATATAAATCATCATCCTTGATAGAATGATATCATTTTAATGAAAGTCTGAAACAGCCTGGGGAGACTGCTAAATACATCATTGTGCTAAAGCAGTGCTTTTTTTTGTGAAATGCTTTAACACTACAGTGATATTGACAAGACCACAAGAGCCTAAGGTAAATAAATATTGTCTCCTTTTGAGAAAGCTGTGTGCTTCATTTTATCTTCATCCTTAATAAATGTTCAGGCTCATTTTACATGTTATACATTTTTTCCCACAAATAATGTTTCTAGTGAAATAATCACTCCAGTGCAATACACCATGACCCCTCCAAGCAGATAGGAAGGTGTTCAGGCATCAACAAGCAGCTGTAGAACATCCACATGTTACTTTCAAAGACCAGAGCCATAAGAAATCTTTACATATCCAAAGAATGAGATAAACCAATAAACAGTGATTTAGCTATCTAGCATTTTTTCTGTAGCTCTCCTGACACAGCATTAGCCTCAGTGGGAAAAGGTAGTAAAAGTTGAAAATAATTTAAAACCAACTAGAACAAAGCTATTCTTTTTCATATCTTTCAGATTTTAGCAGATACTATCATTTCTCAGAACAGGCTGTTACTTTTTGTTTATATTTAGTGATATAAGCCTTTAAAAATCAGGTACTAAGCAACAATCTAAAATAAATTAATATACTTACCAAGAGATGACAGAAAATAAAAATAATGAACAGGAAACACAGTAAAGTTATAAAGTTATAGTTACATAGTTATAGTTACACAATTATAAAGAATTCATAAGATTAGAGAGAGGGGAAAAAAAATCAGTATTTATGTGAATTGTGGGTCAAACTGGTATGTCTCCTTGAATTGTATTTTCTTGACAGACTTGTGGCCTCACTATATCATACGTGCTTAAGCCAATCACTCCCTGTAGCTACAGACGTTCTAGTCTACCCTAGCTCCCTATCCATGCTGGGCCTCTGTGCCCTAGCTCTGATCGTAAGTCCTCATTCTATCACTTCTTAACAAAGCTGATTAGATCTGGAGTATCTTAATGGACTACTGCATAAACACTAACCTCATTTTTATTGTACAGCATACAAAAATATTAATGAAAATGCCTAAAAAATACTTATTTAGGAAACATCATTAAATATTCTAGTGCACTAAGAATTCCATGTAAGAACTGCAGAAAATTGTACACCTTCCTTTCTCCTTCTGTCCCAAGAAAATAAGAACATATACAATGGCCAAGATTGCATCCACAATTCTACTTTTGAATTCTGAACCCTGACTCAAAGTCATGCTTACTGCTATCTTGAGCTGAGCATAAAGGCCCTAAATTAAGTATTATTAGTTTTATCTGCACTCCTTCACTGTTTATCCCCAAAGCAGCATGTCAGTTTGTAGCTGACCATCAGGGGTTGAAGTAGGAAGCTGTTAAAACAGAAGCTGTTGTAAATCTCAGGCAGAGTGTCTCCTAGTTTTACTGTAGTGATACAGCAAAATAAAGGTGTGACTGCAACATAGACCAACAAAAAAATCTGCAGTGACTACAGGTTAATAGGGCCATATCATTTCTGTCTTCATTGTTGCCTTAATTAGATGTACTAATACAATTTCATTTTGTACAGATATTTATAGATACCTAATATCACTTCAGCTTTTGTCATCTATGTGTACTTCATCCAAGTGCAAGGTTACTTACTTCTGTTCCTTTTTAGTCATGGAGGTGGCTTAGCAAGACTCCCCTGGAAAATGTAGCTTTAGTTTTTACCCTATTGCCTATTGCTATACCAGCATTATTCCCTTACCATATTTACATCATGAATGCTGTCAGAATAATAATTAATCAAATCAAAACACAGAATGACAGTGTTTACCTGATGTAAGCACACTCTGAGAATGAAATTAGACTTGCTAAAATGTACATGCATAAAACTCTCACCATTTACATATATCATTCAGTATTCTTAAAAAATATGTACATACATATCATGAATTAAACGTAGTTCAGCACAAAATGAAACATTGAACCTTACGATAGTTCAGTGTTCAACAAAAAGTAGCTTTTACATGCTGTGCAAATACCTCTTGCATCATTATTTAAGCCTTAATGGATTTTTTCCTACTTTGTCTTATCCTTTCTCATCAATCTTTGTTTGCTGGTTTTCTCACAACTGTAACAGAACTTAACAAATTCCATTTATCTGAGAGTTTTTTCCTCTATTCACTCCACATATGAGCCCATGCTTAGCTGTGGTCCTTCTTCCTAAGCAATTTCTACTTAAAGCCTTGCTATCTTCCTCCATTTCTTCCCTGGCTAAAGTAAGTCTGGGAAAACAAATCATTGTATTATCTGTCAAGTTTCTGTCATTGGCATGTAAGCATGTATTTGTATTGTTATGGCTGCTCAGACGAGTGGTAAATTCAGCCAGGTTGCACTGAGATCCTAGCATTTTTTAACAGCCACAATTAGACTGGTAAGAATTTTATGACCTTGCATCTACTGCCTAAAACACTCATTTGAATTATAGTCTAAATCATTTTTGTACCTTCATCCTATTTAAATTCAAGCATATAAATGGAGGAAAGAACTGAAGTAATACAAATGATACAGAAACACCTTAAAATGGTATCAATCAGTATTTCAGTTAAATATCCCCCAACAATCTTCACATTCAGTGATTTTCGTGTTAATATCTCTAATCACTTTCAGAATAGATTCTACTATATTTCTATTTCTGTGTGCTGTTAAAAACAGTAACAAGACCAAAAAAAAAAGTATTTTAGTGAGGATTATAATAAAATACTGATTTTAATTTAAACAAAAATAAGCAACCTGTTTGGCAATCAAAGCATTGAGACTAATAAAACCACTGTAAATGTTATCTTATTTTATCCTGCAATTCTTCCAAATAATGTTTGTTTATACTAATAAAAATAAGTATTTCAATGTGCTAGATAAGAACCTTTTAGGCTGATAAAATAAATCCAGTGCTATTTTATCTTTAAAAAGACATCAGACTTGCAAAGAAAATACTCATTAGTAACTTGAAAACCATGTTATGCTACACTTGTGTTTAATAAGGTAACAATTTACATTTATGCAGTACCTTTTATCCCAAAGCAATTTACAACTTACAGCCAGAGATTATCACTTCATCTCCACTGAAACTTGCCAACTGTGAAGTGTCGCTCTGTACTATAAAGCAAGAATTCTGGTAGGTAACAATAAATATAAGGTTTCAGTTGAATAAGTATGATACATATTTATGCCTTGATTTAAATCAAGCAAAAATGTTAAATTACTTTTCTGAAGTTGCATTGCCTTTTTTATATAGCACTCACTTGCAAAATGAGAAACAGGTTCTATAAAAAGCAGAAAAACATTTCCAACATCCCCTCATAGATTATCTGCAACAAGTATTTCCAGCAATGCTGCTAGTCCAACAAGGACTCTTAAAGTGACATCTAACATATGGTTAAAACTTCTTTCTGAACTGCATCCTGTGTACATCTTTGGCAAGTTTACTTAGGAGTACCTTGAGATCAGGAGATAGATATAAAAATATCTCTAATGTTCAAATATTTTAATTAATACAAGGTTTAAGGGAAAAAAACAGCTAGTCCAAGCATTCAAAATGTCACATTAGGCTCTCTCCACTAGAATAATCATATTACCTTAAAAAAATTATAAGTTGTGTACTTCCACATTCTGTTAATTTATGCTCTAGAGTACATATTGTCAACTTATATCCTGCATCAACAATATGACAAAGAGATCCTTTAAAAAACACCAAAACACACGCAAGAAACAAACCCAAAACATTGAAAGCAAGAAGTTCTATGGTTCATTGTACTATGAGTTTAGGGCAAAGGTATTGGCTCACTTGCTATAAGGGTAAACACAATCAGTTTTGGTTTTCCAAGAAAATTTGGCATGAAGGTAACTATGACTGAAACTCACACTTTTTTATATGGAAAAGCAAGAGCATGTGGAAGAAATGAAGGACAGAAAATTTAAAACACTGATGAAAAAGAAAACCCCTTCTTGCTCAATCAGACTGTGGAACCGCCAGCCATAAGACAGAGTGAAAAGTAAAAGATGAGCTTAAAACATCAGAAAATACTGGATCACTCCATTCCCTGCATGCAAGACAAAGTCCTTCAGAGAAATAAATGCTCAACATCAGGATATAACCATGTCACCACACATTTAAGTTGCCTAATCCAACTCTACGTTAACCTTACTAAGCTGTTAAGTAATTTTTAGAATTAGTAAATTGTCCTTTGAAGACAAGAAGACCGCAGCAGGGAAAGAAGGATTTACAAAAACCTACACAAAAAGCCCATTCCAATTCCAAGATCAGAATCTGATTCTTGCCCTGGGGTCTACAGAGTGCTGTAATTCAGTTAACCTTCTACTAGAGTGGGAAAGAAGGAAATTGCTGCAACAAGAGGCAGATCTAAGAACTTACTGGCCGCAGAACCAGCCATATCACTGATCTGATTGAATTCATACATTAAAATGCTATGAAAAGCAGCCATATTGTTGTTTTCATGCTTTAAATTAACAGGGGAAAAATAAGTATTAACTGATCATCTACTGTGAAAAGATTTGGAGAAATACTTAAAGAAGCAATGTGAATACCCTGTCAGAATAAATCATAAAGTCTGCATTTTCATATGTATCTCATAGTGAATTCATCATGCAGCCTGACAAGGCCATTTTGAATTGATCACATCCAGTTCTTCTTGGACACTCATGCATAAACACTTGGTACAACAACATTAATGAGCAATGACATAAAGAATTTAGGTCTAACCAAACAGACTCCATTTGAACATTTACATACTTAAATCCTTAAGCTTTTTTCCCCACTCCCTTGAGCAAATAAGGTTTACTTTCTTGAAAGATGATTTTTTTAAAATTATCATTTGTTGTCATTTATTACATGATTTTCAGCAAGCACTCTTAGAAGAGTAGTAGCATGAGAAAGAGAAGCATAATAAGAGCACAGTGGAGACACATTCACCCCCACAGATTGCATCCATCTCCCCTCTCAGCCTGCATCAGACTAGTTATCTGCAAAGATTTTGGAAGAGTCAAAATCAGTTCAGAGTTCTAGTAAATCAGCCTGGCCAGACAAATTTCTCATAGCTTTCAATTAATTTCACTTCCTTTCTGCAACTGTCAGCTTTCTGATCCCAGCCAACCTCTTCTAAAGACTCTGTATTCTAACCAAGGGAGTTAATAATAATAATAATAACACAGCAGAAGCTTAACAAAAAAGTTCTTATTCATTACTACATAGTAATAATTTATAAGTAGTAATTTCTAAGAGATTCATAGCCTAGACAGATTCTTAATGTTTGGATATGGTAATAGTATTATTTTGGTTACATATAATCAGCAATCTAAAGAGTCAAGTGACCTTACAGTACACTTTGTTTATATCTCCCTGCTCCAAGCTTTCACTCAGAGAACAAATGGAGGATGTCACAGGAGCTATAGAAGTATGCTACAAATTATGTGTTCCACATCTATACTATACCTGTGGTCATCAGTACCACTTGGAAATTTCAGGAGATATTATGTACAACATAAGGAGATCAATTGTCTGTCCCTTGGCTTGTTATGGGAAAGTTAAAAATATTTCATGTCTAATATATGTATTAATCTGGGGAGTGATGAAAGTATTCTGGAAGAATATGATCCAGGATGCCCCCACCCATACCAACAACCATGAAGAGCAATAGATCAGCCATCACTGAGATGATCTGTCTTAAAAGAGTAAGTCCCTACTTATACCTCTTACAGTCAACATGCGAAGTTCTCACTCCAACTATACATGCTGGATTGACAAAGGAACGTCATAATATGATAGAAACAAATTCAACTAAACCAAGGTCTCAGCAGGTTAGCATCCACTCGGACACTAGCATGGTCACTTGATCTTAAAATTACCAAGTACCTGCAACTTCTTTTAGAACTTAGATTTGGTATAATCATAAAGGACAAAGCTAAATCATATCTTCAGTTTAATCTGAATAGCCCAGGCTTAATTTATTCTTAAATGCTAATTAATTTCTAGGCTGTAGGCTAAAAAACCAAACCAAAGTTAAGCCAAATACCAGTCATAACATCTTTATTTTATCCTTCCTCAATCTGAGAATGAAACTTTAATGTTACTTTGATGTTTCTGGCAAACAGGAATGGAAACTTCCTCCTTTTTCCTGTGTTTTTTCTTTCCCCTAGAAAACAAGATTCTGATTACTGTTTCAGAATAATGGTTTGACTAAAACTGACATTCCTTATGTTGCGCTATCGGCAACATCACCAGGCCGCCAGCACGGATCACTCAGCCCACCCCCGCTGAGGGGACAAGATCACTACATACACATTACAATCCGAGATCTTCTGGACACCTACAACACCTTAGCGGGCCTCACTTAGCATGGGAAATGTTTACTTCTGCTAGAATTTGCAAAGCAGCATTATACAGATTCTTTTATCCTCACTTTTCTCCCCTGACATGAGCACCACTGCATACAGTATAAATTTTTGTCTCCACACACACTGCTCTGCAGACCTTGTGGCATCCTGCTGAGCTCACAGGTTTTATAAGTGCCTAAAACAAGTTTGAATTAGAAGGTGAGGGAAGGCTGGAACTTATTCCAAGGCGAAAAATAAATGGGTCCCACCAATCTGATTTTCCACACATTATCCTCCCTTTCAGTATTCACTGCACAAGCATACACGTGTTTCAGCATCACCATGCAAACTCAGGTGTATCTTTGGGAGGTGCAGGCATTTGCAGGAGAGCGCTGCTATGCCATGGCTTCTCCCGAGCTTCTCAGTCGTGTTTATGAAACAGAGTTGAGGAGAAGCTGCTGTACCTGTTGTGCATGTGAGGGACATCAGACTCTAGTAGGGGAAAACCAAAGCTGTTACTGAAGTCACACACACAGAGAGGCTGAAGAGTCCATTTTCAAACTATAGGGTTTGCTCTGTGGACTGGTTCAGGATTTCTGAACTAACTAAAGGACCATCAATAGCTTCAACACAATCACTTTCAGGAAGAGCTGAGCTAAAATCAGAATTCAGCCTACAAAATGCACTTGACTGCCTACTTAAAAGTAAAGGTCTTTAAAAAGTAACTGTTCATTGTAACGTCTTGTACTCTGTTTAATCAGATAATAAGTAAATGGAAACGGTCTATTATTTATATTGTCTTCACTTGAATGTGACAGATTCATTTTCCTTTGCATATTACACCACCAAGTGGCCTAATGCTCTTATGTTTTTCTATTCACTATGTTTCCTCTGAAGACACCACTACACAAACCAAAATAAAATTAAAAAGAGGAATTGCTATCTAAAATTAAAAAATAACTGGAACAGAAAGAGATTTGTATTAAACATTCTCCTTTTACAGCTGCAATAAAGTGTAAATCCTCCAGTTGACTAGGGAGAAGCAGGGATGATGGGTAAATCCCACTTGTCCAGCCATCTCCACTCATGAGGGAAGCTATGTGGACCCAGCTGAACCTTGTTTAATTTTCTCAACCTGAGCAGTTAAAGTAGCCAAGAACCAAGGTCATAAATGTTTAAATTTCCTGCAATTTCATGCATGTCTAGCAAAAATGTTGCTATTTTAGTTCAGAGGTGTGCAACAAGGTATTTCTTCAGGTGCATAAAATCTCCTTAAAAAAGACAGTTACTAAAAGAAGTGCCTACAGGATTTGGACAAGGTCATAGGAAAGATATTTACAAAACACAGGCTTACACAAATATACACACACAACTAACAGCATGACTGCTCTATGGACAATAAGGAAATCATCCATAATTACGACTGAAATACAGTCTTCTTATAAAGTTTATTACAGTCTTAAGGATCTTGGGGTAGAAACAGATATTTGGCTATTATTACAAGTAAATGAATTTGGATAACTTTCCTTGACAAAGTAAAATGCCATTTTTTCACCAGTAGTAATTTACAGTGTGTTTCCAGATGGGACTTCAGCTCTTCAGTGCTGAAGTAAAAATGAGAAAATGCATCATAATGATGAGACAGTCTATTCAAACTGAGGGAAAAATTTCCCTCAGATTTTTTTCAGGACATATGCAGGTGGAAAATGACAGTGTCCCTTCAGTCCTCACAGAATCAAGAACAGAGTCACATTGAATCTTTCAGCTAATGAGGTAAAAGTCATATTGATAGTAATAGATGAACCAATAAAATATTGGCTATATTATTTACTTCATCCATGCATTGGGATATTTTTAGAAAGGTGTGCTGGTGTAAAATATTGGTTTTAAATAAATGTCTGCCACAAAACCTGTTTCTCCCGACATTTCTGCACGTTATAGACTACAAGCCAAACACATGAAAAACTCCTAGTGACTTTAGCAATCCAAAGTTCTACATGCTTGTATTATCATTGAAACCTTCTACCAAAGACTTTAGCATGCTTGTCTCCTGTGCCTTGCAGTGGTCTTTGCAGCCTTATGCTGTTACTAGATTCTGCCTCTTCTATGGGAGTACACTAGTGATTAAAGCAACAGAGTTTCACCAAATTTTCTATTAAGCACATTCAATTATATTGGTAATGCTATATATACGTTGATCAAAGACAACCTGCAAACAGTTGTGCTTATTAGATCCTTCTTTGCTCAATGTTTTGGGTAAAAAAAACAGCAATTTAAATAATTACATTATTTGGTATCTAATTAAATGACTGTATACTAATATGACCTTATGCTATCCACAAGTCTCAATCCAAGTTAAGAGATAGAAGAAGGTATGTGTGAAAATGCTTGGACATCTATTTCAAACATTTTCTCCATTAGTCTTCATGGCTAACAGTGACAGCAACACACATTATTGTCTCTCACTCTTAAATGCTAGTTGCTATAGAAACTTGACAGTGATTAAGATGAGGAATGTCATCCTCAGAAAATATGCAATGAACTGAAATGATTAATCCTGCACATTCAACTAACAAGAATGAGATCTTGCATTTCTAATACAGACAGTGTTAAAACTCTTCACAAGCTTACAAATGGCATTTCAGAAATTATGCCCAAACAGACTTTTTCTGAATAATGTCATCCACAGAAACAATGTGACCTGAAGCAGGTCTTTACGTGCTGACAGTTACTGCCAGCTGTTTGATGGCTAACAAAAAGTATTTCAAAGAGCATAGGTAAGAGCTTTCAAAGCAACTACTCAGGAGAAATTGTTGACACAGAGGTTCTCATCCTAGCCCAGCTCTGGGTTTCTGTGTACATAAGTGGCAACAAATTTCCTTCCTACTCTGTGATGTAATTCTAGAATCCATTCAGTTGACATCTAAAACATCTCTGTTCACATTAGCAAAACACACACGTACTTTACACTCTCAACCATTCTACCATTTTATTGCATTAGCTTCAGCTGACATGGAGATCTTGTTCTGAAGCTACAGGTAGACTAAGAACAAAAAGCTGTAAACTTTCCTAGGTGACAGCACACTTTCAGGTCCAAGTAGTACTCTCTTTTTCTTTGTAATTAATAGAAGCTTCTCTATTTGCGTTGAGTGTATTTTTCTCAAACCACAGAGTACATTTGCTCAAAAAGGAAATAATGTAGCAAGGATAAATTTACTTCAAAAAGTTGTATACAAGAAGTGAAAATCTTTATCATCAACTCCTAAAGCCAAGTTCTTCAAACTAAAAGAAGTTTCTGCAACTTTTAGAAGAAACAGAAGACATCTCATCTATTTAGTCCTCCTATAAGGCCACATAGAATTATAACTTGAGAATATAAAAGAAATACCTCTTGGTATGGAATACTGACACCTAATAGCTTCCTTTTTAAAAATCTGATTTTATCTGGAAAGCTGTGTTTCAGAAACTGTGTTCTAGTATTTCCATGATTCTTCTTATACAGTTCCTCATCTAAAAACCCACTGTATGATATTTCTTATACAGAAATTTTCTATATATTACTTCTTATATACTTTCCAGATAATTCTGTAGACAAGTGATAAATGTTATAATTAAATTACTCAGTATAGTCTGTATTAGTATATAGCAGACATCATGTAAAAAATCTCAAAATAATCAACAGCTAATTTACTCCACACTAAAGCCTATTGACAGAAGACCCTACAATTTCTAAACAAACAGAAAATAAGGATATGACATGCAGAAAAGTTCTGCAATTTTTATAGCAATAAAGAAACTTCAAGTGTCCTTTTATTTTCCAGCTTGAGCTCAAGCCTGTTGAATGAAAAGAAAATTGGAACACTCCAGTAATTTGACGTATTGTAGAGGGTCTTGCTGTGTTTGTAATCAAAACATGTTTCATGAAACAGATTTTAAAAGCCCTATCAATAACTGACCTCAATCTTGTTCAAATTTGGCTAGTTCAGTGCAAATATACACAAAGAAAACTTCTCTGAAGAAAGGGAGAAGAAAGAAAATGTTTGACATCAAATACTTTGTCTGTTAAAGATAGTTTACTAGGAGAAAGTTTTAGCCCTTCAGCAAAAGGTCAATGGAAATCAAGTCCCAATGTGTGATTTTAATCATTTGCAGACCGTACAGCAGAAAGAGTTACAAGTTTTCCTTACTGTTGTAACAGTTAAAGGAAAAGGAAGATGAGAAGAGGGGAAAGGAGGGAAAGGGAAAGAAAGGTAAAAAATGAAATGCTCCACCCTCAAGTAATGATGCCAAACTTTACACCTAAAAGCTACAGTTATACTACAGTTACTTCAAATCCAAGTGACAAGAATGCTGCTGAAGATACTACACTATACATGATGCATTCTTGCTCTGAAGAGATAAAACCTTGGGATTGTCATATACAAGGGAAAAAAAACCAAAACCAAACAACAGATCAATCTTTTAAGCTTGCAAAAGCTTTGAAATTATTCTCCCAGCCATAGCCATCAAAGCAGTAGAACAGAACATGCAGGAAGCATTACAAAACCAGAATTTTCGAATGTCTATTGTATGCCAAGCTGGGTTCAAATCATAAAACCTAGACTATGACTCACAAACATCACAGAAGTATCAAATAGAAGTCAACAGAGTCAGCTTTCCAAGGAAATCGGTAGATTGACTTAGTGCAATATGTGGAGTATTTGAATGTAGAGGTTTTGACTTTCAAGTTTCTACGGTTTGCCTACATCATACTTCCAAGTCTTCTATAATAACATATAAGAGATTTTATTGTAATTAAAGTTTAAAATTACAGGTAAGTACATGATCCCAGTAGATGGGAATTTGGCAAAACACTAAACATTGTGACAATTGGAATAAATCTGAAAGAAACTTTCAGCCTTCTGAAGTCTGTAGCTCTGTCTACAGCTCTTCTGCCCCAGCTCTTGGCATACATTGTACTGGTAAAGCTTTGATGATCTTGAGTCATCTCTGAAAACCATCAGCTTTCATTTTTACTGGGCAAAACTATAATCTCTAAGTAATGTGATTTATTGTTGAAATGTAACATTTTTTTGTGAAATTATGAAAAAACATTGCTAGGAAATAGGATGCCGTAACAAGTTACTTTTCAAACATATAAATGACAGCAGTTCCAAGTCACATCCAGCCTCTGTGTTGAGTCATAGGACATTCAGGACTTCCATCTTTCCTCTTTGCATAACTGAATCCCCCCAAAATTGGAAGGACTGCCCCTGATATGGGCTGAGAAGGCACAGTGTTTTACAAGACAGTGATAAGATTCTTATAGTTTTCCTCTGGTGCTACAGGTAACAACAGAGCCATTTAAGTATGAAGGAATCACAGAATCTTGGGTTGGAAGGGACTTTGAAAGATCATCTAGTTCCCTGACAGAGCAGGACAACCTAGAGTAGGTCACACAGGAACACATCCAAAGAGTACCAAGATCCAGCAGTAATGCTCCTGAATATTGCTGCAAAATGCAGCACCTTCTCTTTCCAAGCTTGCCTGAACTGAGCAGTGCTTTGAAAGGCTGCACAAGTGTTTTTGAGGAGAAAGAAATACTGAAAGGAGGAAAGGAGTGCTAGAGACGGGGATGTCAAACCCAACATGTATTCTAGGTACAGGTGCATGAGCCAACAATTAAGAAAAAGCATCTTTCTCTGATCCAGGGGATGTTATTGAATAAGACACCTAGAAAGGGCAGCTCTCAATACTGGCAGTGTCTCACATTACTTGCTTGTGCAAAATTCTCTCAAATTTCATTAAATTCAGGACACAGTCAGGAAATTTCAGAACAACAATTGAACAAATGGTCTTGCTATATAACAAAAGAAAAAAAAACAACTTAGAAAGTCTGCCAGTCCTCTTGTGGGAATAGAGGATATAGCAACTTTTTTTTTCATTCTATAAAACATGTCCTTTAAATATTTACTAGTCTTGTATTTTCTACATGTGGTCACATCCCAAGAAAAAGCCTTCTACCTCTCACTAAAGTATGCTTAAGAACATTCATTGCATATGTAATAAGAATATTAAAGGATCCAGATGTGAACTAGAAAAACAACTGTGTCTATTATAGCTAAATTTCAAACTACTGGAGTAAGATCAAGCAGGAAAGTTGTGGTTTATTCCAGAGCACCACCCACACAATTCTCTGAGTAGGTTACCAAATGACAATAAATCAAACCAGTAAAATGCAACACAAAACTGTCACATCTGATTAAATTCCCAATGACTGAATGGACAATGGAAAAGAGATTTTCTCTAAATTCTCAAGCCTTCAAAACAAATCTTGTGTAGATACAGAGCTGTATCACAAATTTCTAATTAACTATTTTCTTTGGCTATAAAACATCACATATGATTCAACAAACTTGAGGAATATTTACAGACTATCATGTGGGAATAAAATTAAAGCTTCTCTTTTGAAATAGAAACAGTTTATTTTTACACTCCAAACTTCCAAGAAGTGAAATTTTAAGATGCATCACAGAATAGCCCTTAGCAGAAAACAATACCTACCCGGTGTTGTTGAAATGGCAACGAGTGCAGTTTAAGTGATACCAGCAAATACACTATTAACTTTGAAAGAGTAAATAACTGGTGTTATATTTCATTCTGGAAAATATTCACTTGTTTTGAGAAGTACTGCCAGGCAAGGCAAAGGTGTTAATTTACACCATTTCTAGGAGGTCCTAATTTGTAAGTTATTTTTAACTTGTGATGCACAGTACACACTTTTTTTTCCATTTGAATTTATAACCTGATTATAAAGAATTTGCTTTCAAAAGTGGTGAGCAAGTTTAGGTACTCGGTCTCTTAGGCTGAGTCTGTCACTGTCTGCATATGATAGACACAACTTTTGGTCAAGGCACAGGAGAGACCTGTCACTTTGATCAGCACAGATTGTAGCATGCAGCTGTAAATTCTCTACCCACTGGCACAAATTTGCGCATTGGTTCTCAGATTCTGGACTAGGGGGCCACTGCTAGTGGTCTTTATCACAGATTGAAGGTCTGCTGCAGGCAGTAAACACCACAGCCAGGAAGTAGGCAACTCTCACAGGCTCTGCTGGGTTTAGTCAGGTGCAATGTAAAGCACACTTTCAAGAAAGCAGGCACCGTTTTTGCTAGGATCACATCCCCAGCCACAGTAGGGAAGATTCTGCAGCACAGACTGACATAAGCCCAAGAGTGTGAGGAAGGCTGCAGCAGGATATGAGGGGAGAGGGCACGGGAGGCTGTGAAGGGAGGTAGCAGGAGGCTGTGTGAGGAGGGCTGCAGAAGGCTGTGAGGGGAGAGCTGACAGGAGGCTGTGTGAGGAGGTGGCAGGGGACTATGAGAAGGGCTGCAGCGGGCTATGAGGGGAGGTGGCAGGAGGCTGTGTGAGGAGGGCTGCAGCGGGCTGTGAGGGGAGGTGGCAGGAGGCTGTGTGAGGAGGGCTGCAGCGGGCTGTGAGGGGAGGTGGCAGGGGAGTATGAGGAGGGCTGCAGCGGGCTGTGAGGGGAGGTGGCAGGAGGCTGTGTGAGGAGGGCTGCAGCGGGCTGTGAGGGGAGGTGGCAGGAGGCTGTGTGAGGAGGGCTGCAGCGGGCTGTGAGGGGAGGTGGCAGGAGGCTGTGTGAGGAGAGCTGCAGCGGGTTGTGAGAGGACAGGGCACGGGACACTTGTGCGGGCTCTGGAGAGGCAACGCTGCCCGAGAAACAGGGGTGAGCCGACTGTCCAATACATCCACCTCAGCTGTGCAGGGAAGGGCGCTGCTAACAACACAAAACTTGAGCTGGCAAAAGCGCTCACTGTCCCCAGCCCCCGGAGCGGGGAGGCGCCACTCAGCTGCCGCGGCCAGGGAACCCAACCGCCGCCCGCCGGCGGCCGTCTCTGCGCCTGCGCCGGCTGCAGCGCGGCTGGCCGTACCTCCGTGCCGCCAGGGGGCGCTGCGCGGCCGCCGCTCTGCGTCCGCGATCCCCCCCGCTGCCGGGTGCGCGCGGCGCCGCGCCTCGGCGGGGCCGGTGACCGCGACAACAGCGCGGCCTACCCGGGCGGGCCGGGGCCGCCGGCGCCATGGGGAAGAAGCACAAGAAGCACAAGTCGGACAAGCACCCCTACGAGGGTGGGTGGGTGCGTGGGCAGGCACAGGGCCTCAAAGCGGGCGCGGACCCTCGGCTGTCGCTGCCGCCCGCCCCGCCGCGGAGACAGCACGGCCGGGCCCACCCGCCGGGGCGGTTTGAAAAGGCCGGCTGGAAGGGGGGCGGGGGGAGCGGCCTTCGTGCAGCCGCTGAGGCCGGAGAAGGGAGGCTGCGATTGGCGGCGGGGCTCGGCCCGGCGGCGCTGCTGCGGTGTGGGGCAGAAACAACCAGTAGCAGGGTCAGGAAAGAACATACCTGGTTTAGCGAGAGGCTTTGAGGCATACGAGAGCTGGTGCGCTGTTATCCAGGCAAGATAGGGAGTGTGTTTTCTGCGATACTCACGCGGTTTATTTCTCTGGTGTTTCAAGAATATGTAGAAAAGCCGCTGAAGCTAGTGCTGAAAGTTGGAGGAAGTGAAGTTGCTGAACTGTCTACTGGAAACGCGGCACTTGATTCCAGCCTATATGAAGACAAATCAGAACATGAAAAACACAAAGACAGAAAAAGGAAAAAGAGAAAGAAAGGAGAAAAACAGGTTCCTGGAGAAGAAAAGGAGAAAAGAAAGAGAAAGGTTAAGGTATGTGTTCAACATTGTGCATTTCAGGAAAAAAAAAAGCTTCAGCTTTCTCCAGTCATCACATCAAAAGGTGATCAAATATCACTGTTAATACCTTCAGGCTCAGTCTATTAGTTATTGATTACATATTACTGATTCCTTTTGTCCAGGTACTTTTATTAGAAAAAGATGAAGTCTTCTGGAATTTCTCATCTCCAAAAAAATATTGGTGTAAGAGCTCAAAAAATTAAAAAGAAGGGGGGAAAAATCTGTATCTAAATAAATCCATTTATATGAAACAGAATGGACATTTATAAGATCTTAATTAAAGAGAAAAAAATGTATATTTCCCTCTCAGAGTTCTTAACATAAGCAATTAAAATACATTTATTTGAAGCATTATGGGTAGCTCTAGTTTTGAATTTCCTATTTGTTACTGGTTTTCTAAAACGTTCAGAAGTCACCTTAGGGACTTTGCTGGAGACAATGCTCTGTGCAGAGAATAGTGCAGAGTCATTGCTGTCACACTTTAAGTGGCTGGCTGTCACATTTAAAAACCCTAATTCTGTGGTACGTTGCAGTATGTAGCGGAATTACTTCTTTGTCCAGCAGGTGGAGACAGTGCATGAGGAATACAAGGGTTTTACAGACTTACAAACTATGCGAGGTTGTTTTTAAAAAACGTGGGCAGCATTGTGTACAGTAATAGCGCTCCTCTGGCAGCTTCTCTTAAGTGTTTACTCTTTCTAGGATGATAAAAAGAAACGAGATCGAGAACATGCAGACAGTGAAGGGGAACAGGAGATGAAATGTCAGACCCCCATCCGATTGGAACTACCACCAGAGAAACCATTGACAAGTACTTTAGCAAAACAAGAAGGTAACTAAAAAAATATTTCTTTCACTAATTGCAGTTTCATTTGATTGAGTTACATTCTTATAGTTCTTTCATCCTGTAGCAAGTGACTTGGCACTTTTTGCTATCTCACTGCTTTTCCCCACCTCGTACAGAAGTTGGGAAGTGTTGCTGTGTACTTCTTTCGCAGAATGGTGTCTGGTGCCTGTGTCAGGGGGAGCAGAATGTCAAGCAAAGCTAATGAGAAAAGTAGATCTACCCCTATATGTGTTGTATTCTTTTCATTCCTGATGAATTCTCAAGTTGCATTAAGTTTTGTTTAATGGATTTCTAGTACCTTTAAAAAGTTCAGTACCTCTTGCAGTCAGTTCTGTCTCACGTGCTCGCTCTCCCTCTTTCTGGTCTAGAGGTGGAGCAAACACCACTGCAGGAAGCTCTGAATCAACTTATGAGACAGCTGCAGAGGTAAGTGTGCTACAGACTTTCAGAGCTATGAAATGAAAATAGGAAGTAAGCAATGAATGTCAAGTGCACGTTCTTATGACTTTTATTCTCTTTATTTTTCAATGACTTAATTATAATTAAGATAAAACCATTTGTTGAACCGAATTATAATGTAAAACCACTTCTCAAAAAAAAACCCTAAAAAAAAAAGATGAGGTTTTTTTTTTTAATAATCATCTTGGGAACACAAATAGTTACCAAAACGTAGAACAAACTTCTAAAATATGTTTGTAGCACTTTTTTGGTATATGGCTTTGCATATGGCATCTTTTCAACCTTCAAAGGTGAAAGATTATGCTGACGTGAGACATTTTTAGCTTTGTGGTTTTGATTCCTTTTCAGCTTAGTCCTTTCCTTTCTGTTTAATTCCAGGCTCACTATGTTCTTTGTTATAAGCTGCAACATTAAAAACTGTCTTTTCTTAACAGAAAGGATCCAAGTTCTTTCTTTTCATTTCCTGTGACTGACTTTATTGCCCCGGGCTACTCCATGATCATTAAAAACCCAATGGATTTTAGTACCATGAAAGAGAAGATCAAGAACAATGGGTACCAGTCCATAGAAGAATTAAAGGTAATTCTGTAAATTATACTTTGACTACAGGGATGTATTGTGTTCAGTGGACCTCAGCTCTCATATTTTATGAGAATATGAAGATGCCCAAAGAACCAAGACTTCTGCCCAAGGAAATGTTTCTTGTTGAATTTTTGTGAGCAAATAAGTTCTGGAAGTGAAAGAGAAAACACTTCTGGCTTGTAGATAGATATGCATCTTTAAAAGATGCAGAGGGTTTCAGGTTTTATGCAGGGTTAAGTGGAACCTGTCTATGTGTCCTTCAGTGGAGTATTTTAGAGCTTTACTGAAGAATGAAACTCTTAGCGTTTCTCTCAGCGCTGCTCTCTCGTTTTAAATGTGTTTGCTTTCAGAAAATGAGGAGTCTGATGAATTTATTGGCTTTCCCTGCCTATTAACTAATTCCTCACTTGCTTCCTGTCAGATCTGTGCTGGCCAGATTTACTAGTGAAGGCAAGATGAACTCAATCCCCTTAGCAGGAACCTGTTAACCCTCTGCTGTAGTGTGTCTAGTGGATTCAAGGTCCTCTTTTAAAGGCTTCTAAAACTTTTATAAGGTGTGGGGGCTTGTTTTGTTTTGTTTTCTTCAGCAGAAATATTCAATAGCTCTTCATTGGGCTAGATGAGGATCTGAAAAGTGTAATTTCTGTGCAATTTACAGTTAAACTTCAGCAGATGTTAGTTAATACTGTTGGTTGTATTCTCTTGCACATGCTTCTTTAGAGCTCCAGAAGTTAAAAGGAATATTCCCTGTTGTTCCATCTGTTTCTAGTTAGTTTCTCATTTTAACATTTTGTCTGTGTAAGTAGCTGAGAATGGGATAAAACATACCAACCTGTAAAGGCTTTGCAGTGAGTATAGAAGTGAAGTTTCTGGCTCTCTCATTCAGGAACTTAACTTCAAACACGCATCTGTTTCATTTCAACATAACAAACATAGACATATTCCTTACAATGATTTAACTTTCAATTGCAGCTCTTCTGGGTTTAAAGTTTGCTTTATTGTCTTTTCTTTTACCTTCCTTTGCTTTATTTTTCTTTTAATGACTGCTGATTGGTCAGGGAAGTGAGTAATTTTACTAAGAGGACTTTCATTGAAACATTAAAAACTACAAACAGTACTGAACACTTAAGAATACTTTCAGGATATTTATTGGGCTGCTAGTTTTGAGATTTGAATCTTAGACTTACTTATTTCTGCTTAATTTTTTAATTAAGTAGATTTCTTAAATTCATTAATTAGAAGGATTCTTTGAAATTCTTTTTTTCCTGAAACTCCAGACTCTGCATTTACAAGGATTTTAATAGTGTACTATGCAGTTTTAACTTTCATTCAAAACTGTTACTGTCTGCACAGGATAACTTCAAACTGATGTGCACTAACGCAATGATTTACAACAAACCAGACACCATTTACTACAAAGCTGCAAAAAAACTGCTGCACTCAGGGATGAAGATACTTAGCCAGGTAACAGAAAATACAAACCACAATATTAAAAAATACACTTCTTCCTTTTTGATTCCTCTTGCATTCCACTTTTCTTACAGAGATCTCATTAAAATAAACAAAAACTTGCTTAATATTTGTCTAGTGTTTGCACACGTATTAGAATTTAGGTAGTACATTGCTGTAAGGCTCATGCCCTACTACTGCTACCACATCAGTTATTGAAGAAATATTTATTTCATTTTCTAAACTGCCTTTATCTTTATACTTCTTAGTATTAAGAAATAAAATCATTTTCTGTGTGTACATTACAAAAAGATTCATTAAAGTAGCAAATAAAAGGATTCTGTGGGTCTTTTAGGAGAGAATTCAAAGCCTGAAACAAAGTATAGAATTCATGGCTGACCTGCAGAAGACAAGGAAGCAGAAGGACAAGACAGAACTGCAGCAAACTGGGGAGGATGAAAATGGTGCTGGGAAAGACAAAGGAGAACCTCTGGATGGTGACAGCAAAGCATTCAAAACACCCAGCAAAGAACACAAAAAGTGAAGTATTACCTTAATAACAATTCTAGCATAAAGTCTTTAAATGCTGCTGAAACTTAGGGCGCAGTGGATGTGCGTTCCTCTCTTTCTTGCACTGTTTATCCACTAAGAGACCTTCATCTCAAAGGAGCAACATTTATATAAAGCATCCTCATATACAAAATTAAATGTTTTGAATCTTTTATGATACCATCTCTTTTTTTCAAGTAGGTCTTCCTAGATGGCTAAAATTTCTTTACCCTATCCTTTCAGGATCTTTAGTCAAGCAATGCCTCTTAAAACTGTTACATCTGTAATTAAGCTCTGTGGGTTTTATTCACAGGAAGGACAAAGATCTACTTGAAGACAAATTCCGAAGCAGTAGCTTGGAAAGGGAACAAGAGCAGATCGATCGCATTGTTAGAGAGTCTGGAGGAAAGTTAACAAGGCGCCTTGCAAACAGTCAGGTGAGTCTTTGTGGACTTGTTAACTCCTTCCACTTTTTCACAGAGCTTGACTTAGCATCTTCTATCAGTTGAAACTCAAGGTGGGCCTTCCTACAGTTTCCACAATTTTACACAACTGAATATCTGGGTAACATGATTGTAGGATTAAAAAAAAAGGCATATCACATGTAGGCTGAATTTCAGCAGCTGAGCAAATTCAGCTTCAGCTCTCAGAAACTTGAGATAAAGTAGGAGAAAAGGATGAGTAGTAAGAACCTCAAGAAAATATCTCAAATCTGACCTACAAAAAGCCTCATATCCTGAAAGAGCCACATATCTGATCAGAGATTATTCACATTACAGGAGAAGGAGCCTAGTTTGGTAACTCTACATGAATTACATATCTCTTAGCCTCTGGAACAATGTTAATATTCATCATTCATTCCTCAATTCCTTGTTTACACCAATAGTAAAGTTACCTAGTGAACATAAAAGTTAGAATTTCACTGTCTTCTGAGCCTGACTGATCTTTCCAAGTCCCTTTCCAATTCACATACATAGGACAGTTTCATTAAATGGTTTTGCTAGTTTAAGGACCACAAATTTAAACCAATACATAAATTAATCTTATTTCAGTGTGAATTTGAAAGAAGAAAACCAGATGGTACAACAACTCTGGGCCTTCTTAATCCAATTGATCTTACTGCAGGAGGTAAGTCAATGCAGCTCAGATAACAAACTTTCACCTACCTGCTCAGATGCTGGGTCAGGTCAGCAAATGCCAGCCAAGAACTAAGTGCCTTTTACAGTCTTATAAATGTCTGGATTTAAAAAGCTGCAGCTGAGGGAGCACATAGATTGGGACCAGTTGTGGATGTTGTTAGGAGCAGCTGGAGGGAGCCCTCAGTAACACTTGTTTCTTTTTGTGTCAGTTTTTTGTGGGAGCTGCAAGAGAAAGCTTTTGCTATTGGACAAGAGACTACCTGCCACGTGCTTGGGCACATTTAATTCGCAGGCTCCCCTTAAGTCTGGTGCCTGTACAGAGCGCAGTGTCTGCTGATCGTAAAGGTTACCAGTGCTCCAGAATTGACCACTGGGAACTCTCTGGGTCCCACATCATTGTAGTGTAGTATCACTAGCTAAAAGAGTGCAGGTGCTTCACCACTTATTTAACTCCCAGCTCATGGCAGAGCTCCCCTGACTAGCTCTGAAGCTGCTCCCTTTTAATGATACAGCTTCTGTTCGGGAAGGAGGAAGAGTGACGGTGAAAACATAACGTTTAGGTTAAATCTTCTATGCTGAACTAGTGTTATCATCTACTTGGTGTGGATTTATGGGTAAGACTATACACAGTCTTTAGTATGAAGCATATGGGGTGGAGAACACAGTTTGAGAGTTGCATCCTGTTTATTCTGAAGTGCCTGGCTACAAGTATTAAATGTTTGGATGCTTTCTGTGTCACTTACTGTGCCTTCGTGGTTTCTGTGTTTTTATGTGTCCTACTGTAGAACCAGGTTACTGCCCTGTAAAGTTGGGTATGACAGCAGGAAGACTTCAGTCAGGAGTTAATACATTACAAGGGTTCAAGGAGGATAAAAGAAACAAGGTGACTCCAGGTAAGTGCTGATTTATTTAAAAATAGAACTCCTTCTCCTTATATAAAGAAAATATATGGATCTCATTCCTAGTACCCAAATAGTTGGGAACTAATTTATTTGTAATGGTAAAGCACAGAATTGCATGTTTCTATCACACAACTAAGCAGCACATTACAAAGTCCAGCTTAATTTACACATAAGAAAGGCAGGAGGAAGGATGCTCACCTCTGCTGAGAAGAGGAACTACACCAGAAAGGTAAAGGTTTTTACTAGCTTTGGAAGGGCAAAGTGGGGAGCCTGAGACCCTGCTACCAGCACCAGGCTGAACTTTCATATTGTTTTAAGGCACACAGTATTGTCAGTAAAGCATTTGTATGTAAAAATGCACTTGATGTTCATGTTACTAAAAGATGGGGACAGACAAGATTCTGTGAGGGTTTGTTTTCACCAGAAGTATGTTCCTAGAAGTTTCTTCTTGGGGATTGTTTTACAAGCCCTTATCTGATAGATGCATATCAGAGACAGTAATCAGTACTGTTGTTATTTGTTAGTGACCTACTTGAACTATGGACCCTACAGTTCCTACGCCCCAACATATGATTCTACATTTGCCAACATAAGCAAAGAAGACTCTGACTTAATCTATTCAACATATGGGGAAGACTCCAATCAAGGATCTTTCAGGTGAGCAAACAACTAGGATGCATATGACAGCTCTCCTACACAGAAGCAGTTATGTGGAGCTCTGCAGTATGTGCTGTGGCTTTGCTGTTCAGTGGTGTCACTGCTGCTTTACAGCCTGCTGGCTTTGCTTGGTTTCAAGAAACAAGTACTTGAATAAGAGAACTTGCCTGTAAAGTGAAATTAGCCCAGATTGAAGGATTTTGATGCTACTGATAGCAACACAGTCTAAAATTTAAAGTGTATTTGTGACTAAGTCTGAAGGACACATGTTCAAAGCCAGAAAAATGTTGAGTGTTACAAATGTTTATAGAACCTGGGTTTTTTAACATTAATGAACTTAATTACTGCCTTGAATGAGATGCATTTCTGTCACTGGCCAATATTGGCCAGACTGCTGTTATCACAGTGGGAGAGCTGAGTCCAGTGATTCCCAGTGTCAAACAGTCAGTGTACTGCTTGATTTTTTTTTTGCTGTTATTTACTGTAGCAAAAACCATTAGTTGTCATTCTGTTTGTTATCCTTGGTTATGAAAGTTTGGATTTTATGTCCTTTTGTTTTATGAATCTCAAAAATAGAATAAATTCATCTGGAATGTGGGGGTGCTTAAGGACAAAGCAAATGTGAGTGACTGGGCTGCTGCAGCTGCCTGGGGCAGCGTACATGCTTCTAGTTTTCCAGGTTTTGTTCAGGGTCTGAATGGCTTCCTCAGCCACAGAAGGCACAAATAATTAAATGGAAGCAAGCCCTTTAGGTCAAATTCTGTGCTCCCTTGTGTGTATTCTATGCTGCACATGCTGGTTTGACTTTAGGGAACGGAATGTTTGGTATGACACTAGTATCCTTCAGTATCTTTTGATCTTTCAGCGTCCAGGATTTTTTGATGAAATCCCAAGATTACCCTTTCCTGATGGCTGATAGTCTGCTCGATGTCCTAACAAAAGGAGGACATTCGAGAGCTCTCCGGGAACTGGAAACTGTAAGTGTGGATGTGAGTACTGTCTGGTCTTTGGCTTTGGCACACAAGCTGTAAAGCTAGAGAAAAATGATGCTGATCCTGTTGATGGGCTCTTTTAATGGAGAACATTTGAAAGTGCAGATGATCTCCAGTGGATGGATTTTCTGGAAGCAGATTATTCTGATTTGTTAATTAGTGAAACATGAAGATTAATGAAATGCTGCAGAGTGAGATGGTCACAGGTTCTCTCTGTCTGCTCTCCCACTCCCATTAGCACTAGTTCCTGCTTGACTTCATAATAGCAGTGACCAGTTGGTAGGAGCAAGATGATCACAGACAGGCTTTCTTGTTTCCATGAGGAGTTTATCACACTCCTAGCAGCTGCTGATTGGTAGCTGCTTTTTCCCTTTACTTTGTGCAGTGCTTTTAAGCTCAAATGTGAACTATGTAAAAATCCTGAATAGCTGCTCTTCACATTTGTAGATCTTAGTACCTGACCATGCCAAACGTGGTTGGGATCAGAGGGGCTAATTTGACAAACTTCACTTGATAATTCAGTTGAAAATCTCCACAAAACAGTTCCTGTTAGCTGAAAGACTTGATTTGTTTCACATCTCTGTAAACTACTGAAATAAACAGATCATAGCCCTTTACTAAGGGGTCAAGGATGAGCTAAATCAAGGATCAAAGGTCAACTTTTAGCCCCAGTTCAAGATCTTTGCTTAGCATTACTATTTTAGCTCTTTTTTCTAATACACAATAGTGACACTGACTTAACAGGGTTCACTCACTACACTTGCAGGTGTTAGAGGTGCACAGTTATGGGTAGAACCAGAATACCTTTCAGCTTCTAATTCACCCTCCCTTTTCTTCCTGCTCCTCAGTAAATAACCTCTGATGTGATGTCACTGGGGAAGAGCATGTGGACTTTGCAAAGAGCAATAAAGTGTGGGCTGTAAATGTGCATTTTAGAAAACAATATCTGGAGAAAGCCCTTTAAAACAATTGCTCCTTTCTAACTTGGAGGAAGCTCATTATGATGTTGTGTATTTATCTAACATGAACAATACTGCATTTTGTAGAGTTTTGCTTTGAATGTAAAGAAAAATTTATTTTAATGTCTTCTTTTAAAATTCTTCCTCTGTGCAGCCATCGAAGGAAGCTGAAGGCCCACAAGAAAGAAGTGATGCACTGAAAGATGTAAAGGTAACATTTTTCTATATCCATTAAGTACTGTGACCAACCTGCAGGTGCCTGTGGCAGCGAGGCCTGTGCCCCTACAGGCGTACAGTCACTTTCTGAAATCACCCCACCTGAACTTTGCTCAACTGGAAGAAGCACAGGGGTAGTTGTAGGGGAAAGGCTGCTCTCCTGAAGGCTATCCCAAGGCTGGTTTTTCATTTTGGTCTCAGCTCTCAGATAAATTGTGTTTCAGATCAGCTCAAGGAATTTATATTTTTCAGTTGGGATGCTGCTCTGAAGTTACTGAAGCATTTGTGCATGCCCTCAGTGGTTTTGGCACATGCCATTTTCTATTTGAGTATGAAGCAATAAACTCTGGCACTGTAGAACAGTTTCAGAGAGTGTCTTGTCAGCTTTCCCTCTGTGTGGTCACTTTTTTGGTAGAGCAGACTAATTTTAACTTTTTTTTTTTTTGTTCTCATTTACTCAAAAAAATTTTGTTGTTTCAAGACTGATCTGAGTATTGTCTTGAGTTATTACTTGCTGCCTTTCTTGTCTTTTTAGATGATGGAAATGGATCTTGCTGCCAGGCTGGACTCTAACAATGACAGACTGACTGCTCTGAAGGCTGTTACAAACTTTGGGCTGCCTGTGGAGGAGTTTGATTCTGAGGGTGAGGTTTTTTGGTACTTGCACTTCTACATCTGTAACTGTCTCAGTTTCTCAACCCCTTCAGGTAGTCAGCCTTACTACATTTTATATCAGAATGTAAAAGTACTCTCTCACTAGCTAGAACTTTCTTTGCTTTGTTAAACAGAAGCTGAAATCTTCCAGAGGAAACTTGATGAAACAACAAAGCTTCTGAGAGAACTGCAGGATGCTCAAAATGAACGACTAAGTACAAAACCACCCCCTAATATGATTTGTCTTCTGGGTCCATCTTACAGAGAGATGCACTTGGGTAACTACACCTTTTCTGGTCATTCTTGCAGAATTTATCAAGTCCCAGCTTGTGTCAACTTCAAGAGAAACAAAAGTTTAGCAGTTACAGTGCAGAACACTTGCCCTCTTAGGCCTGGAAGATTAATTTGTTTGGTATATATAGCCAGATGAAAGTTTTGAACAGTAATACAAGCATTTCTTCTTTATTTGTCAATTTCTCTAGAAGTGGTTGGGAGGTTTCTCTCTGCCACAGGGTAGATGATAGCCAAACACTTCTAACTCCACCATTTTTACAATGCCTTTGAGCAGAGGTTGCTTAAGCTTTACCAAGCCCTGGCTGTAAGGTGAGCTTCATTCCAGGTTTGATCTAGTTCAGTCTATTTTATTATACCAATTAATACTATCATACATTCCTTAATTATTTGAGGAAAGCTTCCTGTCTCTCAGGAGAATGAGCCTGTGCTAATGGCAACCTTCTGACACAGGACTGTGCCCAGGGTGTGTGTTTTGCAGTAAACCAGACCTGTGCAGTACCAGTGCCAGCATACATGCTTTGAAATAACCACCTTGATGTGATGAGCTCAATTCCCTTACTGGAGAAGTATGACCAAGCTGGTATGACACCAAGCCTAAAGCAGATCAAACCTCACCTTTCTTGAAAAGTTCAGGTATTCACAGCTTCCTTCTTGAAGGAAAACCACCTTTGTGGCAAGAAGAAGGGTGTCTCCAGTTTGTGCAGCAAAAGGAACGCTGAGCCCTGACAGGCTGATAGTGCTGAGTCCCGGCGCCACGGGGCCTGGCGGCACCAGCTCACTCTGACCTTTAGTGTCTCCTGCTGGCAGCAAGCCTTGGTCAGCACCTATTTCATTCCTCCCCTCTTCTTGACTCTCTCTTTGTAGTTCCCAGCATGTCTTACGATTGCACACAGAAAGGAAGAACTCTCCTGTTACGGAAACATTATTTACCAGGGTTGTTTGTACCTCAGCTGTTCCCAGGGTGGAGGGTTCATTTCAGGGATGGGGTGTGTGTATATCCATGGCATATAACCTCATCCACTTATCTCTTCTAGCGGAGAGAGTAACCAATAACCTGAAAGAACTGGCACAACAAGTGACTCCAGGTGACATTGTCAGTACCTATGGAATCCGGAAGGCAATGGGCATTTCTGTTCCTGTACCTGACACAGAAGACTGCTGGGTAGATTTGACAGAGGGTGAGTTATACAGAAGTGGGTTGTAGCACCCGTTCAACTGAAACAAAACCACATCTGCAAATCATTAGACTGGTGTGGGGCACAACCTGCACTAACTTAGGTCCAAATTTCAGTTCTTCTCCCCTTCTTAAAATCCTGTTTCTAATGCAAAGTTGCTGTTTGGTCTCAGTCCAAAAGGGAGCTTTGGGCCGTATGGAACTCGGGTTCTACTACAGCAAGTAGTTATGTTGTCATTCATCTCACAGCATTGCCAAATTACCAAGCCTGGCAATCCATTCCATTTTAGTTTTTCCAAGAGTTACACAAGGAGAGTTTGAATTCCTCTTCCTTGCTAAAACAAGGACTTGGTGCTCCCAGCATTTGGCTGTGCTTAAGGTGGGCAGCTGCTGTGCCTCCTCAGCTGCCAGCAGCAGGGCAGTGGGAGCTCTGAGTGCCAGACCCACATCTCCCTCTTGTGGCACACAAAAGGTAAAAGTGCAGCTGCAGGATGTGGTTGGCCCTGTTTTTAAGGCAGGTAAGAATTTAATTACCATAATTTACACACCACATTCACTCAGGGTCTCTGTGAAGATACCATTTAATGGAAAGAGCAGGATTGCTTCAGGAACAAATTTCTATTGTCAAGGAAACTGATGAAGAAATCTAAGTTTCAAAATGATTGGTTTGTGTTTCATAGCCCTGTATGAGGAGGGCTCCAAAACAGATCCCACTGCAACAGCATCTTTTGTTGGGCTGTTAGAGAGCACATGGCTACCTCAGGGCTACCTGTGCAAACAGCAGGTGGCTGCAGGACACTCTAGTCTAGGCACTTCCTTCATTTGCAGGTAATGTGTGCTAATTGACCAGCTCTCTGTTGTACACTTTCAGACTTTCAAGACCCTAAAAAGGCTGTCACCATCCCTGGAAACGAGTGTGGTCCAATTACAGTCTGAAGCATGGGCTCAGCTTACAGCTGCTTGATTGTTTCAGAACCGGGTGCATTCACCAGGACGGGTACAGGGTCTGTCCAGCTACTTTTGGTTGTTACATGTTGGACCTTTGAAAGGGAGCAGTTTGTGTTAAAGTCATTTCTGCTACAGAAATGCACTAAATTACTCTGCATTCCTTGTTATTTTAAATCACCTCTGCAGCATTTCAGCTTGCCTAGGTTAACTGTTTGGAAAAGTCAAGTGGAAGTGAAAATGTGCCTCTACAGGGGGTGGGGGCTCAGCCAAACGTTTCCAAAAGCAATGTATAGACTGACTCTGTTTGGGGCAAAAACCATCGGTATCTGAACTTGCAAGTCTCCCTTTCTCAAATGACTGTGTGACTCTTAGGATGATGAGAAATAAACTTTTTAAATAAAGCTGATGTAGCCTGATGAATTAACAAAAGCTCACCTGGCTGAGACTGGGCCTGCCTCTCCCCTTACGGCTGCACTCTGGAACTCGTGGGACGTGCAGCACTGTCCTGACCTCTGAGCTTCCACCGTCTCTACTCCAGGCAGCCTGAGGCTGTTCTTGCCCGGTGGTTCTGGTGCCACTTCAGGCTGTTTCAGCTCCAGCCAGTCAGCGATTGCCCCGTGGCACAGGATGGAACTAAGAGGTAACTGCAAGGCATGGCATAATGGTGAATCCCTCCCTCTACCCCCAGTCATCCTGGCCCTCCCTTCCTGCCTCCTCTCTCCAGGTGGCTGCAGAGGAGTTTGTTTCATTGTCCTTTAAAGTGTTACAGTTCTACAAACACACTCCAAAACAGCTGAGCTGCCAATGGGATTTCTCTGCAGCAGTTTAAGAGCTAATTCTGAGATAACAGTCTCCACAGGAATTGTTTCACAGTTCTAGGTGGCTGCAGCTGAAATATTACCCTGAGGAATGATTTTTTTTTCCCCATGGCTCCCTCTCCAGCATCTGCCATCCCACCACTGACCTTTCAGGGAGCGCAGGAGCAGCCACAGGTGCCAGAACACTGAGTAGAGGGATGAAGCTTTAGCTGTTGGACACCTGCCTGGCACTCGCCCTGGTTTTCACTGACACACATTTAAAAAAACATAACTACTGAGTTTGGTTTTACTCAAACTCCAGGGGTCTCAGACATTCACTCCTGATCATAGGAATCCTCAGCAGAAGAATGACATAACCAAACACGTTTCTGGATTTCTTTTTATTTAATGGTAAAACTGAGAGTTTGTTCTTTAAAATAGATTGCTAATTCCAGACCTTATTAGCTCTTCAAATTGGACACTGTGCCATTTGTTCACATTAAGGAAAATAATAATGCTGTAAGGGAGCTTTTTCTAACAAGGGTATTTCCTCAATTTTAACTGTCACAATTTGCTCTCACAAGGACTGCTGAAAACACTTAAATACAGTTGCTGCTTACATGGAACTTTTTCTGGTTTTGAATACAGCTGATAGAAGACAGTTCCAGTTCTGCTAAGAAGTAAGGAAGGCCTCAGCCCCAACCTCTGTTTTGTTCTGACTCCTCCAGACTGCGTTGCACACTGCAGACCCTGAGCGAGCAGGGACAGCGCATCCAGCCCTGGCACAGCTGCCCCAGGCCCCACCTCTTCCAGTTTGAAAGCGCTGGCTCTTACACCACTTCTGTAACTGAGGTTAGGGGAAGTTACACCAGCCTGACAGGCAATGCCATGTAAACAAAATAAACATGTGCATTTCAAAATGCTGATACACACAGCAGTTTTTTCCATAGGCAGCTGACACTTGTACAAGGTCTGTGAACAGAACACTGCGGAGCCAGCTCCAGCGATAGGCAGAATGAATGCACTTCTCAACAGTTATTAACAAGGCAAATAGTCACTTTACCTAACAGATGATGTCAAAGACTGCTGAAAGGAGCCTTTGACACATGCATGGTCCTTATAAAACAATAAATAAATATCTCAAAACAAACACTTGCTGAGCATCTGTTACTACAAACATACAAGAGTAGCAAAAGCTGCTGGAAAGTTTATTCAACTACAACACTGACCTTATACTAACAAGACACCAAGTATGAAACTTCCTTCTTCAGCAGAGGCCATACATGACCCTGGCAACCTCAAACAAAGAGTTTTTAATGTGCTGCTTTCTGTTGGAGACAAACTACAAACACAGTCTTGACCTACCAAATCGATAAAGGCCATAAGCACTATATTTAATCCACAGTTGGACAATATTTAGATTTGTTCCTGTCTTGAAACGTAGTCATATCATCTTCTAAAGAAATTACACAGTAATTAGAAAGCGGCAGTGATGCCCAGGACTGCTTGTTTAAACTTTTCCAGTATGGTTTAGTACTAAACCCAGAAACATGAGTAAATGCTGCTTGCTTTGTAGAAGAGAAGAGTAAGGCTTGAAACCGCAGCTGACCTCAGGAATCACAGTGCTGTTCAGTCATACTACAGGTGGTGCATCGAGGGGCGGGGAATCGTTCCATGCTTAGCTAATACATGTAATTGGGCACAAGATGGTAGCTGTACAAAATCCTATCAACACAGATTACATGATTGCAATAAGTAGAAAAACGCTAATTTAGAAATTGGCCAAAGCCGTTAACAGCTTGAAAACTTTACAAACTAAATTTACAGCAAGTCCATTCCCCTCATCTTCTTACTAATGCTCTACGCAGACTTTCAAGTACTGAGGCTCTGCTGAAACGTTTCCATTATGAAGGTGTTTTTCCCATACACCCTTTTGCAACCTTCAAACCCTATTTGTTTCATAAACCGCATCACCTTTAAAAGGCACAACAAGCCCGTGGCTGAGCACACAAAATAAAAGAATTGGGAAAAAAACCCATCCAAGCCCACCTCTGATGCAGCTCTGTTTATACAGGATCAGCTCCTGCTTCTAACACCGGCTTCTTAGGTCTGTTTCTTGGTTTCCAAACAAGCCAGGACAGACCCTTTCCTATCCCATCAGTGCCCCAGGAAGGCAGCAGCACGCCCGGTTCCTGCGGCTGGCGGCAACACGAGCTGCTCCCAGGGCCCATCTCACCAGGCATCCAGGAGAGGCTGCAGTGCTCAGTGCTCTGCCAGGTCAGGTGTATCATGGAAAGCTTAAGGCCAGGATGTTCAAGCCATTCTCTTCTGTGGCTGTGTAAAACGTGCAGTAAATACAGAGGCAGGGAAATACAAAGGAGAACACGGAATATCATGTAAACACTCAGAACTAGATGAAAGTTGCTTCTGAACAGCTGTTGGTCACAAAAACATTTGTGGAATACAAAGTACCACCATGGAGGTGGCCACAAGAATTCAAACATTATCCAATACTGTGCAATTATTTTTTTTCCCAAAGAGCTCAGCACAATTATCCTGGGATGGATTTGAGCTGACTTGCATTCCTCTCTCCATTACTCAGCCATCTTCTGCCATGAGTCTGTTCAGCATCACAAGCAGGACGTGCAGTGCCCAGAGCCCATTTCCCAGCCCTGTGCCAAACAACTCTGTGTGCAGGCGTGTGGCACAGAGCGGAGCAGGGGAACGTTGCAGCGTGGGCTCTACGGTGCGTCCACACATGTTGCTACCGCAGCTGTTAAGGCTCCCACAGTGCAGCTGAGGGAAGCAACTAACTGAAACTGCTTGAAGGCAATTCCAGGTAAATCCTCAAAGTATTTCAGTTAAAGGTAGTCTTGTTCAGCCTGGTGCTTCTGTTGTCTTCTAGGAACTTTTCAGAACTCCTTTCCAAAAAATATAAAAATCATTCTCTTGAGATGCCTAAGAAATAGGAATAGCTCATCTATGGTTTTAGGATAAAGTCCTTCACATAAGGAGGGAAATTCTAAGTCTTCACAGAAGGGAGGCAGTTCTATGCCTATTTTGATTAAGTTCATCGTAGCCTCAGTTCAGTCCCATCCCTTGGAATTTGGCAGTCTCAGTGCAAACAAAGTAAGTCCGCAGTTCTCCCTTGCCTTTGACATTAATGAGTCCCCTACATTCACAGGAGTATCCCAGCTCCTGCAGTATTTTACTCGTTTCTTCTGTGACCTTTGTGTGAAAAGAATTAGAAGCTCTTGTGAAATTCTTCTGATCATTCACATTTTAAAAAAAAAACAAGGCAATCAGAAACCATTTCCCAGCTCCCCCAGCCCCTGTGCTCACCTGGATCTTCCCCAGCTCCCCCAGCCCCTGTGCTCACCTGGATCTTCCCCAGCTCCCCCAGCCTCTGTGCTCACCTGGATCTTCCCCAGCTCCCCTGTGCTCTCCATGCGACTGGCAACATTGACAGTGTTGCCCCAGATGTCGTACTGAGGCTTCCGGGCACCAATCACCCCTGCAATCACAGGGCCATGGTTTATCCCTGCAGGAACACAAGTGGGTGTTATGAGATATTTAGTTTCATTATTAGCCATAACTTGTAAGCTTCAGGGGGAAAAAAATAACCCCATGAAACCCCACCACTGGAGCCTGACACATGTTTCCAGCAATGAGTATGACCCCTGCTCTATCAATACTAGTGCTGTGGCTCAGGAGATGTGGGGTGAGTCATTCATTGTAAAATGGGAAGTCCAAGAAAGAGCTAGGGCAAAGTTAGAGCCAAAGCAAAATTCTTCCTTTTGTACTTTTAATATACAGAAATAAACATTTGTATCATGACAATACTGTCTTTAGGCAACAGTTAATAATAGAGTGCTTCACTCTTCATTCCTAGCTTTAATTTTATCCAAATGTACCCAGCTGCAGTCTTTGTATTGCCCCCTCCAGTGTGGAAAAGCCCGTCCTAAGGAGCTGGGCATATTTTAAAAAGCAGATTGGACAACATGACCTTAAGCTATGCAGCATTTTATAATAACCCACACAAGTGTGTTCAGTGGTAAGAAGGGCTGCACAGCCCCCAGCAGTTACCCAGCTCAGCCCAGCCCACTGTCATTCTGACAGCAGCACAGCTGATGTTCCCAAACGAACTCACCAACACGCAGGCGGAAATTGTTAAAGGAATGTCGGTTGATGCCATCCAGTTTGCTCATCAAGGCAATCCCGTACTCCACCATGATCCCAATGTGAGCATGCTGTCTTTCCCTGTCCTACACAATCACACACACACACATTAATGATCAAATTACAAGACGAGCGGCTGTGTCAGGTGCTGTTCCAAACCAGCACCATGAGGGAGTGAGGCTGGTATTTATCAGGTTGCACCCACCACTTCTGGTAGCTGTGCAAAACTGCACAGTTCAACAAACATTTAAAGCATTACATTCAATTGAAATTAGCCAATTCAAATGGCTCTAAGACAACAGACATATAATTAAATTTTATAACAAACCTATGTCTGTCCTTCAGGATTCCAGATTTAACTGTACTTGTCCTCTGTGTACTACAGATACCCCCTGACGCCATACGCCAACCTGCTACAGTGACAGTGAGCCCGAGTCAGACATTGGGTTTAATTCTTCTGGATGACAGTTTCAGATTCAGATCTAACGTGGCACTTGAGGATTCTCTTTTTGTGCCAGTTCTCAGGCACCACAAAAAGCTTACTGTCCAGTTCTGAGTTGGCCTTTTCTTTGGCAGCCATTCTTTGACTTCCCTATTATTAGAGCTGTTCTGTAATGCATCTAGAAACGTTAAGCTGCTGGAATCAAAGACTAAAGATGTAAAAAGCGTGCTGGGATTACAGACAATACCTGCTTAGGAAAAGCAGGAAAAAATGAACCAGGAGATAAATAGTGAATTCAACAGGAGATGATACACTTTTATCATCTTTTTCCACATTTCTGAAAGTCACCCTTACTGATTTGCTTTCTCTTTTACATCACATTACATTTTGTTACTTCAAACCCAGCTATGTGCATACTGAACACCAGAGGCAGATCTCAGACATACCTGGTTGTTCTCTTGGCCTGGGGTAACACTGAGACCAGCTGCTGCCATGTAAGTGCTTCCAATGGTTTTTATTTTTTCAACACCGCTAAATTTAGGTTTTAACAAGAGCTGTTTGAAGGGAAGGAAAATAGAAGCTTCAGACTTCGATACCATCACCTTTCAGTGTGGGATTTAACCAGAACTCTTATACTGTCTACAATAAGCATTAAACATCCCTAGGCATGCTAACAATCACATGAAAGTTAGATAAGAAAGTATTGAGGATTAGTTTCACAGTTGTGCTCTACCTGCTCACAGAAGAAACAAAAGCAACGAAGCACTGAAACAGGGTCCTGAAATGCAGGACTTTGAAACCACCCTGCTAATGCTACTGGATGATGAAACTGAGAAGCCCCATCAGACGGGAACGTATCTTTCAAGATTGCAAGGCTGAAGTCTGAATATCAGTTCAGTGTAACAGCCTTTCCCACCTCTTCCACAATAATCACAGATCTTCTGAAACATTTTATTTGGCAGTAAATATGTAATCCAATCCATCTTTGCTCAGGAACTTAATTACCTCATCAAAATCTGCAATGATTTCATTTAACAGCCGCAAGCACTCCAGGCCTTCTTTATTGACATCACACTCAGTATAAAACACCTTAAAGTCTGGTACTGACGCAAACATGACACAGACACAGTCATAAGATTGATGGTACCAGTCCTGCAGGAAAACAATACATGCACACCTTGTCAGCACTCACCTTCCACCATAGTTACTCAAAACTATGACTATTGTTTCTAACTACTAATATTAATTGCAGTTTCCCTATGAAACCAACTCCAGTACTTCCCAGTGGGCATCTCTTACTTCGTCAGAAGCATTAACAGAGTTGATTTGCCTAAGGAAAAGCTCAGATATTGATGCATATTAAAGATTCTCATCTATTCTGGACAGTGACAGTCCTCTGACACAATGGCTATGAAATCAGCAATATTTACTCACATGACATGCTGGCAGAATAAGATGAATGTTTTAAAGCATAAAATAAATCACTGTTGATGAACTTCTCCCTCGGGTTGTTACCAAGGAGATACACTCTGTTCCTCAACTAACTTTTAAAGCAGCCCATCTTCTCTGGTCAAATGTGGTATTTTTAAAGGATTTACTGCTTCCCAGAGAGATGCCAAACTCAAAACTGTGTCCTGAAGCCAAAGTCCCAATTCCAAAAACATATTCTGGAGACTGATGCTAAAAGTTTGCACTTTTGGGGGCCATCTGGATTGCAGATTCTTCGCTTTCTGAAGGTCCTGGGATACAAGAACTCTACAAGGAGTGCAGAACTCTAAGCCTTCTGTGTCCTTGTCAGCCTGACATTCTACATCACAGAAGTCCAACTGACTGTCCTTCACACGGCAGGAGATTAAACATACCTCATTTCGTTTTTCACCAATGAAATACGCAGCAACGTGTGCCGGAAGGACATTTTCCAGCAGGAGCCTGTTAACATTCTCCATCGTTTCAAACTGTTCATGTTCTTTTTTAAACTTATTCTTCCACAGACAATCCAGTCGACAGTAATAGTCAATCTGCAAAGGGACCAAAGACGAGAAGTTAAATCCATAGAATGTCCCTCTGAACAGTAGCAGTCAATTTATTGAAAAAGTGTAGTTCCAGTAAAGCTTCTTCAAGGCCTTTTGAGCCTTATATAGTTATGAAAAACAGGCTTTGAGAACAAAGGTCAGAAACATATGAAGCAGTATGAATGAATGCCATTTGGGTGCCACCAGGTGTATTTACCAAAATGACATTTGAATAATATGGTGATTATTTTTACCTTGAATTACTGCCTTGATTTCTAATGAATATTAACATACAAATACATGTAGGTCCACACTGGAAGAACTGAAGAGTTCTTCCCCATCCTTTCAGAGTAAAAACTTCTGCATTATCTCTAAGTACAAGTGAATACATTATCTGCAACTAAGTACAAGAATGTAAAAAAATTTTAAGTTATATTTTCATTTAGAGCACAATTTCAATGAACAACACTTTTGCATTTGATTTAAATCCATTTTTTGCAGGTACAAACTAACCTATTGCTTTCAAATACATACCTGTTTTGCAAGTAAAATTAGGGTTATGTAAAACAGAACCAGATATAAATTAGTCATTATCCTCGGCTCTTTGATGAAAAGCCTGAAAACAAGAAAATGATACAAAGTCATCTGTATTCTTTAAGAAAATCCACACAATAAAGGGCTGGAGGGGAAGGGAAGAAGAGCAGAGCAGACGAGGGTGTCTTTGCTCAGGCATGTACCACCAATGCCATGGCTCAATTGTGCCAGTGGCTGTCTGGTTATAGGTCCTATCCTAATAGCAGAAAGAATCCTTACTCATTTCAACACTTGAACTGCATTTCAGGTAATGACAAAAAGGGTGCTGAAACCTTTTCAAGTAGCTTTTGTAGTGAGATGTTCAAGTAAACATGGCTTTGTTTTAGTGGAGCCATCTTAATTGCACTGCCCCACCAGAAAACAGCCAACAAAAAACCGAAGTGCAGAAACTTTTGTTTCTTGTGGAAGGAAAGATGATGGCACATAAAAGCCTGAATTTCCAAAACAAGGCCACTCATTAAATCCCACCTGTCTACAGTTCCACAGAAGTCTGAGACCCTACTCCTTTTTCATAGTAAGATCAGTCTGTCTCGCCACATCTAATAACTTTAATAAATGCATCGAGCTAAATTCTCATTACATGAATAACCTAGGATTAAGAGGCTACATTAAGAGCCCATTTAGGCTTCTTCAAGCTGTGCTGACAGCTCAGTTAGCCTCTGCAACATAAATTTATCCTAATCTTCGGCCATGAGACTATGTTGAGGATCTGAGAGACACTGACAACTGAACAGTAAAAATCCTGCCATATGATTTAAGTATTTTTATAGCTTCCTCCCTTAGATTGGGTGACTTGTTGATGCTTTCCAGAATATGTGCAGTTAGTGAGGTAAGTAAACGAAGAGTTCACGAGACTAGCAGAGTCTCACAAGCACAGTTTGAACATCAGACTTCTAGCAAAGCTTTTCTTCAGATTTCAACAGAAAATCAACCATATTATGACATTAATATTCTACCCCCTGGTCTCTAATGTAAGCTAAGCTTCCAGGGATCTCAGCAGCCACTTTACAGAGCTTTTCAGAAAACACACTTCCTTTAAAAAACAAAAAGAGTGATCTGGTCTCAGATGATTTTCATGCCACCAATTTCACAGAAAGGTTTGTAACATCTAACTTACATCATATTGATATGTCAATACTCTAGCAAGTATACAAAAATCTACCATCTCCTTTAATGAGACATTGTTGTCAATTATAAGAAACTTTACACTGCACCTGGTACTGTTGCCAGAGAAGCTCATGTCTCTGTGCTGAAGGGTATTAAAAATGATGAGGTATACAGTCACAGCAATGGACAGGAGGAGAACTTTGAGTTCGAAGCTCATTTGAAGAAATACCGAGCAAGCAATGAACCCCAAGATGCAGCAGTAAGCATAATACTGTAAGAAGAAGAATTTAAAGAGCAGTTGCATTATTCAGGCTTTATGCCAAAGACACTATCAAACCATCACAAATGCTCTAAGTTCACAATCATGGTGATTTAAATAGCAAGTGGTTGCAAGTTCTTCCAAATACACTTCAAGCTTTATTTTTAATTGCACTAAAAGGCTGAATATACCTTTTTTTGTTTACTTTGCTAATTTTTAAACACAAGCAAAAAGATCTAAACAAAAAGCATCACACCAACATAAACAGCATCACATAAAAACTCAAGTGTGCTGAGATCTTCTGAAGTCTGTTAATTTAAACAAACAACTTATTTAAAGTTCAAGACTAACCTAAAATAGGTTCATAGTCCAGTGAAAAGGCTCTGAACCAGAAACTTCAGCCTTTTGGTCCTATTTTTGCAGTGCTTCCCCTTTGTAACCTTAAGCAGATACCACATTCCCATCTCCCCCACCTGCAACATGTGAAGACCATGACCAGCCTCAGACATAGCTCCTTCATAAGAGCTTTGATGCTAATAAGCATTATCAAGCCAGAGCCATGATCCAATGGAACTACTGAAAACTCTCCCAGAGGAATCTCAGCTCAGGCACAGTGCCCAAGGGCAGCTGTGAGCACTAGAACTGCCACATGTACAAAGTATGCTGTGCAGCCAGGGGCACAGGTGATGCTGAGCTAGAATACTTCAGCCTGCAAACAACTCCCAAACCACTCCAGCTTCTGCTCCTCCAAAGTTTTGTTATTATGTACAAAGCACAGTTCTTCTCCCATAATAGCACAGACCCACCTCAGATCTGAGACATTTTTAGTTAAAGAATTAACATTTTTGCTGAAGTTGATGAAACCAGAAGCATTTATGGGGCAACTCAGGATCAGAACCCATGTGGTGATGTATTACATGAATTCAGACATCCTAAAGGCCTTGAGTCTAACCTCCAAAAGGTAATAAACAGTTATAAACCTTCAACCTGAAACTAAACCTCTGAAAAAGAAGCCACCATGTAGTGTGGCCATAGGTCTCATGGCCATTTGAGGCCTTTCACTACCAAAATATTTAGTGGGATACTTGCAAGCACAGCTCTCATCTCTCAAACATAAACATTATCCCATTCTAATGCTTTACTCAAAGTTTTGTATCTACCTCTAAGTCTGAAATGTCAAAAAATTGTAAAGCCAAACTTTATTCAGCACAGCAGCAGCAGCTGATACATCTCACTTCATGAAGAACTTTTCTGCTGTCAGACACGTAAAAAAGTTATTTTATTTGGCAACAGAACCTGCCAGTTGTCAGTAATATACACAATATTCAACAGTCTGGGTTTTAAAGTAACATGTATTCATTCACTACTTACAGTTTCCTCAACGCAGGATTGAGTTGTGTTTCCAAAAGGCTGATTTACACACATGCAAGAACAGAAAATTAACAGATGAGTACCACTTGTGTAATACATGTGTAACACCATTTTTCATAAGGAATTGAATGAAAGGGTCCTCACACAACCTGCTCTGCACTGTTTATAAAATGTTCATCACCTAAAGGGGTGGCCAGGGTCAAAGGAGCATCCCAAACATTTGGATGATGTCAAAATAGAATGCTACTTTGGAATTAAAGAGATAAATTAATCCCTCAGAAGAAATCCTTTTGGGTAAATTCCAAGTGCTGAATCTGTCCTTACAGAAATGCTAGAGAACACCTTCCAAAAGAGCCGAGTAACCAAAATAAGCCAAAACCTCAGCCCTACCCATGAGTACTCCTGACTTTGGAAAATCCCTAGAAGGTGCACAGAAAGACATAGCTAAAGACAGAAAATATGCCTGGAACTGCCTTTTGGCACGAGTATATCTTTGTGTTCAACAAGCTTTATTCTCTTTATAAAAAGATGGTGAGATATCAAAATTAATTTCATTTTCATCTTAAAAATGAAGACAATACTCACAGAGGCGGTAGCACCCAGGTCACTTGATCCAGTAAAGTTTGCAACTGTGTTCTTTTCAGTGGTCTTGAGTTATTGGGGAAAAAAAAAACAACAACAAAACCACCACAGTTGTTAGCAGGTACTCACTATCCTCAAGGCTTTTTCTCCATATACTATACAATGATTCCTGATCTAGTTTCCCTTTCAATGCTACTGCAATAGAAATGTTGAGATGCAGTGATATCCCATATAGTTATATTAAACATATATATGCACACACAAGGTACAAGAAGGTTAAAACTGGCCAGTGTTTAGTTGCTTGTCTTTTAATTCAGGGTGAATTTTGCCATCATGGTTATGCTACTCCAATAGCCAATGGGCACCAATGTGTGGTTCTGCCTCACATCCCAGCTTCACAGCTGCTGATCTCAGTGGCTGTCTTGGGCAGTGTTCACATGACACAGCTATGAGTCAATTCAAGGACCTAAGCCAGCAGAACAACCCTACAAAGAAAATTAAGCTGCTTCTGCAGTATAGCTTTTGGAACAATGGCAGACCAAGCACATGGGATCAGAGGGCATCACTTTTAGTAGCTAGCTATCAGATAGGTTTAACAGTTAACATGATGTGTCACATTCACCTTGTTTAAGAAAACCACAGCAGAGTGGTCTTGAGTATGAAGTTACTCCAAAGGATTGGTTGGTTTTCAAAGATAAGTGAGGACTGCAGGTGCAATACAATATTCAAACTACAGTTGAAAAACAGACACCATTTGCATCTTAGTCTAACAGTAAATACCCACAACTATCTGGTGTTCAGAGAGCCAAGCTTCCCTCCCCAGCTGCATTATTGTTAGCCAGTGCAAATAGCACAGGAAACTGCTTAAAAATTCTGCCTGTTACAGCCAGACATGTAAACCCACATTTTAAAAAATGGATGACCATCTTAGTGAGGTTACAATCAATAGCAATTATAAATGCCATCTTGAAAGCAAGAAAAGGAGGTGTAAGCTAGCACTCAGGTCTGTCACATGGACTTTCAGTTCTACCAACTGGGAGATTTTACTTTTAATGTTTTTACATGACACTGTGAATTATCCTTGTGGAAATCAACTCATGCTGCAAATCAGACATTAGAAAAAGCAGCAAAAAGCGAGGTACTTGACGACAAGAATACAGGAAGTTACTTAAACTGTGGCCATTACAGAAAATTACCAGAATAAAAAGAATGTGATTACTTACCAAATTAAAAATGGCTATAATCAGCAAGGCACCTATAGTGATGACTGCTAAAGGAACCCTAAGTAAAGGCATTGTTTCCACCTTTTCTGAAACAGCACAAAGATGGTTCAGGAAAGGCCACTGTTCTGAGCAGCACTTCTGCAAACAAAATTGCTTGGTTTCAGTAACAGGGGTAACACATATATGAGAAGAAATATTTTTAAATACACTTTTTCCCTGCAAGAGAGTGCCAAAAGTCTTCAGTGGAGTCCCAATTTAGAATTCTGAATCTTGTCATTCAGATGAAATGCCTAAAGCCCCTCTCTCTACAACTGAAAGCAGAGCCTTGTTTCAAAGAGTCCAGCTGATAAAATTTTCAGAATTTCTGCTTTAAAAATACAAAACTACAGTCTGAGAGTTCTAAAGAAACATTACTAAATTATAGCACAAGCTATGTTGTATTTTTTAGTTGCAGAGCTACAACGTTAAATATGGAACTACATTTTCAGAGGACTAAATGGAAACCAATCACAGACAGTACCATTTCCTGCCATCCTAATATCCTCCATTTGTTGCTATAGGGAAAATACCCAGTGAAGCATATGCTTTTAACAGCTGTAAGCATCATTCAAGGGTTTTATACCAAAACATTCCCAGCATAAAACTCAAATCTGATGCAATTGCTATCTTGGAATTTTCTTTTTCCCATGTGTTCTTCCACATGTAGAAACCATCCATGCACACATACACACATCTCTCTTTCTCCCCCTCACCACAGACTATATATATATGTACACACATATCTATAAATCCATCCAGTCATACATATTAACACCATAGACACATAAAATAGATACATACTATCTGTCTGTACTTTATCTATCATAAAACTTTTTCCCACGTACAAAGTGCAATTCATTTTTGTCTCTTTCCCTTTCACACAACTTGAACCTGGCTCTGTAAGAGACTAATCCTTTCTGTAGCATCACCATCACTACTCTGCAATAAGATGATGGGTAGCATGATCTCCACTGACTTCAGAATTCCCTCCCTTGGGCTTGCACATTGATTTGATGAGTGTAAGGAACGCTTTAAAATCCATTCCCTCTCCCACTCCTGCTTCCAGATAGTTCTTGGACTGGAGAAGGACTTCAATTGGGTATTGTTGAACTCTATGCCCCTATGTATTTTTAAACAGTAATTGCATACATTTATTAATGCAAAGGTAATTGAACTACAAATGCAAAGTGTCCTAATTGATGCAATGGTGAAATTGGAATTCTAACAGCTATGAAATTGCTGCCAATAAATTATTCATATGTTTGTAATTTTCATGAGGCTTTATAAATGATTATGAAAACTAATCTTGCATTCAAATTTATTTTTATTTTAATATTATTTCCAGTATAGGAAATATCAGGATTTACAACCCAAATTACTAGTGAGGACAAATACAAAACCAAGGCTACCCAGGAAGTCTTAATGTCTTCCTCTTCTCTTCCAACCATCTGTTCCAGCACCCAGATGATTCTGACATAGCAAGAATTTTCAGACACAAATATCTGTTTCAGGCAATGAAATCTCATAACCTGAGATCCAAGGCTCTTTAACTCCTACTGAAATTAACTGTTCACTATCCTAAATGACTGACCAAGTTGCTGAATTACAGCCATCAGTTTTGAAAAACCAAGAAACTCTGTTTTAATAAACTTACCAGACATTTCTCAGCAAAGCACACAAACAAAATAAGTACAATGATGGCTGCAACAATGCCAAAGGAAATTCCCAGTTTTGCTGTTCTAAACAGAAGGCATGAAACAAGCCAGTGTTAAACAAAAAAAAAGTTTCAAACTATAATTCAGATTAAAGTTTGCTAACAGCATTTCTCTAAATTTAAATAGATTTTTTTTTTCTAATAGTACTAGAAGACTACAATACTGCAAAGGTTATTGTCACTTTCTTGCACAAACACTATATCTCCTCTAACAGTCTGAACCACCATCCCATGCATAAACCACATGGAAATTGCACTGCAACAGCAATGAAAAACAAATATGCCCCAAATTTCAGAATCATCAGACATCTGCTTTCTCGGAGGTATTAGAAGCTGAAAGTTGTATCTGCAGATAAAAGGATCACTGAGAATATTTTAACCAGCTAATCTCATTTTTCTATTGCTCACTCAACGTGCTTATAGCCAACTATTCTTTCAGAACAGTATTTCTCACTTAGCTGATCATCTCCCTGTATGGACTAAGCAAGTACAATATTAAAGAATATTTCTGGTTAATTTTAATATTGATATCTGGGCTCTTATGCCAACAACATGACAGCATTCCTTTATTAAGGGATAAATTAGTCCTAGGAGGTGTATGTTTCCTAAACTTAAACCCTCAGAAACTCCACAAGACATTAACTTAAGGTTTCATGCACGAGTTTCATTTTAGTTCTTGGTTAATTTGAATGATAAACTATTAAAATAGTGACACTTACTTTGGCATTATAAACATCTGTATGAGGAATATACAGAGGAACACAAAACTGGCACACACAAAGTAACTCTTCAGTTTTAGAATGGGAATGGTGCGATACTGAAACAGATTAGAATCAGTTTTAAGGAATCTTCAGGTTTTATACAAAGCTCTGTTACATTTTTGTTGTTACATAGATATACAAATTTATACTGCACTACTAAAAGTATGCATAGAACAAAAAGAGAACAGAAGAGAAGCACCAAGTAAAATTAACTTGAACATCTCTCAACAAAGGATAATTTCAAACTTCGAGGGAAATCAACTGGGAATATAAATCAGCATTTCACAGATGGCACATAACCTAGCAAATCAACCTACAGAACTCCTAGTAACTCCCTTATGGGAAGAATTTAACCCCAGATTAGAGACAATTTCCTTTACTTTATAGACTTAGCATTAGCAAGAAAGAATGGCCAACTCAGATAATGAAATCTGCTTTCCATTAGTTACCAAAAACCTCTTTGGGTGTGCAGTCCCCTCCAGAATCTAGTTTCAGAATGAAAATAGTTTCAAATACATTCTTATGCTGCTCTGAAGTGTAAATCAGAGATCAGAAAGGATTATTTTGCTCTTACCAACCTCTTTTTCAAGACCAGGTTCTGCAAAAATCAGTGAGAATCCACAGAAGTCATCTGATTTGCCACACCACGGACTGCATTGAGAGAGATACACATTACAAAATGCACGCAATGGGCCAAGGAGAGGGGTGCAAAAGCATCCTTATAGTTGAGACTCCACAGTACACAGGCTGAGAGTGCTGCTGTTTTACACACATTCGACAGTTCTCCAAGGTCTGTCTATTTTAGAGCACATCAAATGTGCAGTTACATTTTTATGCAGCTGACAGGCAGGACCAGAACTTTCAGAGACAGCGGCGTCTGCCAGTGACATGCAAAATGTAGCCCCAGACTTTCCTTGAGGTTTACAAATAGGAAAGTATAACAGTAAATGTTAGAAGTGGCTGACAATCTGCAAAAACTTGTCTTAAATAATATCAGGCCCATGTCAGACATAGCTGAGGTACAGTGACAACAGCCTTCCTATAATTCAGAGGAAAGAAAAGTTTTTCTTCTCAAATTCTTTCACATTTGATAGAATTTTAAATTATTTCACTTTAAAAAGAAACAAAAACAACAAGGAGACAACAACATTGCCTACCTTTGTCTTTTTTAAATGTAATTATAGTTCCAAATACACCACCTGCTACTGACAGACTATTCACCTTCAGTGGACTGGCCACTAAAGCAATTTTATTGTACCCCCAAAACTGTATTTTGATTTTCTACATAGGTTTTGTTCAGGACTACACCCCATTTCTTGACACTTCTTATTCTAATAAACAGATCACAAATATTACCTTCTCATCCTGTGCTACACTGCAGTTCACCTCATTACTTCAGACAGTGATAAGAAACAAAGCAGTAAGTTTTGCTAGTTCAGGCTGCAATATCCCACTGAACAGCCAGACTAACCATTGGCTTCTTACTCTCATTGTGTTCAAATTGAAACCAAAAAGGAACTAACCTAAGTTAAAAAAAGCCCAACATCCAACCAACAAAAGACAAGATAAAACCTCAGTAATTTGATTTTTGAGAAGCAGATTCTGGAAGATGAAGAATAAAAATAAAATACTGCATACTTAGTTGAACTGAGGCCCTCAATAGTTGACATCATTTCATCATAAATATCTTCCTCTATCCTCCCCTTCTGAGATGAATTTCTGAGAACAAGACAAAGTCCATGTTACAAACACTATTCAGAAACAATTAACAGCTACAGAGGATCATACTTGCCAGTGCACAAGTGTGGTAAACTTACCAGAGAAAAGTTAAACACAAATGCTCCAAATTGACAAACATACACATTCCCAAGCACTTTACCAAGCCTTTCTCTAGTTATGCAAATCCTGCATTTTTTAGTGCAATATTTTGCCAAATGTTTCACAAGTGAAAATTACCCACCTACTTAACTTGGTGGTACAGGTACCACTAAGCATTTCTACAGACAGTGCCAACTCTTTCATGACCCTGCATGACACACATTAATACTGCTACCCAAAGACACAGCTTGTAAAATAGAACATGCATTCATTTATAACATTATGTTAAACTGCATTTATTTTGTACTATAATATTTACAAACAAATCTAGATATAAGACTAAGAAAACTAAAAGCTGATGCAGCACAAGTGTTTAAAATATGTACATGTCTACAATATCTGAGGTGTCTGGGTCTGTTTTTCATACCTCTTTAGGGCTTACTTTACTACTCCCCTCCATCATGCCCATAAAGCAAAATGCAACCTGAAAGACTAAGGAGCCAGTAAGATGAAGAGGGTAGGAGGAAGCTCCTCTTAGAGTCTGGTAACAATATAGATGTGAATTGAGGAGCCTTCTGAAGGCCAAATATTTAGCTTAACTTTTCTAATACAGGAATACCATAGATGTAGTGATTAATCAACCAAAAGTTCACATGCTTACTGAACTGAACTGCAAGGGGAGCATAGGATCATGTGTTTTTTACAAAGAAAGCACTTGACAAACCTATCGGAAGTTCTCTGTCGCCCAGTGGAACACAAGGGTATTTCCTAAATAAAGAAGGAAATAATAATAAGTTCTAGACTCAAACAATTATTGGAAATAAACCTCAAGAGCTGTTTTCTTCACAAATAAAATCCAAAAACAATTCTCAAGTAGAGCAGATTATCAAAATCAACCCTTTCCAGGGATGTTTTCTGCTTTACCAAGTGAGCATTTACTGACCAAAAAAAAAGTTAAAAAATAATTGAACAGATCCTCCCTCTTATTTCTCTCCACACACTGAAATAACTAACATCAGCAGAGGCATGTAAATGGGAAACCACTTCCACAAACCTGTATGGGTGGATACTTAATTGAAAATCTACGACAGCTATCTGTCCACAGAGAGAAACACAGCCTTGCTGCCCTTCCAGAAGCACACCTGAACGCATGCCCATCTCCTCCTTTCAGCTTTTAGGAAGAGCAGATGGGAGGAAAAAAATGAGTTATCTTAAATTTTAAAATCTTAAGAAACTTAAGAATTCTTCATCTTAAAAATTCTTTACTGCTAAAATCCTGTGGCAGGCCCAGCATGCAGAGGGACTGTTTATTTTCTATATATTTTAAGTAAATGTTGAGTGCATCTAGAGGCTGACATAAACTTCTTTCCAAACCACGTGTAGCAAACAGGATTCCAAGATAGAAAAACATCAGGAAGAAAAAGATAGGTTTGAAGTTTTCCTTCTAAAGTTTCCTAGTAATAGGGCATGCTAGAGATTGGCAGTTTGAATACTGTTAAGTTCTGACAGCAATAGCTCTTGTGCAGATACCTTTTAAGTTCTGTGTGCACACAGAGCACCAAGAGTAATAACAGAAATTCAGCCACAAATCCATGACAGAGCTCGAGTTTCACATCATAGACAGGAAGAACAGTTTACAATTGGATGATAACAATCATTACTTCCAACCTTACCCTTCTTCGCCTTCCTTGTGAACTTGAAGAGTCACTGCTCACACTTTCTCTGTGGTTGAGGTGGGCAAAGGGCCTGGCTGCTCCCCAGGACTCTAGATAACGCGTCATCCGAACAGATGCTCGCATCTTCAGCCCATCATTCACCCTTGTTTTAGGGAGGTGGTTATTTGATACACATTGTTTGGACTGATGGAAAACACACGCATTTGGAAAACAGAAAATGACACAAATTACAAAGACATGAAGCTCTGTGCAGTTGTGCACTTTAGGACTACACAATCTAGCTGTTTAGGAAGATTGTAAACACAGCAGCAATGTGTCAGCCAACCTTGATTACTTTATCTCATTTAATTAACACAAACTAAAGAAAATCATGACATAATGAATTTGCTTCAGTTGCCTTTACAAGCCTTTGCTTGTAACACTGCAACATTCAATCTTCCTGATGCAAGAGATGGTAGGATCTTACAAGTAGATACAATCTCCTTGCAGTCAGCACAACAGCAGGGTACAAGGATTCCCAATTCCTGAGCTAGGGCATATCAAAACAGTGGTTGGGAGAAGATCTCACAAATTACAGACTTGACATTGGACTGTATCCCTGTGTCACAGGTGTACAAGGAAGGTCTAAAAGGAAGCCAAAACTACAGAATAAACTGATACATCAATGACTGGTTATCCTCTAACATTTCACAGATATCTTCAAGTGATCATTTTAACAGACTTAGATCCTCATTCTGAGAACATATGCTGTGTATATGTAGGAGAGTTTGCAATACCGAGTACATAAAACAGGCAACAAAAGTAAGATTCTTGCTAATTAAAAGTGGCTCTGTACTGTTCCTTCCTGTAAAGATCCTGAAGGAAAGAAGTTATTGTCATTCTTTTTCCTTCTGAAATATTTTACTCATCAACTACAAGTCAATTAAAAATAGAAACGCTCTAGGTGTTTGCAGTTAACAGGCACTTAAGTGGCAACCGATAGTTGCTAACATTACAACTTGAAAAGGTGAATCTCACATCTAAGATAGTGAGAAAGATGACGTCACAAGCTATTTTAAGGGGAGTATTTTATCTGAAAGTGGCCACGTGGCACAGGTATTCTGTCCCAACTTCATCCCACCTTTTGACATGGATTTGTGAGAGACAAATTTCACACAAATATACAGTCAAATACCTATTTTTACTCTATGTGGATCACATAGGAGGTTTCAGCATAATACTTCAAACTATGTGTCATGTCACAAAACAGTAGAACATGCTTTCAGATCTGAAGTCCCAAATCCAAGCTACTTAGATGGCTCTTACCATGCTTTAACTCTGTTCCTGAATTTAAATGGATACGCACCACAGAGACCTATGTACTTACAATGTATGTATATATCTGAACAAATATAAGTGTTTAAAAACAGACACATACCCTTGGATCAACCACTAAGTAGGTTTTGATATTCATGGATTCAAGGTAAGGATCCCTTAGGTGTCCATTCCCTTCTTCTACTTCATACGCTTTGCCTAGGTGATTTAATGTTGCTTCAGTGATGTGTACACGGCTGAGAAGGGGAGAAAGAGCAAGAGATCCAAACACTTACAGAAAGGTCACATTAAGCATTTCATTTACATTTTAATGGCTACTGCTGACATTTCTGCTTTTCAGACATCTTGTGCTTTGGCAGCCAACTGCAAAGTCCTGCCAGTACCTAACAAAAGTACTTGCAATCCTTTATTGCAGTTCTTAATCACACAGCTTTCATAGCAAGTATGCTAAAAAACTCTTCCTAGAACCAGATACTATCAGTATAAAACTAAATTGAAATAAGCAGAGACATATAAGAAACAAGAAGAAACGTGATCAAAGGAAATCTGACAGACAAGACAGACTCACAGGCAAGTTGTTTCAGATGGCAAGAGCTGCAAGGACAGCTCACAAACAAAACACAAGAGAGGACTGTCTTATACTAGAAATGCATGAGGAAGGGAAGAAATGGGCACAAAGTCTAGGGGAAAAAGATGGAAAAGTTTTTTGGCAACTAGGAGAATAATTCTGAAAGTCTGTCTCACTGAAACAATCAGATGAGAGTGTAACACAGCAACAACAGCAACTCACTTCTCAGGGAAGCAGCTAGTATCTTCCTGTACTCATTCACACTTTCCCTTAAATGTATTTTATCTCAGTATCTTGAATCACGTATTTTCATATAATTTTTGATTAATATCTTTCTATAGACTTTCTCAACAAGATACTTAAGGATGTTCATACAATAGCTGTTCTTATATTCTATTTTCTCAGTGTTTATCTTCCCACAGCTTTTCTCACCGTGGTGTGGAAGGGTTAAACACCCTGCTGTTGGTCCTACAATCCATCAGCAAAGAGCTGGGCATAGAATCTTTCCAGAATGGGAGCTGAAAGTGTGCGGCACTCCTGCCTGACCACAGAGAGCAAAGGGATCATTGGTCCATCTGCCTCTATATCCTTATGCTGTATGTAGGTTTGCCTAAAGATAATTTAGTCAAGAGCCAGAGCCCACTGGCCACGGCTTCCTGCAAGGAAGAATAAAAACTTCTTGATACTTCTGGAGCCCAAAGATAAGAGTTTTGGAATACAGAGAATGCAGGGTTGTATTTGTTTACTGCTAATTGTCTCAAACAAATGAGTTTTCTTAATTGTTACCCTGATTATGCAGTTTTACAGTTAAGGCAAACCTCCAAATCTGAGATTTTAAAGCTTGCTCTAAAGCATCATTTCCTTCCATAGGGACTGAGGTGTTAACCCAGCCTTACAACAGTCATGTACTGCAGCAGGTTTTCTGGGGTTTTCCACTGCTCTCAAAAAGCAATGCTTTTGTTCACTATCTACCCTTTTCCATTTGACCAAGTTTCCTCTCTCCTCTTCCCCAAATCACACGCTGCCCCAGCACATTTCAGATCTTACCGCAAACTTCTTTCCATTTCAATGCCTATGCTGATGACTCTCAGCAGTTCCTAATGCTGACTGGGCTCTGGGGTCAGCACATAACCAGCAGCTGCTGCCACCGAAGCTGCCTCTCAAGGGCAAGCTGGAACGTGCACTCTTGCACTTCCTATGCTAGGACAGAATACCTACCATACTGCACTCCATTTCCTATGCTAACAGGCCTGACAGTAATGTATGCTGATCTTCCAGGCATATACAGATTAGAGAGAATTGGTCCTAAGTGTGTTTCCAATTTTGGCTTTATGCTTAGTCCTGTCTGCCTTTTCCTTTTATTTGTTATGAATGCAAATCATTTTTAAAACCAGAAAGATGATGAACAAGGCCATTCTGCCAATGGAAATCAAATATTTATAAAGCTAGAAGTTTTCTTGCTTATTTTCAAAAGTCTTTAGAATGCCTTCACATACAGAAATCAGACATATACATACTTCCTCTTTTAAAGAAAAACCTCAAACTGCTCCTAAGGACAAACCTTCTGCTTCCAAAGCTAACATTGGACTGGGAATCCCAGACAGGTCATTTTTTCTGCAGACTAGGAGACAAATATAACATAATATTTGCATAATGAATAGAAACCCCTCCTCCTTATGAGGCTCAGTCTTCCATAAGTGGAAGGCTTCCTCTGGCTACCTTTTTAACACACAATAAGAAACTTCTGGACATGAATAGATATAAGAAACACTGTGTAATGCTCTGAACCAGCCTGCCAACCTAAACCAGCTTTACTCTCTACCAGATTAACAAATATAAGCACAAAGAGCATAATGGAATAATAAAAGTTCTCAAGATTAGGCAATGGTCCTAAATGTGACTAAGAAAAGTGTGTTTTCATGCCATATTCAGTCTTGTTGTTTGCTAACCAACAAAAGAAACTTTACAGCTCTGCAGTCTTGTTTAATCATGCTGAGTCAATACACTAAAATGCTCAGCTTGGATGGTATTGCAGCTGTTAACTGAGCTTCAGTTAGTTTTCTGTTTCAGTCATCAATACAAGAAAATAATTTTACATTCTTATCCTCTTATCACTTTGCAGAAATTAATCTTTAAGTCACAAGCATATACCTAAAAGCTGCCTAAGACATAGAAATAATAAGAAACCCTATGTCACTGGTTAGAGTCACTTTCCAAAAGAAACCACTACTTTAATGCTTAAACAAATTAACCACACTGGTATAAGTACTAACTTGCACAGACTACCAATAACCTACAAAATCATGACCTCATTTGGGAATGGAAAGAGGGAAAGTCTTAATAAGGTCTTTTTAAGTGTAGACTACCAAAAAAAAGTTTCTTAGCTGAATATTAATCCCCAAGTTCAACTTAGAAAATAAAAAAAACAAAGTATACTTCTTCCCTAAATGAGGAAAACACAAAATGTTGGTGTTGTTAAAAAACGTTTACATTTGTCCTTTTTAATAAGCATCTTTAAAAAGCTGGCATGAATATCAGCCTCAAATCCAGTCCTCTGCACTGCTGAGTAGCTTGTGGCAAATTACATTATTGCTTTGTCTCAGCTCTTCTCAGGACCACTCACTTTCTTTCCTCTACAGCCCATAACAAATGTCAAACAGAATAAGCAACAGCCAACAGCTCCAAATTCTCCTTGCTTGGATGCTCCTCATCAGGCTTCATTTTCATTTCTGAGTTGTTCCAGTCAAGTGGGACTGATCAATATAGTAACAAAAACACTAGGTACATCTGCATCTCAGCCTTGTTGCCATACAGAGCATATCTAGCTTTAGCTAAATGTACAAATACAGAATTAGCCCTGTGCACAACATGAATTAATGAAGTCAACATCACGCACAACATCCTCCAATGAAGGGAAGGTCAAAAAGCAGTTACTTACTTGCCTAGGAATAGAATTTTATAGTTTATTGAAAACCGAATCAGAAAATATTAACGTTTTACAGCTCTGGTAAACACACATTTGTCCTATTTTCATCATCCCATTACGAGCATTTATGTCACAGTACAGTTACAAATTCCAGAGCCATAAAGCAGGATTATGAAAGCCATGAGGACAGAGTGAGTCAGCAGAGAGGGGGAGGGGAAGATGCTGACCCCGGCACTCCCGCCGACTCCATGCGGTTGGCCAGGGACACGTCGTGCGACCACACGTCGTACTGCCACTTCCGGAGCCCGATCACGCCGCACAGCACGTTCCCAGAGTGAATGCCAACCCTCATGTTGATATCCACTCCTGTGGCCTCTCTCACTTGCCTGTGGAGGGAAAAGGGTATGACAGCATAAGTGACACTTTGGATTTTTGCTCCGTCTGGAGATCTGTCAAGGTTTAGTTTCGTTATATATTTAGTGCAAAGACAAGACACAAACTTATGACCTAATGCTTACAATTAATAACTGCACTTTGAATGTTGACAAGAAAACTAAGAATGACTTCAATATCACCACAGCCTAACTACATTAAAAAATCTTCTGTGCTATACTTACTTTATTGCTTCACACATGTCGAGTCCCATTTTGACACAGTTCCTGGCATGAACTGGTAAGGACACAGGTAGTCCCGAGACACAGTAGTAACAGTCCCCCAAGATTTTTATTCTCATGCATTCATTCTCCTATGAAATCACGGGAAACAGATTTAACATGAAAAAATGAACTGCAAGTAGGCTAATGACACCAAAAAGAGGACTTGTCTATATCATTTTGTGAAAACCAGGCTTCATTCAGTCCTTGTTGAAGCAAAGGTTGTTCTAGAGAACAAGTCCTGTGAGGAGCAGCTGAGGGAGCTGGAGGTGTTTAGTCTGGGGGAGGGTAAGGTTAGACCTCATCATTCTCTGCAACTACCTGAAAGGAGATGGTAGCAAGGTGAGTGTCAGTCTGTTCTCCCAAGTAATGAGTGATAGAATAAGAAGAAATGGCCTCAACTTGCTCCAGAAGAGGTTTAGATTGCTGATTAGAAAGAACTTTTTCACCGAGGAAGTTATTAGACACCAGCACAGGTTGCCCAGCGAGGTGGAAGAGTCACCATCCTTGGAGATATTTAAAAGCCATGTAGCTGAGGTGCTGAAGGACATGGTTTAGTGATAGGCCTGGCAGTGTGAGGTGAGTGGTTGGACTTGGTGATCTTAAAAGTCTTTTCCAACCAAAACTATGCCATAATTCTACAAAGCTTACTTCCTCTTTTTCCACACCCAAATGCCTGACTATTACCCACTAGAGAACAGAAATGAACACTTCAAGCATTTCTGAAATAAAATCACCTTTCTAGTTTGTGACTTAGTGCTTGGAACCATGTTCCATTCAGCAACTGTCATCAAAAATAAACCTGTCACAAAATTTACCATCTAAAGGATTAAATGTACTTACCCATCTTTTAATATTTGTCTTTATTAACACCTGAATTATAGGCAGTTTGTTCACCTTTTCCATTTTTGCATGGCAGCCTCATAAGTAACATTGTGCAATGTCACAAAATCTGCATAGAATTTAGGAATCACAGGAAGGGACCTTGAAAGATCATCCAGTCCAACCCCCAAAGCATTTAGGAATGAAGTTAGGAAGCAGTTAGAAATGAAGATGCCCAACCTGATAGCTTAGCAGAAGAAAAAATGGGGTTGTTTTTTTGTTTCAAATATGAGTGAAGAGGAAGCAGGCAGTTTGCTAGCACTAACAAAAACCCCCACAATACTATCTGCCAGGAGAAAACTTGTTCCTAACTCTGCAACAGAGGATACTGCTGCCCATGACTGGAGAGGGGAAAAGTGAAAGAGTAAAGAGCTCCTCATACTGTCTCTTGTCAACACTTGTTGAAGAATTTTAACTACAAAGGTTGTAAGTAAGCCAGGGCTAATTGTGCAAGGCTGTATAGTGTTTAACGGATAAGGAGAGATGGCTTAATTTGGGCCAGCTGACACCTTCAGCTGCCCAGCCCTTGCTGCTGTGAGAACAGCCCAGCAATTCTTCAATCAGCTCCAAAATCAGCCCAAATCGGTGGCAGTTCATCAAACTAAGCTGTTCTCCCTCATCAGTGAAAGCCTTAAGAGAAGATCCATCGTTCACCATCTTAAGCCATCCAGTGGGTTCTGAGCATCACAGCAAGTGACAAGCTCAGATAGCTCCGTGCTTCGGCTCCAGAGATCAGCAGGTAAACCTGGCCCTAGATTAGACTTGTTAGACCAGTATCCAGTTTGGTGTCCAGGTTAGCCATCAACTTTTAATCAGTAAATTGTAGCCTACAACATGTTTACATCATGGAAATGATGACTGAGAATATACCCCCGGCAGAATAAAAATAACATTAAAAGCAGGAATCTCTTCTTACAACTCAACCACAGAGCTGCAAGAGCCCTGACTCACTAAATCCAGACCTTTTTTTAAACAGTGCCATTTACAGACAGGAGAGAGAAATGAAACCACATCACCCAAAATCTGGGATCTTTGCTATGTTTCTGAGGAACAATAAAAAAACACAAGAAACCAAATGTCTGTGACTATTTTGGCATAAAAAGCTTGTGGCAACTATGATGACATGACTGACTCTGTGTGTTCTTAACAGCTGCATCACATCAGTACAATTACAATACACTTATTTGCCAGTACTTGCAGTTTTAAGCACCAGTTGAATTAATATAAATGCAAAGATTAGCAATGTCATTTAGTCACAAAGGTTAACTAGGATTTTAGCCAGCTATTAATCAGTGATACATTTAAAAAATTATTCAATAACATCTGCAAAGGTTTATTAAAGCAATTTCATCTCTCTGCTATAATACTAACTTCAGAGTTTTCACACTTTTTTGGAGAATTTTTAGAATTTCACAGATGCAAGATTTTCCAAGCCCATTAATTTTCTAATTTGCATCCAGTATATCCAAATATAGTCAATTATGTCAGCAAACCAATGTCTTTAAACCATGGGAAGTTTTGATAGGTAGTCCATCACTAGTCTTGACTTAGGTGCTACCAATTTTAAATCTCTAGAGCTAGAATTTAGGATGGTATTTGTTTTTTGATATCATGATGCTACACAATGCAGCATTAATTTTCCTAAAGACATATTTACATCATAATAGTAACAGGGGAAAAAAATCAATGGATATGACAGAACATCTATCCCAGACTAGGGTCAGTTTCAGAGGATAACAGAAGTCATTACAGAGAGTCAATCATCCAAACATGTATCTGATACAGTCTCTGTAATCTAAGAACTCAAAATCTGAGTTTGTGATTACCTTTGCAAAGAAATTAACACCAAGCAGCGCTTGGAAGTGGTTAAAAAGTACTGCCAGCCTGAATGGTCAGCAGTGAGGGTATTAATAAGGACTCTTGTTTTAACTTGCCTTAACAAGAGTTAGGACTCTTGCCTTAATAAAGATTCTCAGCTTTGTTAATTAATAAGTCTTAATAAGGACCACTTTATTTCCCATTCTTACACTTTTCTGTAAGTATCCATTACTAATTATTACCACTGAGCTAAAGAACTCTTTGGTCTGATGCAATATGACTCAGTTTACGAATTTAAATACATGTCTAAGCTCTCCATTTGCAGAGCCAATAAACAGCCCTTCTAACTGAACACTGCCAAACTCAGTGCTTACATACAGTACCCCTTACAGCCCTATGGCAATCATGTACTGCCATCAGATCATTCCCTGAACAATGCAGACACATCTCTAGACCCAAAAATTGGAATTACAGTAACAACTTGCCACGTTTCCTATTTTTGTCTTCAATTTTGTTTTAACAAGATTTTGCCAGTTAGCTTTAAAGTCTCCCTTTCCTGACTTTAGAAGCACTAATGCAACTGCCTTCTGTCTTCTTTTTCCAATGGTGGCTTTTATCCCTAGTGCACAACAAACTGCAACACCTACCTTTGCAATCTGATCAAACTTTCCAAAAAGTTCATTCAGCATCACTACTAGTTCCTTAGGAGAGCAGTCACTGGCCAGGCGAGTAAATCCTACAATGTCTGCATAAAGAATGCTAGACAAGAACAAACAGAAGACACGTCATGGAAATATGAAGAAATGTGTAGTCCACAGTCAATTTAAATATTATCATGCATATAGTAGAAAGCATCTCTCCCATTATAAAACCACCCCAGAAAGAAGACAGCACATCAGTTCAAAGCATGTTATCTTCCCTTAACAGGAAAAAAACCTCACTTCAGCCTGAAAGTTTATCCCCAAGTGTTTATTTCACTGGACTAGATCCACTGTTAAGAATAAGCAGTGTATATTAATATCATTACTTCTAGAGTTTCCACTTACCTAACATTTTGGTGCCTTTTTACATACAGACTGTGAAAGTTGTTGTCATGCATTTGCCTATTATCATTAGTTTCCTTTAGTCGCTCTATGATTGCCAGCTTCATTTCCATAGAAATATGAGCTGGCAATATGGATAAAAGCAAATTTTCCTAAAAGGAGAGGGGGAAAATCAATGCTAGTAAATTTACAACTGCAGGATTTTAGTGACCGCAAGAAGTAATTAAAAAAATAATAAAATAGAATGTCTTCATTCAAACAGCTTTTGCGTAATGCATGCCAGACTTTCCAGAAAACACTTTTACATTCCTGGTCTCAAAATCACTGACATTAGTTATGGGTGTTGCATACTTTTTCTCTTTTGTTCTTTGTGACCTAGATGTGACATCTCTTGTAACCATGAAAACACACAGGAAGTCGGTATTCAGTACTACGATTTCTGGATAAACGAAAACTTATGCTGTCCACCAATCTCAGTGCTATGTTAGCATCATCTGATAAAGCTTCTGGTTAAAGCTTATACTCTGTAATGAACAATCAATACAGTATTAAAAACCCTTGTGAATTCTCAAATGCTGGAAAAGCAGTGACAGGTAACAAAAGCATCAACAACATGTTGCTGTAGTTCAAATGAACCAGGAACTGATGCCACTGAAATAAAGTCTTTTGAACTGAGAAAGAATAAAGACTCTTCAAAAACCACCTTATGCTGTTTGTCAGTTTAGTGCACTGTTTTACACTGGCTTTGACTTGAAAGGCTGTTCTTCAAAGAAGACCCTGCTAAGTGAGGAAGACAAAAACAGAGTGCTTTTAACCCAGGAAGGGCTCTAGTGCCCCAGAGACAGACACATCATAGAAAAAGAAATGTTGTGTGAAGTAGCTACAAGAAGAAACTTTTTCAGATGACATGGCCAGCAAGGTTAACACGTCGTGTAACTGAATATAACACTGCCAGTTCAGACTAAATCTTTGTCCTCTTTTCCTGGTGCAGCTGTACACAGATAGCAGTAAGCTGTCAGGGTTACTTAACCAGTACTTGCCACCAAAAAGATGTGCCCTGGGATCACAGGATGAAAAGTCAGTCTTTGAGTGAGTACTGAGTACTAGGCCAGCAGTATCTTACAAGTATTTTCAGGACATTAAAGGCATGTTCTTTTAAGTTACCTCGGGCTAGTCCCAGTAACACTTTATAGGAAAAAAGAAAGCAACTGCTAATTACATTCCTGTTACAAATACTGTGATTTTCATACAGACAATCCACAGAGAACAGCTTCCGCCCTTTAACTTCCTTCTTTTGTTACAAATGGCACAACTTGTATTTTTGACACTAGGTGGGTATCACAAAGCTTGGAGCAAACCTTTCAACATGCCTTAGTCACCAACCACTTGTAAAATTATACAGACTTTAGAAATTAAAACATGCAATTCGTAACATCAGCTGCTTCACTCACTTGTTGCCTCTTTTCAATCTTCAGTTTCATTCGGACCTGAATGCACTTTAGTGTGTATCTGTACAAATCCCAGGAAGCAACCTGCATCTGGCGTTTGTGAAATGCCCCCATCAGGTTACCACAAAGGAAAATGACAGCATTCGCAAGCAGCTGCACAAGAAGAAACAACATTTATCTGCTGCACAGCAGTCATTGATACTTCACTAATTATGCATACTAGTCCCTTAAAAACAATGCATACCAGGCCATGTTCAATTTCTCTCTTATTCTATCACACAGCAAATCGTAGTGTTACCATCAGCCAGGATTTACCTGGGAAATACAAGCTAACTTCAGAGTCATAGCCATTCCTGTATGAACATACAGTATTCCCATGAAACATAAAACTCTGCTACAGCATTTAACATTTACTTGCAGGCACCACTGCTTGATTTCGGGAGAAACCAGACTACAAACTCATGCATCAGCGTGCTGTGTGAAGTCTGACACACACCAGCATCAAAAGAGCTGGGGTGCTCCTTTGAACACACCCTATTATTAATGAGTGCTGGGAACCCTTCAGAGCACTCCCAGCCCCTGCTGACTCCCCAGGGCAGGAATGGCTTTTTTGATCCACCCTGTAGGCAGTGACAGATGAAGTTAGATAGACCCACCTGAAACAGCACAGATTGGGAAGAATGATTGTGACAGTTTGTCATCTTTTGAGTAATGTAGTTAAAAAATTAAAATAATTCTGCCTCTTCCATTTAGGTCAGAAATCCAAAATGTGTTACAGATTAAAATAATTGTGATTTTATGAAAAGCTTGCAAACCCCATCAGGCCCAAGCTCCAAATCCAAGGATTCGAAACATCCATGTGGAAGTTCGGAACTTATCTGAACAAGTTAGTCATGCCAATATCAAATGGAAATACAACTAGGGTGTTTAATTACTTAACCAAGTAGTATTTCCTTACCTGAAATAGAATGGAGTCCTTATTTTCCATAGGAGTCATGCTTACCACAGTGCTTAGAACAATAATATGGGAGAGAGCACTAAGAACACTAATGATGACTGCACCTCTCATTCCAAAGGGTAGCATGGTATAAACTGTGAAGATTGTGAATAGAAAGAATGGCACCTTTGGAAAGAGAGATAGAGAAAAAGAAAAAGAATCACATATACACATTATAAGATGCCTGCCAAAAATTACAACAGAACAAGGTGGAAAATAGCAGGATTCTTGCATATTTTCAGGCTAAAAAAAAAATAATAAATTTGATGTTTCAAAATCACAATTAAGACCATAAGGACAGTGATAGTCCAAAAAGCTTTGAGGGAATTAGCAGCTATAGATTCATAGATAAGACAGTTTAACATTTCTCCTTTATGTGTTGCAAAGATAGCCATATTGAATCAGATTTCTCACCTTCTCCCACTTATTCTAATTTTAACATCACCTGATTATAGGTGCATATCTACTCCATATTTGATAAAAAACAAAAATCCAACCAATACTTCCTGGTGCTGACACAAAAGAATAATCTTCACTGCCACTAACTACATATTTAGCTGCACAGATTTTACAAAATGCCCAAGGGCCCTCTAAAGTGCTAGGGATCTGAGGGAAGATCTATAAAACTTAAAGCCATGCTTATTCATTTGTTAATAGTACTTAGCTCATACATACAGAAACTAACAATCCCAATCAGAGGAAAATGCTGCAGTGCTCCTGGCTGAGCTCCACCTCATCAATGCAACTCAACTTATGCTGTTCCAGACATGAGCTTCCTTCAAGGAAGCCTCAAGGTCCAGTCCGCACTTAAATGTTTTGCCAGAATAGACAGCTTGGTTGAGACAATAAACAACCAACCAAATAAAAGTTTTCCTTCAATAAAAGCAATACTTTAATTTTCATTCTTCACTATTCTAGCTGGACTAAAAAAAAAGATCTTTTTCTGACATATACACAGTCCCTATCATTCAATGTTCTGAACATCATGTAACAGTTTTATAAGCATGGACAAGCAAAGGTCATACCTGCATTTAAACAGTAGCTTTAATTAGTGATAAATTCATAACTTGAGATAAAAGTCTGAAATGAACCTATTAACTTCTACTGCCTAACCTAGAGTTTTATATTTTATTACTTAAATTAACATTAACAAATTATTACTATAACAGCTGCACAAGACATTGGCTTGCAGCATTCAAAGCTTGAAACCCAAATCTTGCTTTGTTACATGTTTGGACTTAAAGTTTAGAACAGAAAATCTTGATTTTTCCTAAGGTAATAACTTCTTCCTTAAGTTAAAAAAATACTGAATAGCAAGTGTAAATACATGGTGCTGGATTCAGGCCACAATACAAATCAGATTTTGGTTGTTTAACTGATAATTTATATCTTTCGTTATTTGAAATAAAGAGGGGAAGGGGAAGAGTCACTAAAATAAGATAAAAAGTCATTTTTATTTCATTAAAAACTCTTGTGTTTATATTATGAGACCCTAGGAGGAGTTTCCTACAGATTATGGTATTTTTGGCATCATGAAATTGCCTGTCTTCTGATCAGAGATACTAAGCAATGAACTGTAGCCACACCCAGCTATGCCAGGATGTGTCATTAGTTCTTATTGTTCACTTCACCTCTCCCACTGATTTGAAAACATGCTCCCTAGGGCACACCCAGCTCTAGAGTCCTTTATACATTTCTTGTACACCACTCTGACCCACAGAAACTAACAAAGCAAGTATTATTAGTGAAAAATTCCCTCAAAGATGAATGCACAGTACTTAAGATTTAGTAAAGAACTTATGTAAAGATACAATTCAATTACAACTTAAAGATGCAATTCCTGCATAGATTTATGCAGTTATCAGTTTTTCTCAGCTGAACTATATTTTCACTATGATGAAGAATACAAGCCAAAATTTAGTATAATAAACCACTGAAACCAATTCAGGAAATTGAACCTAAATCTCAAGAAAAGTTATTACGCAGTTATAATATACAGAAGAAACAGAGCACAGAAATACATTCACATATGCTGAGTACCACTTCTATGTAAGTATCTGAACGAACAAGATATCCATACCTGTTGTTGCCACAGTTGATAATCACTTTCTTTTTCAAAGAGAGATACATATCCTACAATTAAGAAGCAAATCCAAATCGTGACTCCAAACAACGACAGCCATCTCCGAAACAGGGATTCAATACATAAAAGTAAGTACATGACTGCAAATATGACAAGAGCAGCACATACTGCAATAATGAAGGCAAGATGAGTACGTGCTTCCTGCAAAAGCAAACCAAAAAGTGTTATATCTGCCCTAAATGTTCCTTTTAGGAAAAAAAAAATGTAAAATGCATCAATACTGTGCTGGAAACAGAGATTTAAGACATGCTAACCTGAGTTCCTAAGTCATCTGTTTGTGGCAGCATTATCACTTCTGATATTCACACATACAGAGAGCAAACACTATTACAGACACTCAGTCTAACCCAGTTCCACCATTATTATTTCCAAAATTAGTGGGTTTAGTTTGGTCTTCTAAGCAAAGGTCTAACTGAACTATACTGCACAATGCAGATATACTCAAAAAGAAATGCATTTAAGGAGCTCAAGCTTTGCTAGAAAGAAGTGTGACAACTCTTTTCCTGAGTTTTATAGGAGATAACTTGTAATATTCAAATCGTGTTGCTCTTTGTTTCATTTTTTAAGAAATAAAAACTAAAAGGGATACAAGTGCAATTGTTTAGATTTGTTGCTAAAGAGAAACTTAAAGACAATTTATTACGAAGCACAGTATTTGGAAAGCAGTGTTAGAAGGCCATAAAGGATTACTATAGCTTCCTTACCACCTGTTTACAATGTTACTTTTAAATCAACTCCCCTTTTATGAGCTGTCAACTGAGAAGAACACTTAATTTCATTACAGAAAATCATGTTATGCTACACAACAAAAAATTCTTTAAGCAGCATCTTTTCTATGCCTATAGGATCCTTGCTCTTTGCTTACCAGCTGTTGATTCAACAGATTGCCTGTTGTACTGGGAGATTCCTATTGTGCTTTTATTACTATCCTCCCTCCCACACAAAAAAAGAGGGATAAATATGTACAAATCCTTTTAAAAAAATCACCTCCGGAATACAGGGCCAATGATCATAATATTATTTTACATTTCTTAGATGACTCTACATAGAAAATACAAGAAATTCAGGACATTTTAACTTATGTTCATGTTCCCTCCTTGAACCCTTTAATTACTTATTATTGTAGCTACTATTTAACATAGATTACAACTTGTTCATAACATATTGGAAAGAAAGAGCAATCCTTATGCTAACTATGCACGTGCCTGATAACATTGTGTCTTCTCTTTCCTGTCCCTTCAAAACACACAGTTTTGCATACACAATTACTAGATTTCTTTCAACATTGCAACTTTGATACAATGTGTCACAAGAAATTACTTGCAGAAATGTTTTGTATGCTTTTATAGGGATTACTGGTCAGCTTTGAATACATCAAACATACAAAGAATACTCACATGAAAGATGAAAAACATTACAATTAGAGTAGTCCAGAAGATGATTGCAATGAAGAGCAGCAGCAGGAGGAGTGGATGCTGCTGGCTTGTGTAGCGGTACTTCTCATAGAGTGGGTCTGATATCCTACAGTCGTCATTTTCGTTGAAGAAGTATTTACCTTTAGCTGGCATTTTCTCCCAGGTTGGCTGCTCTTTCTCTCAGTTCCCAGTGCACACAATAAGATACAGCTGAAGCTACTGCTTCAAAGAGAAGTTCTATCCCTTCACTGCTCCCTCCACGGTCTTTAGGCACACCGAGTAACTCACGTCCTCTGATTTTACTTCTCATGAGCATTAACTTCAGATTGCCAATGCAACCAAAAGCAAGACAGGTGTCCTCCCCAAAACCACGGGCAATTCATCATCAGCTCTACACACAGATCTCTAGATCAACTTGTATTTGTGCAAACAGGAGTTTTTGGCATGGACTTTTTTAAATGATTATTTTGCAAGTCTGTAACTCCTTCCCGTAAGCAAGAATCTCACTTCCTGGGATGAACTCTGCAGAGAGACAATATTATTAATGTATTCAGTTGGGTGTACAGTGTGCTCCCCAAGGAGGAAAAAAAAAAAAGTACATTCCTCAAGCTTCCTCTCAGCACACTCACCAGAGAGCAAAAGCTGTTTCTTGCTGGCAGGTGGAAGCCCAACAGCCCCACAGAGCACAGCTAGGGCAGCGCCTGCCAACGGCTGCTCTGCACACACCAAGTGCACCTTTCTCTAGCAACTGAAACGTTTTTGTGTGAAAAAATGTACTAAATTTGCTTCCTTTTGAGCAAATTACTTAGTTTCCATGAGCACATTGTGTAACTAAAACTTAACAACTCTTTTGAAGTGGTGGCACCCATACGACTGTGTATATATACATTAAAAACTCTTTAATCACAATACACATTGTATTATTGTTATATTGCATCTTAATTTTTAAGAAGTCCTTTTTATTCCTTTCACAAATTAATTAAAAGGCACAGAAAATGAGAACACAGCTGTCCAGCCAAAATTCATTCCCCTTTTTTAAAAAACAAAACCACTTTACATCTAGTTCTGTATCTTTCGTTCAACTCTTATTAATGTGTTTCCAAGGCAATAGGTATGTTCTGTTAACAATGAGCATGAAGAAATGAACTGTGTTGTTAATTACTATGTGACCAATGTTTCTCAAATAGATTCATGAATATAGTCAACTCAATTGCCAAGAGACGTAAAACAAAAAAAGCACGGGGATGGGATGGAGGGAAGCATGAAAAACAGGATTGCAGAATAAGTCTTATTAAAACTTGATAACAGGACAACAGCTTCTTTGCTACTTGACTGCTGTCACCATGGTGCCCAAGGCCATTGCTCTGGGGAGAAAGAACCTGCTAAAGACTTGTTGAAAAGGCAAATCCAAGCCAGTTATTCTCAAAAGGCAAAATGCTTAACCACACATGTGTTTAGACTGCATTCCCACTACAACCAGAAGTGGTGTTAAGGAAAAGTTTCAGAAGCTATACTGAGTGATTTAGCCTATATAAATACAGCCAAACACTAGCATACTACCCATTAGTAATGACCAAGCAAGAAAAATCAGATATACCAATGTTAAGAGTGGACAAAAAGAAAACTTTTGCAGCAAAATTAGTAACTCCAACTTCTCATGCAACAAACCAGGATTAATGACAAAAAGAGAAAAGACCATGTTGCATCACTTCTATTCATTAACACCCAGAAATAAACTGACATACATGTTACATACCGAAATAAAACCAAAGACCTCTTTCAATACATGTTTCGTGTGTACAGTTAAGATTACACCTAATATCTCACCTCTACTGGTTATTGCCAATATTTTCTTCATAATAAAAGGCCTCCAATTTTTCACCTGAATAAAATTCTTCTGGAACTCATATCATCTGCTTAATAATGCACTCGCAAAATTGTGTGAACACCTCTTAGAAGTCACTGAGACTTAAATTAAAGGAGATGCAAAGTAGAAATTGAAAGGTTCAAGTCATGCTCTAATGCATTTTCCAAGCCATACAGGTGACTGCACAATTACTTGACTTAAGTGATGGCCATTTTCTTCTGAAGACAAAACTATCAGAAGATGTGTACAGGGACAAGCGTTTTAATCTGAATTTGTCCTTCAGTAACAACGACAACATCCTATAGACATTGGAAAGGTTAAGCATGTCATGCACCAGAGGCAGAGGACTCACTAAACAGCCTGAAGAATTCTTTCACCACGGGAATGTGGGTGCAGGAGCACATTCTGCCCGATGGGATCCACTATACATAAGAGATGACAATCTTGATGTCCCAGTTCCCTCCAAAAGTGTATTTTCAGACTAAAACCAATTGAAGTTAATATACTTGCAGAAATATCATTTTAATGCTAATTGTTATAATAACAGATATTTTGAGAGACAGCTTTATTTTTCCAGTTAGCAGAACCAACTCCCTTTTCTAAAAATAACAATTGCTAAGCAGTAATACATTTACAATTATGAGACAAGTAATACTGGCTTGGGCTACTTAACATTGAAATCCAAGTAAAATGACTTCACAGCTCACTTTCTGCCATTTATTCTTCTGACTGTGTCAATAAGAATAAGCAATACTAGGGATAATCCCTGTCCTACAGAACATACTGTGTGTCTGTGGTTCGGTTATCTAACATTAAAAGACAAAAAAAGATGTGAAGTGTCAGCTTGGAACTATCTGTGAGTATTGGTTGAGAGTTTTACTCGTCAATCGGTTGAAGAGACATTTCTCTTCAATGGTTTAATTCATTTTCATTTTAAAAGAAGATTGCTACCCTATTGATTTGTTTATTTCTCTGCTGATCTTCGTAGACAGGCATTACCAGTAATTATGACTGACTTCTGGGTCATAGCATTTTCTTCTTGAAACTCTATTAGGTAAAGAGATCTCCAAATAGTACTTTATTGATTTACCAAGAATGTATATAATACCCTGCATAAATGCTACTTAGAGATGAATAATTCAACTATGAACTAGTTTTAATTTGCATCCCATGTCCCACTGCCACTAACACCTCCCTTTTCAAAAAGTAGCTCAGAGCAACTTGTGCTCCTTCAGTACAAGTTACATTTTTTAAAATTTCAAATTACTTGCAACACCCAAAATTACCTATTTGAGAATCATGCAGTTATGCATTACTGGAATAAACACATTTTTACAGGTGAGAATTGTGCCAGTCAAAATCAGAAATAGATACATTACACATATATGACTATAGGAATTTTGGTTCCAAGTCACTACAAATATATAAACAGCTTTTTGCTTTTTAATATGACTGGCATTATCTCTTTCCATTAAAAGACAATCTTTTGTTTGAAAAAATTTAGTAGATTTAGCTGAAAGCAACCACTCTTTGTGCCCTTTCCCCTTCTCAAAATTTTTTCTGGCAGCTTTCTGTAAATGTAGAAGACAGACTTGAGAAAGAGAAAAACCACACACCAGTAAAATCATCAAGGTAACACACTCCTGTTTATATATTTAAAGATCACATTGCACTACAGTATCATGTTCCCTTTTTTTTGGTCTTTGCTTGGAGATTTGCTGTCCCGACACCACAAGAGAGGTGTGATCCTGAACCAGCAACAGGCCACAAAACCCAAACAGCACTCCCAGAAGCACCAGTAGCAAACACACCAAGTCAAATGGGGACTGGATGTGGGCTGCTGACATAAAGTCATGAAGCTTTGATCACCAGTTTATCAAGAAAACACCTCATTTCTTTAGAATCTTTCACTGTGTTCTAAAGAATTAGAAAGGAGAAGGAACAATTTCTCAGCCAGATTCTTATATATAAGAAGCCATCCCAGCATTATGGGTTGGGACCTGCATGGAGAACCTACAGGAACGTCTACCAAAGAAAGAAATTTGATTTAGTCAGATCTCAGTAAGCTCCACAGCCATCTGCAGGCCAATTAACTTGAAAAAAAAAATGATCAGATAAAGAAATATGTCCAATTATTATGGAAGAACAAACACTGGATACATGTCTCCTTCCAGAACATGAATCAGAACAGCTACAGTCTTCCAAATCTGTTTAAAGCCATTGGGAACAAGGCTGTGCTCAGATGCAGAAACAGAAATTACCCAGGTAAGTAGTGGGCAAGACCTGGCACACACAGCCACCTTTCACTTGCAAGACCACATTTCTATCTTCCACAAATCTGAGTGTCTCTGACTGCTCTGTGCTTTCCTTTCCATAGACAGGAATTTTCAAGCATCAGTAAACTCCAGTCCCCTATTGACAAAACCATAGGATTTTGTTGCAAAAAAATATGAAAGTAAACATTTTCTACACTTTTATTAGACTACTAGACTTGGACTGAAGCTCTTTTGTTCTCCCAGGGTAGTTAAAACTGTCCACAGTGCTTTGTGTCAATACACAACACTTTCTTAAGAATTGGCCTGAACTCAACAGTTGCAGAATAGACATGACCATACTACAGAGCCAAGAGAGACCAAGTGTTTTAAAGAAAACTAACTGAAACATGATATGATGGGCTACACTAACAAGTCATATTACAAAAGTCAGAGAAGCTTCTTTCTTCTGCACTTTGCTCGAGATAAGTAGCTACAAAAAAAGCAAGTCTCTTCACGAGGGAAACTAATCTGGGAACGTGCCTCACAGAGACCAGTCCTTTACTGAGACAAAGAAGAAAGTTCAGGGCAGATAACACAAATCAGCTGATAGGGTGAGAACACAGTTCCTTGTGCCTACAAAGCAACAAGGATTTCCCTCATTTCTCATCTCCAGCCTTGTCATAAACAGCGCACCAAGCATCACTAGGTAACAGCCCTACCCCCATGTAGTTGCATGCAGGCATACCTTCATAATGTATTTTCATAATATGCCCAGTTACTAAACAGAGCATACTTCCCTCGTTTTTATTTTCCAAATAGACTATTGCTGCTTTCTAAGGTGCCCTTAGCAACATATTTTCCATTCTAACAGCCAACCATCACCCAAACAACTTGGTTAGCACTTCAAATAACATTCTCTGGCCAGATGACCATCTGCAAAAGAATGTAAATGTGAGCTGCTGTTGATTTTTGCTTCCCAGTGATTCATTCAGGCCTACCTTTGCATACTCCAACCAGCATAGATGGAAAAATCAAGTCAATTCTTCTATTAACTCAAAATAGGGTAACATAAAATTCTTGCATTTTCTAAGTCCTTTGAAGCTTCTACCTGGAAAAGTTTTATTTCCCTGTAATAATACTGAAAGGTAACAATACTGAGGGGACAATGCCAGGAAGATCCTGGCTCCTCAAGATGCCTCTCAATATATGTTGAGATTAAAAGTTTGGATTGAGTCTTTGTCCTAGTAATAGCTAAAGAGTCTTATCCCAGGACTCAAATGTTCTGACCAGCAGTTATTAGTGATCGCTACCCAGAAGCTCTTAGATTCAGTTCCAGCAACTCTTCCTGCTGTCTTCACAACTGCCTTGCCTTCACAAAGCCCCTGATCCCCATTGCCTGCTTGGAGCCAAAAGTAGAAGCCACTTTTCTACATACATCTGTCCCAATTATCTCTTGCTCATCTACTTCCCATCTACAGCTCACGTAAGTAGCAGTTTTCCCTCCAGACACGCAGGTGCATTTGTTTCAGGCACCCTGTGTTGAACCCTTTGGTTTGGGTTGAGGGTTTTTTCCTTTTTTTTAAAGCAATGCAGGTCACACATGAGTCCAAGCATGTTGATGTATGAGGTAACTTCAGCCCTTTCCTCCCCAACAATTGTCTGCAATGCGAGGGCAGACAGAGGAGGGAGAGATATTGAAGGTATCAAGAGCACAGTGCAGAAAGCCACTCAACACAAGGACTTCTCACTTGAACTGTGGCACAAAGAGCATTCTCTCCCTTGACAATGCAAGGTGGAGCATCAGAAAGACTTATGTGCTACTCTATAGAAAAATAAGACTGATAACAACAAAGCAGTTCTTGGGGTGGCCCTCCTTCGCTCTCTGTATTTGCAGAAGCACAAACAGTTTTCAGGTGCTAGCACAGTAGCACACTGGAGAGTGGATTTGGTAAACCTGCACCCTCCAGCCCACTCTCAGTCACACAACAGGATGCACAGATGCCCAGTGATCACGTCCTTTCTCCCCTCTCTTGGAAGAAATATTCACAGCAGCTACTGAGCAAATTAATGCCGTTCTCAATAGGAACAAATTCTGTTGCATTTCTGTTCTTCATTTCAAAGCTACCGATGTGTTCACAAACACATCCACAGTAACTGCCTCAACAATTTTAGAAGTATTTCTTCCCTTTGCTGTTCCTTTGTCAAGGACTCAAGTCTTGCTCACCTAAAGTTATCTGTTTCTTAAAATCAGTCTTGCTCATGAAATAGTAGAATGAACTGTAACAGCAAGAACCAAATGATACATATTACCTTACTCCTCTTAATAATTGCTGTACAAAAGCAAGCAGACCCAGTTTTTCCACCTTTAACTACTACAGCACTGAGGACAGAAGGTTCAGCTTTGATTTCCATTGCATCTTTTGTTTTACACAAATGACAACAGTGTTTCTGAAATTACTTTAGTAATTTCCCTGATGAGAATGATTGCTGACAGTAATTACCCATTAGCAAATATTAAAAGGGAAATAGGAATCTATAAACATCCAGTAGAATAACTGAAGATGAGTAGGTAAATTCTGAATCCCAGGCAAAAATAATCTTCAGTCTAGAGGATTCCACATCTAATTCAGTCTAGGAAATGAGCATTAGCAATCCAAAAGTACACCACAGGAAATACCATTTGAGTGAAAGACAACACTTCTTCCTTTTAGACTTTGCTTTCAAGTCCCAGCCTGCAGTCACCTTCACTTTTTCTACTCATACAAAGACATTAAATGGAGAACAGATGCATTTTTAGTGATCTATCTGTGGTAACTATTACTTGCACGAGTAAGTCTCTTTACAAAGGTAAACATTTTTTAAATAAATCTTTTGAAGGTTTTCATGTGAAATTTCACCTTTCTTAACTACATTTCATTTCTGCAGATCTCCTTTTGCCATACAGAAAAATCTTACATTTACCTTCTACTTTCTTCCAAAAGTGAGCATACTCATTTCAACAAATCATCATTCAAAACCATATTTGCATTAAAATATCAAATCAGTAAAAAAAAAAGTAGTCTATCATTTGAAAAAAAAATAATCAGGAGGCAGGAGAAATCCCACCACGTGTCAGAGCAATCAGGGTAAAATATGACACTACATCACCTAGGCTGTGTCCTTGAACACTGAGAGCCATGACAATGATGGTGCTAAATATACTGCAAGGAAGGTGTTGAAACTGAAATTTTTTTATTCACATTCTTATTTCAATAGATTGCTTCTTCCCTTAAAATAGGATTAACAAGTTGTGCAAATTGAAAGCAGTTTTCAGTCACTAGTAGAAGATGTGAAATAGCAGAGGCTGTGGTTTCACAAACACCTGAGCCCAACAGCAGGCTTAGACCACCCAAAGGAGGAGGTCTCACCCACTCAGAACCCCTGTTCTGTGCCAGCTGCACGGCCTGCCTGCTCAGGCAGCCAGCTCCTGCACCCACCAGGCTCTCCTCAGAGTCTATTCACCAAACACAAACCAGAAAGCTATTCTTGACAGATCATTTCTCTTTTATGGTGGTGGAGAGCAAGGGCTACAAGAGATACAGATGAGCTGCGGAGCTAGCCCAGCATTTGGAAAGGCAAACCACAAATAGGACAGCAAGGGCAGCGGTGAGTTGTTAAGTTGACTCATCACTTCTCACAGGTCCACAGCCTAAGAACATTTCAAGAATATCACTTCTAGAGCTGGGGTGTTTGTTGCTCACTGTTAAGTATCACTATCATTACAGAATGTGTTTTGAGGAAAGAGATTAGTCACAGAAAAATCTCCATGCTCCTGATTCAGGCAGGACAGGGGAATGGCAACAGAAGATGGCCAAACCAGAGATCTATAATTTAAGACTAGCTCAGAAACTAAGTTAGTGAAAAAGAAAGAAGAATCCATATAAGTAGATTGGTGCAACTGAATTACACAGAAGGGTTTACTACTGTTGTAGTTTATTGTCCAAACACACGATGGTTCAACCAATAAATCTACTAAGCCTTATAATTAACTGCTGGGTTTGGCTCAGAAGGGGAAAAGGAAAAAAGAAGAAAAGAAAAAAAAGAGTCCTTTATAATACTGGTTCTCATAAGCAGAAAACTCCAGGGTGTAAAAACATATTTCACACCAGGAGGGACTTGAGCTGTGCTTTGCATCTTTCAAAGTCCAAAGTGTGTGATTATTGCACAATTTCCAGACTCCCTGTCACATCTTACTGATAGATTTTCTGACTTTAGTTGGTTTAAAATTGAACTTATCACTACAAAAGTCAATATTTCACTTAAAGTTTTCAGTGACCAATTTAAAATTCATGTCTTGGAACACAGCAGCCTCAGAAGTCAGGATAGCATTTCAGTGTAATTACATCAAATGTAGAACCCTTGTGCAGTTATTTAGAGTTATAAAACCCACGCTATTAAACAACATAAACTGCAAGGGGAAAAAAACCCACACCGGAAACACAGACTATTTAACTGGAACTCTATGTGGAAAAAAAATATCAGAATACCCTTGATTTTTACAGAAATTAAAATCCCTGATATTTTCAGAATTTTTTTAAGGACAAAAGGTATTACAATAGGTAATACTCAGCCTACATTGAAATTGGTGACAAGGAAAAAAAAAATCACTTCAAGAAAGGTATGTTTAAACTATCCAGAGATTTTTTTCAGATATTATCCTTTAGGATACAGAATTATAAGCACATGGCAAACAAAAGGGCTCAGGCTGACAAACTTCCTAAGCTCAACATAATTACTTCATTACATTTAGGCTAAAATTTCTCTCATTTGTATAGCAACATTTTAAATGCACCTCAGCTTTTCCATCTCACTAAAGCAATTAAGTAGTACAGACTGTTGATGTGACAGAGACAGAGTATACTGACGTAACTTGACTCTTCTACTTACGGCTAGATGAGCCACAGATGTTCTAAAAGGAAGAAAAAAAAATATCTCACACACACACACAACACTATGAACAGAGTGTAATGGGCATCACACATCACTTATTTTTAACCTATCTCAGTTATTCAGGGGGAGTGTTACAGATCAGCATAGAAATGCATCTTTCCCACCTCTAGGGTAAATAATGTATTTACATAGAACAGGTACAATCATAATATGGCAAGGGATAAGGGCCATGCTGTGGGTGGGAAGAAGATAAAACCTGTCCTGAGCAAGATAAGAAATCACTTACTATTTAGGTTCAGGCTACCTAAAATTAGTAAAACACAGAAGGAGGCTCAGAGATAAAAACCTCTCTCTCCTACCTAAAATACTTCCATGCTAGTGAAGTGAGTAGAACTCTATACAGGCAGCTGAAATCCAACTAAAGTACTGATGCAAATAACTTCAGTTTCCTTGGCTTTTTTTCCCACTCTCTAATTTTTCAGATGAATTAATATTGATATATACACTGAAAGTGTGTCACTAAATATTAGGTAAGAGACGTTTAAGGCTGCTCAAAGCATAAATCAGTACCATATACTCCTACTGTACTGTTATCAGTACAGAGTTCTATTACAGAACCAATTATCTTTTAAAGCAATTTAAGTATCATCTTCAGATTAGTATTCCTCCTGTAGCAATTAGACCCACTGGTCATCTCACTTTAGAAATAAACCTCAGCCTAAGGCCAAGAGATGGACAATGGAAAGAACATGACTGTTCATCAGTAACTAGAGTAATGTACTGCAGGGGGGTATTACAGTACAAATATTTTTGTTAAGGTACAAATGCCCTTTGAGTTTAAGAAAGCAAAACCCTCATACTGTTTATGAAACAAGGGGGCAAGGGAAGGAGACAGATTCAATCCAATGACTACTACTTCAAGAGTAAGTCCCATCAGGTACACATTTTAAATATCTTATTTCTAGATACTATTTATTATAGGGCAATTTTCATTTTCTCCAAGCTTTTTCACATGTCAACTATGCAACATTTGTTACACCACCACATCCGTACTTCACAGCCAAAAACACTAAAACTAAAACTAACACTTGCAATAAGGAAGTTCCCTCCCTTGGAGGTTAAGTATTAAAAATACCACCAAGGAGACATACCTAAGCTCCTACAAGAAGCATTGTTTCTGAAGTCCTACCCACCTCAGGACACAACAGCAGTCAAGTACACACAAGTCTTTTTAAAAATGTAAATTTTCCAAAATGTACCTGTGTGGACTCATTCTGAAATAAAACAATGATAACGACATGCAAACTTCTGAAATCTTCTATTATCAGTCCCACCTGATAGTAACACACACTTCCAAATTGTTAGGCATTGTACACATATTTTTCACCAATCCAGGTGACACGCCACGTGAGCCAAGCATTCGTGAGCGCCTGGGTAAACTCTCTTGGATCACAAGAGCTGTGCAGAAGCAGTGAGAGCTTTCCACAGACAACCAACGTGCCCTCACATTATGTTTTGGTTGTCTACTAAGATAATGGAATGTTTGAACACAGATATAATCACTATCATTCTTCTCATCTTATCTTTCATGTGACCATTTTCAAAGGTTTGCTTGACAGCCAGCACTACTGTTCCCAACTCCAAGAACTATGGAAACCTGCACCATGTAACACACCGACTCACCGAGAGAAACACAGGTATCTCACCTGGCAACAGCCAAAATGAAGCAGACATTTTTAAATTAAATTCTCCTTCAGCAGCTTTATCCTTTGGATTTGCTGATACTAAGTCCAGCTAATAAGAATTAAACCAGAACTAGCTAACACCAAAAACCTGAAACAACACAATAGCCATAGTAAAACTTTAGGATGTAGAAAAAGTCACTTTTCTAAAAATCTATGGAGTCATTGCCTCAGAGCAATATCAAGCCTACAGAACAACTTTCCAAATAGTGAATTTCCACTACCCTACAGAAGGTTATAACTGATCAGCACCTAACAAATACCCAAGGGCTGTGTACAGTCATTGAATGAGAGCTTTTTACTTGGACTGTGATGCTGAGCTGGGCGTAACAGCTTACTCCTGGGTTTTGTGGTCTTCAAAACACATGCTTATCGTTTGCTTACCATTACAGGCCACATGATTCATCAGCAAAAGTTGTATTTTTCCACTCCACTATGGTCTGTTCCATCAGTTTGCAATTCCTGCAGCAGAGTGAGTGCAGCCCATACAGGTATGATGCTCAACACTAAATAGTTGATGTATCATACACATCAACCTGCAATAAAACAGGGAATCTTTACTCCAACGACCACTGTAAGCACTAATAATGCTTCTATTTCTTCCCCTCACAGTTGAAGGAGGAAAAAACTACTTAATCTCCATGTATTATGAACCTTCTACCCAGACAATCAATAGAAGAAAAAGTACTTAACTATATTGTGGCAAGCTCGAGCATGAGCATAACTTGATTGAAATACTTAATGACAGATGGAAATGTCTGAGTAGGAGGCTGAAGACTGATCAAAGGTATCATCTTTATGCTAAGTGATCCCAATGCTTTTCAAGCAAGGCTTGTGTGACAGCAAAGATACTCTGCTAAAACTACAAGAAGAACATTTTACTAGCTTTTACAGCATTCATGATAATGAAAGCCCTAATTTTTTCAGTAAGTTTTATTATACACAAGTATCAACAATTTTTAAAACCACCCCAAGAAGAAAATCTTGAATTAAATAATGTATCATTCAAAATGGCATAAAATACAGTTTGGGACTTTAGGTCACAGATCAGTAAATATGACAATGTGTCAGGAAAACCAGTAAAAGAAAGCAAAACAAAACATTCCTTCCCTGCACTGTGTAGCTTTGGATAGAGATTTATCTACTGCTAGTGGGGAAACTAAAAGATTCTGCCCACTAGATTTGCATGTCATAGAGCACAAAAAGGGCATAAAGGCACATTCCTAGGATGTGGTGAACAGAAAATTGGATCTCCAGGTAGGCAGATGATCAGAAGTCATGGCCAGTTTACCATTCTTAAGGGACCAGCTCTCTAGTAGGGTAATCCACATCATACATGACAGCTCTTGGCTTTGTTCACAGTGCATTCACAATGCATTTTAGAAAAACATACTGTGACAGTTTTAAAAAAAATCATCCCAGAAACAACACTCAGCAGAGATTTTAGAAGAGGAGCTAAAGGACTCAGAGCTTTTGTTTCTAATGTTTATGAAGGTGCTTAATTGTAGCAATTCATACTTGTGATGTACCTAGTTAGCTTTCAGAAAATCAACTCAAGGACATACCAAATCACAAAGTTTCACTGATATTTTTTATTTTATTGTGGTTTTTAAAAATACATCTCAAAACACAACTTTCACCAGAGTCCCTGATAAACAGTTAAACACAAGATTCACTTCAGTTGCAGAGGGATCAAGATGCTGCCCTCCTAGAAGTGGGATCAGGTCCTGAGGACAGTACACTTCCTATCATACACAGGCATTATAAACAAAGACAACAAGTGAAACAAATGCTTTATCTCAAAATGTAAAAAGGGTGGGGGAGGAGGGATTAACAAAAAGACAGAAAGATTCTCTCTCTATTTGTAACTGAATCTTCTCAGAGGCACCGAGACCAGGCTGCTGATAAGCAGCAAGTTTCCGGAAGTAAAGTGATACACAGACTAAGTACTTGGAGATATTTTTTAATCTGCAAGACAGACGAACCTCTCTGCATTCAACACTAACCACAGGCGCCTATTCCCTAGCAACAGCTTGCAGGCCATTTTCATTCTGACTGAAGAACATTTAACCAGTTACATTAGGAGCACTGCACCTTGCTGCTATAACAGCAGTTGATTTTCACACCTACCAAGTTGTTATTTGCGTAGTATTGACCTGGTAGATGGATCAATGGTGCACCTGCAGCACAGATCTGCTTTAGCATAGGTTGAGTTGGGTTTTTTTTTAATATCTAAACTTTATCAAGCTTAAATTGGTCAAAAAACCAAAACCCCGCAGTACTAAGAAAAACGTCTTACTATTTTCAAGACTTTTCTTTGGTTTCTGTTTGTAGCATTCAGAAGAGCATAAAGAAGTGAAGCACACAATAATAGTTCTGGGTTAATTTCAGGGAGACTTCATTAGCTTCAAGATACAACAATTTTCACATAACAAAAACTCCAGAATGGAAAGATGGATTATTTTTGTATCATGAAACCTCAGATTTATCTTGCTTCACCAAATGTAACACCTGTTTAGAGAAAAGACTTACAAAATTATTTGACTCTTCCCAGTTTTATTCAAGATATCTGTTCACTGATCATTCACCTGTGTATCAACTAAGACGCGGAAATTCAGATTTATTGTAATCATGGAAATTATACAACTTTGTCTTCTTTTTCTTCAAAAAAAGAAAATCCCTTCACTGTTTTCTTTTGAACCAGTTATGAGACATACTTTGTATTCTGACTAGTAGTTTATTATTTAAAAGACAAGTAGAAATTACTAATGATAACAGCTTCGACTGCTGTTTTCAATAATGTGCACACTATCCTTACTCAGACTTTCTGACTGGTTCAGTGGACACATCTAAAGAAACACTGCAGTACACCAAGGGTTTCTGGTTATCTCTCAGTTTATTTATTAACCTAAAAGCATAAAGTTGCCATGAGTCTCAAGAGTTTACCCTGCTAGTAAGGTGTAACAGCAAGACCATTACCGATGGAGCCTTAATTCAAATGCTCATCCTGAACACCCAGAATGTAGAGGTGTCTTAATTTAGTTCAAATTAATCACATTTACACTGACAAATTAAATATTTTACAGGATTTTTTGGTATAATTTTTTAATTCCTACACTCATAAATATTCTGCATTGAAATACTGACATTCATTTGAAGTCTTTTGAGGCAAAATATAGTGGCATAATGTGTACTTGGTACAGGTTTGGATCTATTTTATATCAAATCTGTAACATTTCATTACAGTACTTGTAACTGAACAAAAGCTTTTAAAAACAAAAATGTGATCTGCATTATTAAAATAATATTCTAGACTTCAGACAGATTAATAGATGGATGCTTCAGACACTGTGTTACAGAATCACAGAATCTGAAGTGTTGGAAGGGACCTCGAAAGATCATCCAGTCCAATCTCCCTGCCACAGCAGGACCACCTATAGTAGGTCACACAAGAACTCGTCCAGGTAGGTTTTCAATATCTCCAGAGGATACTCAATAACCCATCTGGGCAGCCTGTTACAGCACTACTGCAGGTATTTCCCCCTCAGCTACATATAGGACAGATTTAAGAACTCTCCATGTTTTTGGGAAATGTTAAAAATATATTCTATATTGTCCTTTTAAAAATAAAAATAATTTACAAATAAAACTAAAACTATTACAAATACTAAGGCATTTCTTTCTATTCCCTGGCTAACAGCTGCAGATCTTCTAAAAATCACTTCCATATTATCCTAAATGGTAGCGTAAGCAAATACAAATTGATCTGATGCTCAGTTTAAGTTTACTTTATTCAGAAGCACAGAAGACAGATTATTGCAGAAACAATATAAATGCTCTGGAACAAAAAAATAAAGTCAAAACAAAGCAAATAATATTACATAAACTAAGACTACATCCTCTCCCACACTACCTCCAAAATTACACTGAAAACCATGAGTCGAGTGTAACAATTTCTCCCGTAAAATGAGTTTTAAAATTCCTAACCTAGAACATGAAGGAGCATGCTGACTATGTATTACAACTCACTGAACAAACAGCCTTCAGGTCCCTTCTTCATCTTACCTCTTTTTGCATTTGAACTTGGCTTCCATTGTCTTATATAAAATGAGATCCTCCTATGGATAAACCTAGAAAACTACATTTCTACACAAAGACTGGTTTCTGGTCCCTTGGGAATAAAACTTAAATAATGCAGGAACTGTTTCCTGAACGTGAGAAGACTGAAGAAAATACACATGCAGAGCAAATCTTAAAAGTACTGCTAAGAAGGTCTCCAAGAGTCTCTGGTGCAATCTTTCTTGCTCTGACAGGTCTAAAGATTACGTAGCACTGCTGGAGCGGTTTCCAGTTTCAGTAATTAGCGGTTTTCTGCCTGGCACTAGGAGTTAATTAAGAACTTAGGACACGGTAGTTCATATTTAAACTAGTTCACATCTAAAATTGCACCTTCATATTTAAACTAGTTCACATCTAAAATTGCACCTTTTTTTTTTTTTAACAAGCAAATGAAACAACAGAAACATCATATCTACAAAGGTAACTCAAAGAAACACATGGTTTCCACTCTTACAACTGCAGCTCTCCAGCTCCAGTGGAAGCGCTTTGGCAAACCCAGTGTGGGTTTTACATGAAACTCTTTCTTTCAATACATTCATCCTGCTCTCTGTTTTACATGTGTACCTTGACAGGGTTGGTAGGGACAGGAATTTACACCAAAACTAGCCTGAGTGAAAAGCATTATAGAGCTAGAATCCTAGAGGATCAACCAAAGGAGACTGAAAACGTGGCAAAATAATAATGCAACAGTGGACTCAACTATTCACCTATAGGTAGATCAAATGGCATAATGAAATTAAAAACACAAAAGTGACAGAAATTCAGAATTATCATCTGGAAGCTAACCATTCAAAACTGAGAAAAAGCAATAGCTTTTAATGAAAATGTAATTAAACTACACTACATGCATGAAATCCCTTAGTTTATCTTTTGATGTTGAGAATGGAAAAAAGCTTTTATGAACATCAACAAAATACAAACTAATATCAGACTTAAACCATAGCCCTAAGATCTGACCTGCTAGTAGTTTCCTAAAGAGACAACCCATGATTCAAAGACTTCACATTCTACATAGAACCACAAAGAGAAAACCAGCACTTATACATAGGGAAAGTGCTCAGCCGAAATCAATGCTATGAAGCACCTCGGGAGCAGATCTGGGAAGAGAACGCAGGCTCGTCAGAGTCCACTGGCCAAGCCTTATCTGGTAGATGAGAGAGTTCCTGCAGAAGCACAAACCACTCATTTAGGGGCACAGACATCTACTCACTTTTCAAAATTCTGATTACTTTTAGCTTCCACTGGAGCTGTTCAGCACAGTTTATGAGCAGGCCTGAGATCCAGATATTGCCAAAACCCCAAGAATGTTATTTCAATAACCACATCCTGCGGTTAAAGTACAATAAATTCCAGAGGTATTTTTCTCGCCTGTAATCCCATCTTTCCATCCTGTGCACATACAAATTCTCCAAACCTTCTGAAGCCCTTAGACCCTGTATGAGAAAGATAACCACTGTGGTTAAAGCAAAAAACTCAAAACGTATTTTCCATCTTTTGGCTCTCCCACAGATTTCCTGCTGGCTGGCTGGCTCTGTGTGGTGTCCTTTTTTTCTTTCCCAAAGCAACTGATCTAGTACTATCATCCACTCACAAAAGGTGGCAGCAAAACAAATGAATACTCACAAGACATTTTAGCAATACAGCATTCCCAAGCTTATAAGATAGAAATAATTTTGGACTACAACAATTACAGTAAACATCTTCATTGGCACTTAAATCTTTGTTCAGCTTGAATCTCTTACTTCCAGAAACGGATATAATCCCTGTAGTAAAATGTTCTATCAGCTATGGCAGGAAGCACAATGCTGGGCTTTAAATATCACAAAATAATAACTGGGTTATTGCGTAATGTTATTACATTAAAAATAAATATGTAATTAAATAAGAATGCATGATGTTAAGGATAGCAGACTGGCAGTGCTTCAACTCCCACTGACAGACGTGGCGGTTACAAAAACATGACGGCGAATCAGTGCTGGAAATTTGGTTCCAGAGGAGAGGGAATCTTTCATTTATGCCACTTTTTTTCAGTGGCAAATGAAACCAGTATCTCTAAGCAATGGCAAGACAGAACAGTGGATGAAATTACCAAGTTCCTTTCATTCCTTTCACACAGTTGTAACATGAGCACTGCGTTTTTTAACATGCAGTTCAAGCTGACACATTACCATCACTTCCTTATTTCTAAAGTACAATTCACTGCTCAAGCAAACAAACCCCAATATAAGGGGGGAAGCCAGATGTATCACTACCAGGAATGCATTCAAATACAAATATCTCATACAGCAAACACATGTTTATTCATAAATCACCACCCTCTCTATACACAGAGTTTCAGTTAAACAAATCTATAAAGGAAACTTGTGCTGTTCTTTTTAAGCAACTGAATCCACAGGTGTTGGCTACAGCTCTCGACAGGGGCATCTCCAGTAATATTTGCTCAATAAGTTTAACCTCCTCTTTCCCGTCACACTTCCTCTTACCTTGTCACCATGCCATTCTTTCCTTATGTGCACCTTGCTGTTTCTAGATCCACATGCAGTCAGATAAGCTTAAAAATAGCAATTTGTGTCTCCCAGGTTTTGTTTCATTTTGCCTAAGAGGCAGATGAGATCTGTGATTGTGGGCAGTGCAGCTTCGTGAGCAACAGGGCCAGCACAGCTGAGAGCAGCTGGCTACAGAATACGGAGCTGACAGCAGGAAGGTGCTCCTTAACCTGAAAGTGTGGCTCAGTCATTATGGGAAGGAATTCTGCTCCCACATGAGCACCAATACAAGGGATAGCCTGCAGAGATGCTAGGCAAGAGTCACCAACAGAAAAGATCAGTTTCTCAGGGGAAAAAGAGACCTCTCAATGCCTCTGCTAAAAGAAGTAGTCAAGGTGGTGTGTAATTCTCTATTTTAACAACTGAGAAAAGCCATTAACAGTTTAGTTATACCCAATCCATAACCTGTGGGAAATAGTCAAGAATTTAAAGAACAGTAACCGATCAACACACACAAGCAGGGAAGACTCACCCTGGTCTGACTGGCTCACCTCATCTCTGAAAACTGGAGATGTGAACGATGAGATCCAAGATGCTTTCCCAGACTAGAGAGGAGAGTCATAATGGCATCATTTTTCTAGATGAGCAGTGTCAACAGATTTCAGCTCTGAGTCAGTACTGAGCCAGTCAATGCCCTGCAGCAGTCCCTGGGGCACTGTGCTATTAGAAGTGATGACTTTCACAACAGGCTGCCGAGCAGCATCCAAGCTGACTTACGCTTATTAAAAAAAGAGAACTACTTTATTTTTCAGTAAGAGCGAGACATACTGCCAGTACTTTGGGCAACTTCCAGCAGCCAAATTACTGTTAGTGTCCAGAACACTTTCCATTTTTGTCTGGGGGCCTCCAAGATGAGTAAATAAAACCTTCTGTACTTTTGTTTCTATCAATATTTTGCAGAAAGAAAAAGCCAGAAAAAAGTCTGACTTGCTAGAATCACCCTACAAACACTGTTCACACCTTTTGACTGCCAGATTTGTGCTTCCACCACTAAATTGTACTTCAGGTTTGCTGCCTAAAAAAAGAGTAATTTCATACAGGAAAAAAACCCCAATTTACAACTGTTGCAAAGGAAAATGAATACCAAAAGTATCTGTACTTGAGTGCAGGGAGGATTCACTGAAGGAGTTTCAAGATAAAAAGAACTGTTTAAAAATCTTAGCTCATGTTTTTATCCAAAAGAGATTTAAACACACAAACTGAAGAAATATAATTTTGTGATCATTTTGCAGTTCATAATACATATTTTATGTAGCTCTCACACCTTCCCTAGACAAATCTCAAAACCAAGTACTTTTGCATTTGATTACCAGTCTAGAAAGAGTTTCCACTGAGGAAGAAAAGAAAAAGCCACAAACATTTTTGTGTGTGCAGTGTTCCTGAAGTAACACACTCCTCAAATATTTACAAATCCAAACCCCACTTTTACACTAACACTTCCCCTCAGACATGTCTGTTGATTTTAAATAAAGCCATTTAACTGACTTCAACAAAGTTTCACTATGAAATACCATGATGCTTGAAAGTATCTCAAAGGCAAAAATGGAACAAATGAAGCAGAAACCACTGAAATACAATATAATGCACAATATTGCAAATCCTGTATTCATATCTATCATTGAGTCAGCCCACTTCATGTAAGAGCTGACAGCCAAATGTTTTGGGATAAGGAAAAACAGAAGCCATATGCAACCCTTCAGGGACCTAAACCACACATAAAACAGGCACATCTACATTTTTAGCTACTCTACGTATTACACACAGACATAAAAATGCTGTAACATTTCTTTAAATCATAAACCACTGGTTTACAGCTGGACTTTTACTACTTTATCACCATGTCAAGCCTTGACATACAGAGAGTACAAGAAGTCAGAAATGAGGAAGGGAAAGTACAAAATGGAAGTGAAAATGTCTGGTATGTATTTTTAAAAAATCTAATTAACCCCTTAAAAGGACTGTAAGTATTCAGGCACATATATGTTAGACTATAGCAATAATTTCATCACCATCTCTTTGTCAAGTATACATATAAGCATACTCAAGCACAAAAACAAATGAAAAAATAAGTTGCAATTAAGTACAAGCAAATAGTCAAAACAGAAGTTTTGAAACATTCTAGATGTTCCGGAGTGTTTTTACAAAAAGACAGAACTGCATGAATATGTTCAGTGAGGGGCACAGGAGGAGACTGCCTTTCACACAAACTCTCAGTTTGAGACAGAATTTGAACAAATCATGTGTGGGGAAGACACTACAGAATTGCAAGAAGGTATTAATAGGTCAAGTGATGCTCTAAAAAAAAATCCCCAGAAACAGTGGGGTAAAAAGTGTGTGCCATTGGGAAAGAAATTGTACATTGTCAGGAGCAAGCACAAATTAAGAAAGCATTAAGAAAAGGTTTCTGTATTTAGACAATAGCTAAGGACAATGAATATGAAACTAGCACTCACAGAATTCACCACCCAAAGCACTGATTTATGAAATCCTGAATTCTTAGACAGGATGACGCACAAAGGAGTAAAAAAAAAGTAAACTCCAAGCTGCAATCAAGTACAGGGGATATTTTACATACACTATGAATACTATTCTCATGGCTGAAAAGAAATCTGTCCTGTAAACATACAGCAAGGATTTAAGTCATCACAACAAATATTAAGACTTGCCAAAAAATATATGAATGATAGCAAATATAATAACTAATACATACATTCTTTCAAGTGTTGTTTAATTACAAATTTCACCTAAAGTACCCTCCCTTGGCTGACATGAAGCCTGGAAGCTAGCACAAAAATAGGGTTAGAAATGTATCCTTTAAACAAAGAGCAACACATAAAAGTCACAACTGTGAGAAAAGGCTGAATTAAGTGCTGCTGCATGTGTGTAATCCTCATGCCTCTTTCTGCAGTTTGTACTGTGAAAGCAGATTGCAGCACTGGGGTGGAACACACCCCGCTCCTGAGGAACTATCACAGCCGTGCATGACCTCCCCAGAGGTGAGACAGACTGAATCCTGACAGTCTGATCCTCCCCACTTGCAGACAGGGAGAGCACTTGGCCTTCTCCCCCTCCAAGCACTAGAGTGACTTCCCAGTTTGCCTTTCTTTTGTGACCCTACAGAAACAGTCAAGAAGGGGTCAGTCAAAGGAAAAGAGACAACTCAGTGAATGATGCATCAAGGAATGCAGACGGCATGGTAAATCCAGGTCAAGAAATCACTAACAAGGAAAGGTATATTGATATTCTGGCAGAAGTCAAGCAAAAGAAAATCCAGGAAGCTTATCAATAAAAGCAGACTTTTGTGTTAGCACTGCTTTGAGAAGGCTGTATCTCTAGTTCTTGTTCAGAAATAAGGCACAAAACCAAGGTAAGTGCATAAATACAAAACCCTATGGCACATTCCAGAAGCACAGCAAATAATATTAGCCATATATCCCTTCATTTAGAGTGCTTGAAATCTAAAATTCCTATTTCATTATAGGGAAATACATGTAAAAATGTACACCATAGGTGCAAGGAAAGTGCTTAAAAGTTTGATGACTTCTCCACTAAGACAGGAAGGAAGTTATAAGAACAATTTAGTGTGCTGGTTCACAAGGTTAATCCTTTATCAGAATATTAATGATAGCAGACAATTTTAGTGAACACTGAAATCATAAGACTGTATTTTAAACAAAGTTTTTTGTACTGGACTCAACTGAGGCCAAAAATAGATCAAAATTAATACGAGAAGTGAAAGATGAGCTTTAAAATTTTGAAACACTTCTTCCAACTCATAACCAAAAGCTATATGTGGCAATATTGCAAGAAGGGTGCTCTCCTCCAGCTTATCACCTTTGAAACAAAAAACCAAGCTTTTATTTCTTGTTTTTTTTTTCAACAGAGAAAGGCAGGTAGGAAAAAAAATCGCCATTGCCTGCCTTCCCATCTGCTAGCTACACATTATCATGGAAAAGAATTAATAATGAATAGTTTATGGGAAAACAGGCAAACATCCCAAGCAGCTTAGAGCTACATAAAACTACATCCTGGGATCATTCTTAAACAAGCATTATTTCCAATCAAAAGGCATACAATATAGTTTTTGTTCCATAAATGGTCTGTTCAAGTTATCAAACTAAGTGGATTTTAAAGAGTTCTCTTTTTTTAAAGGCTACCATGGTAAAGAAAACTAACTACCTAGTTACACAAATTAATTATTCATACATGACAATTAATAGCATGTAAAATCTCTCTTAGTAATTGCCAATGTACAAACTCCTAGCCTCCTGTAAAGGAAAGTAGAATAACCTGTCTCACATTTACCTTATGTAGGATAACATTATACACAGGTAACAACCAAGGCACTTTTGTCCACAGTTTGTGCAGTCATTCTCTTAGGTCAGAATGCAGACCTGTTACCTGCTCAGTCAGTGTCTAAAAACTGGTGTTGTCACAATTACAGAGTTGCTCCCCTGATGTGAGAATACAGGTTTACATCAGAAGCTAAAACATGCCGCCTGGCTGCACACACTACTGGATGCAGAAATATTGCGCCCAGACAGAACAACTGTATTATAAGCAGCTTTTCTCTGTAATCTCAAATTCCTTACAACTATCTCAGGAACCTACATACATATTATGAAGTTGAGCTGGGCATTACTAATGCTCTTTAAACATAACATTTTCTCATTCAAGAAGGAGAGCACAGTTAGGAAGGGTGGGTTGTATGGCACTGTGTAGAGGGAGGAGCAACACTCAGCTTCTCCTGCTGAACAAGACATCCACAATTAGACCATCCACAATTACCTGGGCCATTCCCTAGCAGAACAGGTGGTTAGTGCCTATAAAAACCAGTTTTTCAGGTCTGAACTCAAATTGTGTGGTAACAGACCACCCAAGGGCTTGCAACTGACCAGAGAGTCACACAGCAGCAGAGGGAACAGCAAGAGAATCAAAGTGCCTGGATCTTTCTCATGGAGCAAAGAAAAGCCTGTGCTGGGGGCATCGTGGACAGGAATGGGGACATGGGAACCTTGGAAAGCATTGACTACATGCCAAAGAACACTCCAAAGAAAGGAGATTTGGAGAACAGTGTGCACTACAGTCTGTTTTACACTGAGCACCTATCTCCACTATCACCTGGAAAACTGCCTTTAAAACTAGCTATGTATCTTGGTGACTGTATCTATCCCATGCCTTCAAGAGTTAAGTGTTCACAGCAGATGGGACTATTCAGTTTGCTTCAAACAGATGCTGAGAGTTGGCAGTAATTTTAACATCCAGGCTGAGTGAATGCAGGCAGGCAGCATCCAGAACCCCAAGGTGCTTAAAGCACTCACATATGGGATGGACACAAATACAGCTAGCTGGTGTCTTGCAGAGAAAGCATAAATCAGTGTGATAACATCACTAACTAGCATACAAGAAGATAACTTGTTAAAACTCAACCATAACACTGGAAAGAGAGATGAAGTTGTTCCCCACTCAGAGTCTGCATGCTTCTCCTGGCTGCTGCTGAGCCATTGCTCTGACAGCAATGTTTAGATCTCAGCAACTAACAAAGTATTCCTGGAGCATTTGGTCTCCAATGCATTCAGTAGCTGCATGAAGAAGTGCTTTTAAAGCACACCAGGTCTCCAGAAGACACACACTGCTTTCCCTCTTTTGATATCTCCAGAATCCCCATCTTAACATTATCATTAACCTAGTCTGACTCTTCATCAGGATAAGTTTTTCCCAAGTCCACTATAGTATTACTACACAATACAATTAGGTCTCCTCTGCCTGCAACCTAAAGTTAACCCATTTCTGAGGGCAGCACCACAAACAAATCCTTCTTCCTCCTCCCACCCTGCCCGTACCCCATCACTTCTTTGCCCTCTTGAAAGCCCCTGTTTCTAGTGAGAATGTTTTTATAGCACATAAGAACTGCATCACCTCACCCCTTTCCAACTACTACAACTATGTTATTCAGTGTGCTGAAAGCTACACTGAATATATTGCACTGGAGAAATGTTGCCTCACCCCTCGCCTTGGTTTAAATGAGAAAGCAAATTAACTGAGCCTCAGCTTTCTGATTCCTAGACTTCTCATACTTTATACAGACAACACTCCACAGGCTTCCCAGCAAGTAATAAGTTTGGTTGTTTGGGGGTTTATTTTGGCAAGTGTTTCTTAAAACACTGCTTATCCATTTGTAAATGCACCAGCCCGAGGAATGATGCCCAGTATTCTGATACACACCCAGCAAGATAAAAACAAACCAACACACTGTCTTAGATTCTGTAGCCTCCATAAATGATGCTTTAGGGTTTTTATTCATACAGATACATGTATCTTTATATATACATATACATCTTTTTATTGACAGCAGAGATAACTACAAAGAAAGCCTAACCATTGCTGATTAAGGATCCATATTTCATTGCAGTTAAAAATAAGCATAGTAGGATGCATTTCTAAATACAGTAGCCTGCGTAAAAGTAGGGCAAAAATTAATTCAACATGTAAAGCAAGTGTTTAATGCTACTCTGGTAAATCACTTTTGCTACAACTACATCCAAATTCCCTGTGTAAACATGCTTGCTAAACATTCGTGGCACACAGTCAAACATAAGAACAGCTCTTAATTCTTGCCTAAATCCACCCAGAATCTTGAAAAGCAAAATTCCCCTATTATTCATGAATTGCAATTTAATCTCCAGCGTTGTTCATTTATTGGTCTGCTCCTGACCAGAAGCAATTAACATCCATATGCAGTTCTGCTCACGCTGACAATCTGTGTCACTAAAACACGTTCTACCACTCTGTGAGTCCTGAACAGGCAAGTAATCAAGACATCAGCTCGCCGGGGAAAATAAAACTGCCTGTGTGGAACTGTGCCTAATGTGGCACTCTAAGAACTGCATCAAAATAATTTTCACAAAGTAACTACACTGGGGTGTTTTTCCTGTTTCTTCGAAAGTTAAACATGGTGTTTGTACTGTTATCAAATTAAAGTCTCGCTTTCTCAGAGCAGTTCCTAGCTTTGACTGGCTTTCAACAGCTGTGAATTGTCACTATAGTGTTGCAATGCATCTTTTGCTTTATTTTAAAATCAGTACAGCATCCTGAGGAGAAAGAGAGTGGAGGCTTGTAGCTGTGACTGTATTATAATTAGCAGACTAAAAATAAAGACTACTAAATCCAAAACAGGATACCCTCAGGAATTTACAATAAAATATAGGTGATATTGAAAAAGTACTGCAGTGAAATATTTTCACAGTAATTTCCTGCTGTACAAGTCCAGCAGAGGAGCAGAGCTCTTTCTTAACAACTAGTGAAATTGGGCTAACAATTCCATTAGCAATACCTCAAATCAAAGCACAGTCCAGGTCATTTTTCCAGCATGTCTGGAGAAGTGTAATTTATACTTGGATAATCAGAAGCACAGTTTTATTGTACACCCACTACCAAAGAGGAGGGAATCATCCCTGCCTGTCTCTCCAGAAGTTCTACAGCATGTTCTTGGCACTTCCTCTAGTCTGGCTGTTCTGTTCCTACAGAGGAAAAATAAATAAAATCAGACCTTTAAAAAATGCTTATCCTATTAAAAAAAAAAAAAGGCAGCAGCTTTTTGCCCATTTAGTTCTATGAATCAGCTCTCCAGCAGGTCAGATGAGCACCAGTGCTGAGCTGAGCGAGCGGTGGGGGCACAGAGAGAGGAAGCGAGCAGCGCTGCCCGCTCTCAGCCTTGCTGGGCCAGCTTAGCTACACCATAAAAATCACACCCTCTATTGACTATAAAGGCAGGAGCAGATGCAAAGCCATATAGGAGTATTTCTAGAAAGAAAAAAAAAGAAATTTACACGACCATCCTTACTCATTTTCACATAACTAGTGAGCAGAAAGGACTTGAAAGTTCCCAGGACACTCCCAAAAGAAGCTGTGCCCTCCTGTGTATACACAAGTCCTGGCTGAAAATAAATTAACTTGTGGATATATGAATACAGAGCAAAATTTGGCCCAAAAAGGCCAAATCTCAATCAGCTCAAGAGATTGTGATGTGACCAGCAGATTATGTCAATTCTAGAGGAAATAAAAATATTTCTGAGCTAATAATATATTTCTGAGCTAATAAAAATATTTCTGGCAGTGGACTTCTAAGTCCACTGCCAGAGGGTACACACCAGAGGAGAGATCTTCCTGGCTCTTCTCACGCCCAGGCAAGCTCCACCAAAGCTCCAGCTGTACCAAGGGGGCACCTTTACCCTCCCTGCCTGGTGCTGACCACTGCTGAGTGTGTAGACAGGGAGCTCCTCAGGATTACAGCTTTAGCCTACGAGACACACCTGCTTGTTTTCCCTCCTTGCGAGATGAATTGCAGATGCTCCTCTGACCTAAAAAGAGGGGAAAAAGCTCACTCACCCTGCAACACCCACCCTCCCTTCTGATGGCAGAATAAAATAAATCAGGCCAGTAACCTGCAACTTACATATCCACAGAAGTATACTTTGCCTCTATTTTTCTCTTCTTATAAATTGCACGGGGCCTAGATACACTAGTACATGTACTACACCTGGAACAGGCAGGACAGTAAGAAGTTGCACAATTTAAGTATCAGAATTAATTGGCCTTATCCATGATAAGATTTTTTAAAGCATTTTCACCTCAAAACCCAGATCCTGATTAAAATGTAATGACTACGGACATTTCTCACTCCTTCTGTCATTTATTTTAGCTTACTCCAGTACATGTGTACCTTGCAAGTAAATAAATGTTTCCTTGGCATTGAAGCGACAGGCACCTTCATGGCAGCAGGCTAAAACAGCAGAGAAGGAGCAGAAGAGCAGGCAGAAAATGTCAGGAAGTGAAAATTTTTGATAGCCATGCCCCAGTTTCCTTTCAAATGAGGAAATTGAAACCAAAATTCTGTTCTGCTACTGGAATTTATTTTTTTTATTGTTTAGTTCCACATAAACTCAGTGGCAGTAACAGAGAAAAATACACAGACACACAGAAAAGCCCCAGTACTAAGTTCATCCTCTTTCAGCTTGACCCAATTCATTTTTTCCCCCACAGTCTAAATTTGAACTTATTTCAGCAAACAGATCTTGCCTGAAATACCATAACAGATGGACATGGGTTGACATGAGCCAGGTGCTAAGAATATCTGGCATTTAAATGGTCAGAGTTTTATTGCCTATTTCCATTAATCTCAGTTGACTTTGAATAAACCTTGATGAGCTCAGCCTGCTTGAATCCACCTTTGATGGCTCCTTCCCAGCTGCACTCATCACCCAGCCCTTCCATGTGCTTCGTCATTCTATTGGCACCTTTGTTTCCTCACCACTTTGGTTACTTGGATGGAACCCAGTATCCAAGTAAGAATTAGTCACTGCTAGGTGGCTTGATCATCAATCATTTCTTTAAAAGAATCCTCTAGTATGAATGATTGTATTTTTATAATAAAAAGAAAACTTAACAGCACAAACTGGACATTAAATAAATAATGACTAAAACCCAGACTATTTTACAAATGAAGAGCATCTTATGGAAATAATTACTTCAACTCACTGAAATGCTAACTAATCGTTATCAGTCACAACAAAAGTAACAAATTAAAACCCAAGTAATACAGTCACATGTAAACTATTTCCACATTTATCTAGCTATAAAACACTTCTCTGTGTTGTCTCCATCCTTGAAAGAAAGCATGCACTCTTAAGACCTTACAACTTAAAAGTCCTTTTAAAACACTTTCCTATTGATTATATTACAAGAGTATTCTTGCAGCATTATAACCAGTCATTTACAAGGCAGCATTACTTAAAAGAGGATTTATTGCTATATTTACTGAGTATCTCAGAGAAACACATTCCTTTTGTTGTGGGCTCAACTTGCACGTCAAATAGTTCTTGTTTCTTCATCACACAAAACAGAAGCCCTCTCACTACTCTTTTAGCAAACTGTGATGCAGGCTACAGGAGGATGAGTCTGGAAATTATCTTGTTCAGTCATTTCCAGCAGAAGGCCCAGCAAGCTACCTGAGTACACACACATGTACCACAGCAGGCCTAGACATAGGTATAGTGCTGGGGCACTTCACTGAGAAGTTGCCAGAAACAGTCAGGCTATCCAAAGAAACTTGTCACCTTTCTCTGATTTAAGCCATTAGCTTCCGCCTTTGTAATCTTTGTTACTTCTGGTTTTTAACAAGAACACGCTACTTACTCAGTTTTATGCCCAGAAGCAGAAGTTAAACACACCCCATCCTTCACTCTAATTACAGTCCAGAAGCTACTTTTAATGCTGAAATGAAGATTGCAGAACAGCTGTTAAAGAGACAAATAGTTTGGCCATTAGCTGTGAAGGAAGCTCTTAGGAAAACCAGTATCTGCAGCCCCATGTCACATGAGAACCAGCTTTGACTTTGTGTCATCTTTAAAGTATCAACAGATCTGAAGCCTTTGAACTTCAAGGCCTGTGCTGTAAAAATCAAAATAGCTGCCTGGTTGCCACAGAGGAGAAGGTTTATTTGATTTTTATATAAATGCTTCTCAAAACATGTTACACAAAACAAGTAAGTTTGAAGGATACATTTTGTCACAAACTCAAACTCCAAGCTACTGAGGGACTGCAATGCCTTGATTAGAAAAGAAACAGCAGCTTCGTGTTCTTAAATTTTGCCATTCCTCATTTGTCTTTGAGTAACCTTAACAAAAACATTTTACCTTTTATAGCTTAATTTTACTAACTCTGAAGAGATAAGAGTCAGTAGTAGCAACCTACACACGATGTGCTGGAAATATAGCCTATTTACATGACTGTATGTTACGCTTGTTAAGCAAAGAGAAACACTTCCAAATGAAAGATTAAACATATTCCTTGCTCTAATGCCTGCATGTGACTAACCCTGCTGCTTGATGCTGTGGGACAGAGCCTGGAACTTACTCAAGGTGACTCAGAAAGACAGGATGGTATAAGAGACAAGAGCAAGAGTTACTTGAAGTTCTTTGCAAGTCCCTGGAGGTAACAATGACAACGGTTTTCGTTAGGAGATAAAACTGGTTTTTTAAAGACAGCATTTTTTCCAGGTGAAAATGTCATATGTTTTTTAAATAATAGCATAAGGAAAACCAAGATCAATGTCTTTACTGTTTTCAAAACGTAAAACATCAATACATTTTTCAGCAAACACAACACAAGGACTACTTGTGAAGCATACCACACCGATCTAAGGAACAAGCTGCACTTCCTTATTTTAATACGAGATGATCTAACTGCACAGTGGTTACAAACTATTTCACACTGTAACATCCTGTCAGCAAATAATCATCTTGAAACTTTGCAGATGCTAGTTTAACAGGTTATCTCCCTTTTTATGTAGCAGATCTTTGAACAGACTGGTTAGCTCTGGATTGCATTTAAGAATTTTAATACTGACTGGGCTCTAAATAGAGGAGTGATCTTTGGCTCAGCCAGGCCCCAGTTTTCGTCAGAAAAACCTTTTTGGTTTAAGCAAGGTCTGTAACTCCACTTTTAACAGTATGCCTAATTCTTCAGAACTGCTTGTGGACACAGATGCTTCTCACACAGAGCATCACATTCAGCCCAAAAGAACAGCAGAAGGGAATAGCTCAGCCAGCAGCCAACGTATGCTCACCGCTAGTGAACACAGACCCTCACACCTCTGTGGAACAAAGCAGCACTGAAGCAAGCAGCTCTCAGTAACCTAGAGAACACCACCAATTCCATTGACTATCTGCTCTTACACATCTCAATTCCTAGGCTGATTTCTTACAGTAAGAAAGCAGTCATTGATTTACACACAAAAAAATATTTCTACATAGAAGTTCCAATTGATACTTTCAATACAAAAGCCACACGGATGCTTTGTGCAGTTTGACTAATTTTATTAATCCAAAACACCAAACAAATTCAAGTACTGGATCCTTATCCAGAAAGACACATTTTATCTTCAACACAAACCATGAGACTAAGGGAGCAATCACTGGGTCAAGTGGCCTTCATAACAAATGAAAATCAGAACAAGTAATTTTCATAAAGTCTGTAATGCTAAATGCAAGTCAAACATGTAACCCAAGAATAAATCGAAGAATTCAGTTTAGAAAGTATCTTTTTGGTAATTCCACCAGGGATATTTTCTTTTTCCTTTTTTTTTTTAATCTAAAAGCAACTGGCAATGACACAAACACCTCCATTAACAGAAGCCAGGATCATTTGTCTCTAAGCTAACACCTAAACTAATTAGCTCTCAACCAGCACCTGCTCTTTCACTTAGCACAAACCATAAGAACATAAATATCCACATACATGAGGGAATGGAGTACATTCTCTGTTTACTCTTAATGCTGTTGGCATTAGCTTCATTAAGAAAAAAATTAAGGAGTTTAATGGCTGCTTTACAAAAACCCCAAATGACCCTAATTGCTGTTAGAAATGGCTTCTAAGCCATAAATAACATGCTATAATGGCCATTAGAAGTCAGTATTGGCTTACTGTTTTCAGAGGTATGCCACATATTCCTCCTTTTCCATTCTGCTTCTCAGAGTAGAGGGAAACTGTAAATGTGTGGGTGACTTTGGCAAATACTGCTTTTAATGTCAACCACTGCAGTGAATATCTTTTTCAAAAGTACTTTGTTCACACCAAAAGTATAAAACCAAAAGCACACAAGCATATCTTGAGTACACTGTATCACAGGTCTTAACCTGCAACACATTCTTTTTCCACCTATAGGGGATTGTACAAAAACTTACAGATCAGGACTTCAACATCTGAAAGGTGAAGATACCTAAACAATCAAAAACACCCAACACACACACACAACCACACTGCCACAGTTTGTTTATGTATTTATTTTGGACCTACACACAATCATGAAATCCTCCTAGAAACTTTCTCTCCTGGAATCGTGCTTCCTTAAAAGTAATACTTTAAAAATGACATCACCAAATTACTTTTATTTATCCTCAAAATATATGTAGATTTTCTTTGTGGTACTTTTTAAGGCATAAATGAGCTCACTAATGCAGCTACAGTTACCTCCTATTTCTCACTATGAAGAAATTTTCATATTGCAGTATCTAGCACAGGATACTTTATTCCCTATAATAAATCACAACCACCTGAGAAACAAAGCCACAGAATCAGATGCATTTGCATGGATTTCTCCCACCTTCTACTTATATAGAACTTAGTGCAGTGTGGTTTGGGCCACAAGCATGTGTGTCAGGCACACAGCAATACAAATAAAATACAATCCACCTGTCAGGAAGAAAGTAGATTTCTATGTTGAATCCCATTCAAAAGTTACACTGTATATTTCTGTGTCCAAAAATGTTTTCAAAGTTTCTTTGCCAGTCTTTAGCACTTCTGCTGACCACACATCTTTACCGGCCATAAAAGAAGTCTCAGGTTCAACAGACGTTAGTGTGGTTCTGGGTCACTGACATGCCCCTGCTATATAATAACATACTTTATCTGCCACTGGCAAACATAAGACCCCAGCAATAATGATCAAATGCTAAACTGTATCTATTAAAGCGTTTTAAACCCTTTATTAACACAGAGTGCTCACTTGTTACAGCAACGCAGGCACACATCCTACTGAGATCAGAAGCAACTTACCTATTCAGCAGTAAAAGAGACACAAACCCAACTTCGGCAGATATTTCAAGTTTCCCCGGGATATTTAAGTACCTCTCTCAGCAATTTAAAGCTCTCTTGTGCTAAAGAAATACAGTACAAGCAAAAAAAAAAAAAGTATTCAAAATACCCCTTAACAGAGGAGTCAGCTTTTGGCTTTCGAGTGCATTACTGCACAAGACACGAACCCAGCGAGTAACTTCTCCATTCATCGGCTGTGCAGAAACACGTAAATTATCAGGCCTCGCAGCTCACCAAATCTGTCTCTTCTAAGCGAAATAAACTCGAAGAAAGGTTTATGGGCCTGAAAATTTGTTCGCCCTTCCCAAGTGTATCATGTGTTGTAATATGAGGTAGTAAATAACCACTATACGAGAAAGCTATCGAGTTTTCGACGCTTTCAACTTGGAGCTCCGTGGAGTGGGGCCGCCGGAGCCCGCGGGTGGCCAGAGGCCCCGCTCCAGGAGAGCGGGCTGCGACTCCCCAGCCCTCGCCCTCCCGGACACCTTCCCTCCCGCCGTCGTCTCTCACCTGTGGCCGGCGGAAGAGGAGCGGGCAGCGGCGGGGCAGCGGCGGGACAGCGGCTCTCGGACTGGTGCCGGACGCTCCGCCCCCTCCCGCCGCCGCCGCCGCCTGGGGTGTCTCTGTGGCCCGCGGAGCCTCCCCGGCGCGGCGCAGGGCGGGCCGCGCGGCGGCAGCGCCCCTCCTGCCCCCTGGCGGGTGGTGGGTGGGACGCGGGCCCCGTGGAGGCGGCCGTGGGGGCTCCGCGCGGCGCGCCAGCCTGCTGCCGGCCCTCGGGAGCCCGGCGGGGCGGCCTCAGCCTCGCCTCGGTCGTTAAGCCTTCCACACACCCCCGTGATGGGGGAACGCGCTCTGGGCTGCGTCGGCTGTACCCCGGCCCTCACAGCTCGCAGGGGCTTGGGGGTGTGCGGGTCCCTCCACCTGATTCAGATGGGAGAGCCGTCGGCATCCACACTGTAGCGTGATGGTGTGGCAGCCAACAGTGCGGGAGCCTGAAAACCCAAAGACTTACAGACAGCTTTTTAAAGTCTGGCCCCGGCCGAGTGCTTTTGGCAGGACTCCAGAATCAAGAGCCTTGCCCTCAGCCCTGTGGCACCTGAGTGTGAGCGACCTGACCCGCACTGCGGCCATCCCGCAGCATCAGTTTCCCTTTCCTCCCTTTACTTACAGCTTTAGCCATCTCAGTACATTACAGGCAAGTTTACTGGGCTGGCAATGATTCCTCAGTACACTGAGCCTTGAACATCTGGCTACTAATTCAGATCAAGCCTGGCTCTACCACACCTAAGTCCAATGCAAAGCACATGGCAGGTAATAGAAGTGCTGATTTCCATGGATTTTTGGATTACGTTTATGTGGGGAAGTGTTAGTCATGGGCGACTGCACACAGCCTGTGGCAGGCAGGTGTGTGCGCAGCTACCTGCAGCTACAACCACGTGTGAGTCATCCACGATCACACCATTACTGTGATAGTACATTAGTAACTAAACACAACTTTTATTTGTGTACTGCTAGCCAGCTGGTATTTTCTACACTCTGCAGGCCCAAGCTATATGCTTGAATTTACTCTCTCAGAGGGAGCAGCAGTTCATCTTGCACAGCACAGCCACAATAGCTTTGTTTTACTGTCTAAGCTCCTGTTTGAATATTGCTGAGCACATAGGAAATGTTGATTTTCTGAGGCTGCCAAGCATTAAGATACTTTTTGGCTGTTAGAACTGGGAATCTTAGAATCGAAATTTAATCTAGTTTCTGCAGTTTGGGACAAATATATAAGGAATATAGCTGGGCAAGAACTGGTTACATACCGATTACATACCTGAGGCACTGCACTGGGCAGCAAGCAAGCTGGACTCTGCTCTCCTGTTCCCTGCCCTGTGACACTTTTATGAGCAGTCTTGAGCAAGTTACTTAATCTTACCTAGGTCTTTCCATTCCTGTTTTGGACATTGTGTGTCTGAAAAGCACTAGGAAATTATTGAAGCACTCAGACAGAAGCAGTGCACAGGAGCAGACCCCTTCTTAGGGGAGAAGAGAAAAAGGTTCTTGCAGTAAAATAATTGTTAAAAAGAATTCCTTGTGTTCATTGAAAGTTGGGTTAGATAATAAGATTTTAAAACTGCAGGAAATGGAAAATTCATTCTTCTTCTGAGATCATAAATGGAGTAATTTCAGAACAGATGGACTCCATTTATCACTTCATCAAAATTTTGTGGACCTTCCGAGTACACAGATTGCTTAACATCATTTCTGTATGCCCACAAATATTTGCTATCCCAGAGTAAGATCTAAAATTCCTGCATGATTCAATGAGACAGACATTGCAGAGTTTTATTTGATGGCACCAGTTCCAAAACACTCAAAGTGCTGTTGGTACAGTATTGTGCAGATTACTCTCAAACTACTGGTAATTTCTAACATATTTTTAGCAAAATGGATGTAAAAGGAAAAAAAATCCAAAATATGGAAATTAATATCCAGTTAATAGGCTCCTGCATATGCTATGTCTAGACTTCCCCTTCTCTTTTTCTGCTATTTTTTCTCTCAAGTGCAGTGAAGCTGAAGTACAGGCTGGTTTGCACAAGGCAGATGCTACCACCCCTTACTGGAGAGCACCTGACATTGCTGGGAGCCCTGCTAAATGCAACTACACGACTGTAACGTTCTGTCCTGTCTGAGGAAAAGTGATAGCATCTGACCTGTCATTTTAATGGCTTCTCTTTTTGCACCTATAGATTGGTCTAAAATAAATTTCTTATGAGTATGTGATAGCTGCAAATGTTTGATATTGTGAAAATGTAGCCCTTAATCAAAGGTCCATCTGAAATGGTGGTGTATAAATTAGAATGTAGCAATCCCCAGAGTTTTATTTGGTTCTGTGAAAATGTTCTTAGTAGACAAGCAAGCATTATTATTTTGAAGTTCTTGTGTGGGAAAGAGTCCAGGAGCTCTACAGCGATACACACATACTGAATGCATAAAACCAGAGCATTAAACACAGAAACCTCATCTTCCCAAAGATTGAATGGGGTAGCTATAATTTATCCAAAAGAATTTCAGATTTTTAGTTAAAATAAAATGTGATACATTAGCTGATAAAAACCTAATACAATAAAATTCAAAGTATTTTTCAATTTTCTATGTAAGTTCTTTGTAGATAAAGTGTTTATATCAAATGCATTTACAGTGTCATTCACAAACTTACCGACAGAGCCTTACAGCACTCTGGCTTGAACAATTCAGATGTGTGCCTCAATGTAAAGTGCCATAGTACCCAGTGCCATGAATCACTATGAAATAGCAGAAGACCACTATTTTTAAAGGAAAGAAGAATCGAAGAACATAGTAATCTTCAAGGGTAATTCCTATGGAGGGGGGCGTGTGTGTGTACATTTTGCTCTTAGCAAGTTATTGTGGGTTGAATATGCCTTCAGCATACGCATGCTTGTACTACTCACAGTAGTAAAGGACCTGACAGCATTTGGCCCCAGCAAGTTACCTATAAATCGTTTGCAAAACGTCTCCATATTCAGATTTTCAGTGACTCCCATAAATGAGTCACGAGTATGGTTGCTACTCAAATGAATATGTGACAAAAGCCAAATCAGAAGTGCAGTTTTAACTTCAGAAAGTGTTCTTTTCAACCCTTTGGAATAATTTGAAAAGTAATACACAGTAGACTATTTTTGTGGGTTAGACATAATATAGTCTTAAGTAGCACAATATGTTAAGTAGTACTTTCAAAATTAGCGTGTAGACTTTTAAATATACTGTCTTGTTCTCAATATTTCTTTGCCATCCTGCAATAGCACAGCAGAAAGCATGTAGGAGAGCATGCTTTTTTGCAGTTCTTCAAATATCCAGAAACAGTGATCAAGACAACCTTAACGTCTGCTTTTCTTCACTAGTTTCATGATTCCGACAGCCCCGAGTGAAATGGCATCATTTATGAACACTACAGTAGGAAGTATTTTTTAGAACAATTATTTCTTTGTTTTGGATTTAGCATCTGTTTCCCAGTGTGCATACACCCCCCACCCCCTTCTCTTTAGCCAATGATCAATTTAGAGAATGAGACAAACAACTTGAGCATATTATTTGCTATTTCTGTAAACTTATGAGTTCAAAGATGCCTAATAACAAAACAAAGCCCAAGTGCTAGGCACTACATGCTTAGGAAGGATGTCATGAGAAATTATTTTGAGCTGCAACCACCCTCATTTACAGGACAATATTGGAATCAGTTGCCAGAGTATCTTACTATGTCAGCCAGGCTAAAGGGAAGGCAGAGTTTCACTGCTGTTACATAGTTTGCATTTCTAGGCCCTAGGATCAATTGAACAAACTTTTGTGAATCATTTGCCACTTTAGGGAAATGAAAAGCTATTCAAGTTCTTGTCCCATTTGTTATTTCTTTTAAAGCTGTCCAAGCGTGTAACTGCCTTAGAATGACAATCACACTTTCGAGCATTCCAGATTTCCTGACAGTCAGTCAGAGTTAATCCTCCAACAGTACTTTCTCCGAAGAAAACTTTAAGCCCAATGCAAACTCGCATTGCTGTGAAATGATAGAAGAAATTAGGAAAAGTGCTAGCAGTCTGAAAAAATGTGACTGAGGAGCTAATACACTGTTTTCTAGAGGAACTTACCAACTTAGGGATTCAAGTCTCCCTGCCTGCAGCTTCAGAGCCTGGGCCATGAGGTTTTGACTTGTTGGATTAAGAATCATAAAGATATCTCCATCTCCTCATCTGCACATGCTTAAATTTCTTTCTCCAGGTTGAGAATATGCATCATGCCTTGAAAAATCAGAGCCTGGCTACTCACTTAAGCCTTCTACCTGTACTTGTGATTTAGACTGCATTAAGACTCATTTTAAAATCTACTTGTAGACTCAAGCTGACCTGTATTAAAAGAGAACATTTTCTTCTTGAAATCAAACTACTCTGAACAATACTGAGTGATAGAAGATCTGGTCCACAACTTCCTAGAAAACTGTGAGATGGTCTTATTGAGGGGGTCACTCTTTCTTGTCATTAACCGGTAACTTACACAAGGGAAGAAAATAAATGAAAGGAAGGTCATTTCCCTGTGAGGTACCATAACACTGCAGGTGGCCTTTATAACAAAATGGAAAACGTTATTGATTTAAAGAACACAGAAAAGAACAGATTGTTCTATTTTCACAGTGAATGATGAAACTATTTAGCTAACTGTTTTCAATTTGCACTTGCAGTATCTTTGTGTTAGTAGCCAGGAGGGCATATTGGGAAGAAAGAATACTTTAGAAAAATCAGTAAGGAACAAATGGACCATGTACATTATCAGGGAAAAACACTTTATGTAAACCAGAATACAATTCTAGAAGAGAAAGTTTTTAGAGAATCCACTAGGAAATATGGATTTACTAAAAAACAAGTCTGTTACAAAGCAATTTTAAAAGTGTGTGGAGAAACTTCATCTGATTAAATCAACATAGCCCTATTAGATTGAAGCCAATGGAGTACAAATTGTATTTTCATAAATTACAAGCATATAGTCTTTTATAATAACTTACTAAGCTCAAAGAAATAGTTGACTTCTTGAAGATTAGTTTCTTTAGATTGCAGTGGGGATTTTAAAAGAGACAATACAGAGCAAGAATACAACCCTCTCTTTCTTTCCCTTTATGATGATAATTGGACTGTATTTTCCTCTAAGTAGTCGGTATTTTCAAACAAACCCATGTAATAACGATTTCAAAGCTGGGAAGGACTAAGATTAGAAATGCTTTGGTTTCTTACTATCCTGAAATCACAGAGTTCTGCAGCAACAGTGACAGAGGTGTCACTTAATTGCTCACAAGACCAATACCAAAAATCATCATGGTACCACCAGATATCATGTTGCTATTAAATATTAAGCAAGGAAGCTTTAAGAGTCTGTCTCACTTCAGTAAATCAAACAGTGGGCAAGTGGTTAATCCAACTTATGAAAGCAAACACCATCTGGTCTCTGGGACACCATCCCTGCTAGAGTCTGTGATGCTGGAAGTCCATCCCCATTCATAGTAGCTGGAGGAAGGGCCTTGAGCACGACCTTCTCCATCTCCCCTCCAAGGAGCCAATGGTTTCTAACATTTTGGCTGTGTTTAGTTACTGTATTCTAAATAAACTTTGATGACAAGTCACTAAGTGTTCATGGGTGTTCTAGAAATGAGAAAGATGTCTCCATAGTTGTAATTATTCTACTGATGTGTGTGTGTGCATTTGCATTTGCCTAGAAGATGTTAAGTCTTTGAAAATGAGAGAAAAAACAGGATAAAGTTGATATAACTTAAATCAGATCGCCTCTTATATTCAACAGAGGCAGGCTTCTAGTGCAAGGCAAATGAGTAACCTCAAATTCACAACAGCAAAGGTTTCACTCCTTTGTAGTAAAATCTAAGAATTTGTACTGCTATAGTAACACTAACATTGTGTTCATACTGCACCTTCACTGCTCCAGTACAACACACCAAAAATTAGCTGGGAAGTCTTTCATTTCAGGATGAGAATTATCCAGTTCTTTAGCATGTCCACGTGATAGTGGCTTGCACTGGCATTGTTATTATAAATTTTTCCCATGTGGACAGGCTATGAACCTGTTAGCTACCTTCTACCATAACTGGATCAGAAATGGATACTTGCTGTTCTTTAACATCATCCATCTAGCTCATAAAATTATGTCTTAAGTGATGCCAGCAGTCAGCATAGGATACAGGAAAGCTGTGATGTCCTGTGCAGGCCAGATAGGGCACAAAGGTAGAAAAGGTGTGTAAAAATCAAGGCATAGATGAGGACACAAAACAAGAAATGAAAACAAATAACTTGATAATGACGACAGAAAACTAAACATCAGCTCTAATTTATGTCCCTTTAGTATTGCACCAGCTCATCACAATTGTTAATTGTAGTTTTTCCTAACTAAGCAGCATCAGAACATTCAGACTCTCCCAAATGTACAAATACAGTAGAGTTCATAACTATTGCTTTCTGTGGACAGATTTTTACATCTAAGTGTTGATAACTAGTACATAATACAGAAACTACAGAAGCAACATTATTTCCTGACATGTTATTGTTTTCTACTGTTTTAATTAAAAAATACTTCTCTAAAATCACCCCTGTAATTCTAAAATATTTCTTTATTCTATAGACTTAATGTGTAGTAGTGGCATTTGAAGATATAGGGTTTGGTTTTGTTTGTTTCTTTGTTTTAAATCAGACTATCAGAGCATGGTAAAGTGTCCAGACCAGTAGCTCCCTGTAACTGCAAAAGCTGGATTCCCTCCCTTTTACCTTAATGCTTCAGCTTCCAGATTCTCAGCTTCTGTATTTGCCTATACTCTTTGAAAAGTTTGTTCAAGTTTTGATAGACCATCATGTGACTTTGTTCTGAAGAATTTAGAAGCACTTAGCTGTTAAATGTTGTTAAAAGTGTAAATATAGAGCACTTTGTGTAGGAAAGTGGGTCTGGCGCAGTGAGTTGGCCATGGTAGTTTCTGACCCATTTTGCTGGTGGAGGCAAAGGCACAGCCAGAGATGCCAGGGCAACCCACAGCACCCACTCCTCTTTCTAGTAGCAGCTACCGCTCTCACCTCCTTGTCTTTTGACCCTAATATTGTTTAAACTTTCTTTAGGCAACAAAACTTCATTTTCTCAGCTATACCCTTAGTGTAATGGGATTCTGTGGGATTTAGGATGCTTAAGTACAGGCAGTAGCTCACCAGTACCAAGTAAATTACTAGTCCCTGAAGGTGCTGTTGTCTTCATACAAACAACATTATAAAACAGATACCTTCAAAATACCTTTCACACTTGGAGGGTGCTGCTGTGACACTGCACAAAAGTGATTCACAACATGGCACGTGCTCCAGCTCAGAGGTACTGGGAGTTTTCAGCAATTAGGTTGCTTTATGTTACCTCCATAGATAAAAGTTGATATTGTAACATAGATTTAATAAGACATGCCTTGGGATTAAAAAAAAATCTTATTATTTGCTCAGTTATTTCTCCTTTGCACTGTTAAGAATTTGGAAAAGAAAAAGCAAACAAGCTAGCATTGAAGGAAGGCAGTATGGAAGATTTCCACCTGCTGTTGAGTTAGCCATTGATTTTTCTGACTGAAAATGGTCTTTTCATAGTTACTGATTACCAGGCAACCACAAAGGAGTTTGGTTCAAGATCCACTATAGCAAAGAGGGAAAAAACCCAACAACCCAGCCTTAATAAGTCCACTACTTATTGTAAGAATGAAAACAACAGCTTTGTTTGGAAACAGGCTACAGGAGAAGGGAAATGCAAACAGCAACCATTAATGCATATTTCACCTAAACCACATAATGTTATTGTTGTAAGATTTCATCATACTCTTGGTGCAATCTGTTGTATACAGACCAGCAAGGTGGGTTTGTTTTGGTATTTTTTAAGATGGGAGCTTTAAGTTCAGAACAGATACTGTTGTGTTACATTGCCAGGCAGCACAAACAAGCAATTTGAAGCCAGTTTATTTTCAGATCTGTCACCAAATCTGGTACAGTAAATGAACTTTAGACCTGGGAAAATGCAGCTGAGAGCACAGTTTATTTTCTCTAACAGCTATTCAGAAGCTTTTGATTGCTTAACGATCTTTCAGATCAAGAGTCAAACATTGCTTCATACATAAGCAAAAGTAGCTTTAGATACCCGTACAGGAGCTTTTTTTAAAACAAATTTTAAACAAACCAAACACTCACCAAGTCTGCACCCATGGCTCCCCAGACTTCCTCCACCAGCATACAAACGCATTCCTTACAAGCCAGCTCTTGCGTACAGCCCAGGGGTTTCTTCTCAGGTGTTTTGTACTATGGGAAATGAGGAACTTCATTATATAGAAGGATTTTTTAAAAAACACAACAAACTAAAATCCTAGCATCTGAATGTTAGGGGTTTTTTATTATTTGCACAGAAACTAGCTTCAGATATGAATTTACGAGGGCTAGGAGGACATATTCCTACTTCAGCTTGTGGGCTGCTTCTTTACAGAGCAGCTGTAGCAGAGGAAATAACTCTTTTTAAAGCACTGCCAATCTCTATCCCCTTCCTGCTTCGCTATAGCCCACTGGACAGGATTTGATAAATGGCCACATACACCACTAAAGCCCTCTGCCACAAAAAACAAACTGTAGACTCAGTGAAGAAAAGATTAGGAGACTCGATTTAGCAACTTTAAGTATCAAAAGCCATCAAGGACATTGTATTACATACTCCTAGCGGGAGAGAGCAGAATCAAAACATACCAGTATCAGTCTAATTGCCAATATACACCTTCACAGCTATCTCAAGCTGCTGCAGAATGCAGAAATCTTCAGCACACGCCACTGGTGAGCAGGTTCTCTGCTCAGCTTATTCCGTATCTGACAAGAAGCACATCTGAGCAAACTGTCTCACCAGAAGACTGGCAGGACCTTGTTGAAGCATCCTGGAAAGCAGAAACATGGCATTTCTCCAATAGCTTTCACTGGTGCAGAATCTGTGAGATGTCTTCTTTCTTCCCTTCTTTGTGTACCTAAATTATTTCCGGGATCCCAATAGCTTTTACAATTAACTTACAGCAAACTAAAGATTCACATTCCTTTTCCTCCCCATTTCATACTCAGCCCACTTCACACCTGGTTGCACTGTGAGAGAAAGGAGCAAATGGCAACAGATCATTTTTAAGCTGGCATTGCCAAGAGAGAGGCCTACTGAACTGTACAGACCAAGGGTCTAACAAAGGATCCACACTTGTTAGAAGTTTTCTAGAGTCCACAAATTAAATGCTTATGGTGACAAAATAACTTAAATATACTATGAATGAAAATTACAGCTGTTCAAAATTAACAGATCTAAATTTTAGAGTAATCTGGAATGTGGATTAATTTGCTCCAGCACGACTATATTAAAATGCACAAGTAACAGCCACTTCCTGGCTCCTTCATTCCTATTTCTGAGTAGATACCTGACATCAACTTTGGGCTTGTAAAGGCCCAACAAGGCCATTTGAAATTTAATTTCTGTGTTATTCAGAATATTGTTCATTAAGTAACTTGCAATGAATTCTCGGGGTTGGATACTTTCTCTGGGATCATTTCAAACATCCTAAGAATCAGCTTTTGAAAATTAGTTAATTATGCTCAGAGCAAATTACTATAGAGAAGAGAACAGTAACTTTGATACAGGAAAATCTACAACCATGAATGTAATTAAGGACCATAAAAACTGTAAAGCTGGTTTAAGCTTATAGATAAAACCATGAATGTATCTTGTCAGAACTGCTGGTAAATGACTCATGGAAATATAGTCAAGACAGATTTACATTTAGGTCACTGTACCTGGAAAACATTTTTGAGGAAAACTTGTGGAAACACTACAAATTAACTAGAAAATAAAGCTCTCAAATTTTGCACTTTCAAGACAAACATCTGCACCTGGGGAGGTGCAACCCCATGCACTAGTACATGCTGGGGGTGAGAGCAGCTCTGCAGAGAGAGACCTGGGAGTGCTGGTTGACAATAAACTAACCATGAGCCAGCAATGTGCCCTCCTGGCCAAGGCCAATGGCATCCTGTGATGCATTAAGAAGAGTGTGGCCAGCAGGTCAAGGGAGGTTCTTCTCCCCTTCTACTCTGCCCTGCTGAGGCCTCATCTGGAGTCCTGTGTTCAGTTCTGGGCTCCCCAGCTCAAGAGGGACGGGGAATTTCTGGAGAGAGTCCAGCACAGGGCCACCAAGATGATCAGGGGACTGAAGCATCTTCCTAATGAGAAAAGGCTGCAGGAACTGGGGCTGTTTAGTCTGAAGGAGACTGAGGGGGGGGAATCTCATTAATATTTACAAATACCTAAAAGGTGGATGTCAGGAGGTTGGGGCAACACTTTTTTCCTTTGTATCTAGTGACAGGATGAGGGGTAATGGGGTGAAGCTGGAACACAAAAAGTTCCATTTAAACATAAGGAAAAACTATTTTACTGTGAGGTGACGGAGCCCTGGCACAGGCTGCCCAGGGAGGGTGTGGAGGCTCCTTCTCTGGAGGTCTTCAAGACCCACCTGGACACATTCCTGTGTGACCCAACCTAGGTGGAGCTGCTTTGGCTGAGGGGTTGGACTAGATGATCTCTAAAGGTCCCTTCCAACCCCAACCATCCTCTGATTCCATGATCACTAAGATATGGTAAACCTGACTCTCTGAAAAGTATTTTGCATCATTAAGCAGAAGAATTACGTTCTAGGAGTCAGTAGAATAAACAATCATTACTTTTTTGCACTTTAACAACTGGGATAATTGTATTTTTTGTTACAGCCTCTAAATAGACAAATATACTCCCTTAATGAGTAATTACACACGTTGTATTCTCCTACAGCTTTCACTGTTCAGGAAATAAAGACAGAGTCACACATTCATAGTTTTAACATCTGTCATGAGTTCTAACACCCATCAAGGTGCTGAACAGCTGGCTGCTTTCATTTACAATACTTTTTTAACACAAGAGTTTTCCAATCAGTTACTCACACGTAGTATTTGGGATGCACTCACGATGACTCCAGTTACAAAATGGGAAACATCAATTTTGAAATGTAATTACATAAAAAAGGAAAAAGTTTCCACCAGCCATGAGCTACTAATTATTTTCTAAAAATCAAGTTCTAGGAAAACAAGTTTATTGTAAACATTTAAAAACCTGAGCTGTAAATTCTGAGGAAGCAGCACAGAATGTGGAGGTCAGGGAACAGAATCACATCATGTCTCACCAACAGGAACTTTTACTTGCACTTCAGCTTCTCTTCTGTCACAAGGTAAAAGAATGATAATTCTTTTAAAAATTAATAAATACATATATTTTAACTATAAACACCATTTGAACTATTCTTTATGAAAGAGAAAAAAAACCACCTTAACAAATCAATCTAATGTTAAACAGGAAGGTATACAGACATCTCAGTCTTTCAGATGGTCTTTGGTAGACTACCAGCAGCAAGACTACAAGAACTTTTGGTATGTGTACATCTCCCTACTGATTTATGCAAGGACAGAAGACAGCCAAAGTTAAAAATCCATTGTAGTAATCCCAGCTGTGCCAAACAGGATTTCTAGCCGAGGGTGACTCACATTAACTGTTGCATATTTCTGCAAGGCCCGTGGCGGCACGGCAGCGTTGAACAGCTGCTGTCCTGCAGCTGGACACTATTCCAGCCCAAGCTCAGAAGGCAAAGAAAACAGATCCTCACACAAGTTTCCTACATATAGTGCAGAGGAAAACTAGAGGAAAAACAAAACCCAAAAACATAGATCATGCTTGGTATGTGTGTATTCTTCTACTTATTCTCAGGCATACAAGCTCTGCTTTAGGTCTCCTGGAGGAAAACACGGCAGACCAGGCCTCCTTGAATAAAATCGACTTCCAAATTCCAGGCAGAGAGCCCAGCACTCAGCTGGGAAGCATCCAGATACTACAAAAATATGTGACAAAGCGCCTCAAGTAGTCTGCTCTTTCCATGGTACTGTGAAGGAAAACACAGGGTGTCAAGAATGGTGATAAACTGCAGTAGTTAGAGTAAACATTTATTTTTCATATATTCACAAAATCTTCACAAAAGTATTGAAACTCAAAAAGGAATTAGACTTGAGTCAAATACAGAGATGAAATGTACAAGACAAATGAGCAGGCAAACTAAAAGGTCTTGAAAGTATTTTACTTCAGATTGAAAAACGAACAGTTCAACTGTTCTGTTTAAATAAAGATTTGCAAGATATACAGTATTTTATGAATACAATGCTGGTCATTTGAGGCAATGTAAAATGCCTCAATTTTTCCTTCATGCTTTTTTTTTTTTTCTCCTTTTTTTTTTTCTTTTTTTTTTGTCTTTTTTTTCTTTTAGAAAGATACTGTTTACCAAAAAGAAACTTGAGCAGTCCAGGAAAAGCTATTTTCCATTAAATTTATGAAAACCATAAATTGAGGCAAACCTAAGATTCCCAATGGAATCAAGATTATCTTCCCGCTACCACCACCTTAAAATTATCACATGCTTATTGGAACACTAATATCTGCACCCTAAGAGTACATTTGCTTTCAACGATGAGGGTGATTCTTTTAAAAACACTTCAGTGTGGTAAATGCGATACAGATCTTTGCAAGTATTAAGTTTTGGAACAGTTTTGCTAATAGCAGCTAACAATACTGGATTAATATAATTTATAAATAATTGTTCCCTAAGCGGTGAACAGAAGTCTACACATTCACAAGGATCTAAAACAAAATAAATACTGTGATTATGCATAATGTGGTACAACTTGTACTAATTTATATGAACAAAAGCTCAACATCTTGTCAATAAAATTATCGGATCAAATTAAAAGATGAATATAAATTCTTTTTTAAATTGTCAAATTAACATCACTTAAACTTAGTGTTGGAGGAAACGGTGAGATTTTCCACATTTTTAGAATATATATTTTTACCTTTTTGAAGTAAAACACTTTAATGCATTGAAAATGTTCATTAATTTAATTGATGACATCGGTTCTGGTTTTATTTTAGTATTATTTTACTTTTAAAATCATTGCACTCACTAGTGCCCATTAAAGGTCAGGTTGGTCTGTAGTATTTTGCAAGTGTATATAAAGAAAAGTTTCTAAAAGCTAAGAGTACTTTTTATAAAAGCGTCATCTCCAGAACAGCTGCATTAAATACAGCCACGTATGCCCAGTACAGACTTTCCTCTTTAAAGAAATATGTGAAAGTAAATGCCACTTAACTTTCTACCATCGAAGTGTCCCAACTTCTGTTCCAAGCTACGTCTGTGAGGATAATACACACTGAATTCACATTCATGGCATCAAAGTTACTGCAGCCTACACCTGTGATGCGACTGAACCACACACACGTGGAGTTTAAATGATAACTAGGTCAATGAAGAAATACTATAAGATATGAAAGGTTTGGGTCTTTAAGGCAATACAAAATGTATTTCATTATTTGAAGTTCTTCTGGGTTTTTGTTTATTTTTTAAAAATAATTAAGTGTAAATATAAAAAATGCCTAAGAGGGGAGTGAGAAAAAAGTACTTTAATTGTAAAATTTACTTAAAGCTTCAACAGTTATTATCTCCTACAGGAGTTAGCAAAAATATAAAAGACAAAAAAACCCAGACCTGGAAGGGACAGGGAAGGCACAAACAAGGAGGCATGGGATTAAAGCAGCCCAGGAATGCAAACGTCTGTAACAAACTGAGTTTTGTTGTTTGGTATTTTTAAAAACAAAAAATAACGAAGAAAACAATCACCACTACCAAACAAACAAAAACCCCCACGTGGCTTTATACTTCTCTAAAAAAAAGGGTAGGGGAGGGACCAGAGAGGGGAGGAAGAGAAGGATGCAACTATTAAACCCCATTGTCTGAAATTATGGCACTCTAAAAACAAGGTGAAGGTTACTTCTCTGAGATGACAAGCTCAGTGTCTACACAAAGTACACGTACACTTTATACAAATGAAAAACTTCATTTGCCACCATAAACCTTTCTTTCAGAGGAATCGCTTTTGCGGATCAAATGTTCTATTAAAACTTTTAAATGCCAAGAAAAGAAATTCTGAGCAATATAACTAGTAATGTCTCTTTATATGGACGTTAAAATGACAATTCAGATTATCTTCCAAACTAATCCTGAGAAAAAATTTATGTTTACAATTTAAACAGTAATGTTATGTAAAAAGTATTAACAAATCCACTATTACAAATGTCAGTTCTCCTATATGGTCATCTATATATACACAATAAAATGGTAAGTATATGCAAAAATAATAAAAAAAACCATGCACAAATTACTTTCACCTTTAAAGGCTGGGTTTCCCTCAAAATACAATTTTTTGCTTTTTTTTCCTTTTTTTGTTTGTGTTTTATTTGTTTGTTACCACCCCCTAGACACACTGAGTACTATCTCTACAGGTCAGCATGAGCTGATGGGAAATACATTTATATTACATTCAAGCTTTTATATCCTAAATGACCCTGTTGTAGCATATGACTTATCAAATGAGCAGCCTTTTTCCTCTTTTTTTTTTTTAAGTTTTTGCTTTTAAATTTTTTTTCTTTTTTTTTCTCTTTTTTTAGATTTTTTTGAATTTTTTTGCAGTGATCAATCTTCATGATCCGTTCCGTGGCGAGCTGGGAAAAAAAATGCAGTTGCTAATCAATGTCTGAACAGTCTGAAGCTCCGGAAGAGATCCAAGGAGTCACTATCAAACTATCCTGTAGCATGAGATCATTGCACACAGAAGAACAGTCATAAAATAGGCAACTATCTACAAAGGTCTGAAAGGGTTGCATCCCTCTTGTGTTTCCTCTTTTTGCCGTGGAAAAACTGATGGTGTGATTTGCTGCCTTGATGTTGTTTGTTTGTGACTGAGGTACCGTGGCTTGAGCTTGTTGGACCTTGGAAGCCTTTGTTAGAAGAGCGAAATAACCGTGCAGATCCATGCTGTAAAAGAAAGAGATGATGGTCAAGGGGGGCTAAGAAGGGAAAAATCTGGCAATTGCACAACCCTGTTTCTGGATAATGGGCACCTTCCCTCATGCAAGTGAAACAACTTGAAAACATTGCTCCAGTGAAGGAAGCTGGGCCATTGCTCAGACAGCAGCACAGCACCATGGCCCTTTCACTTTGGTGGTTGCAAACAAATGTTCAACTCCAAATGAACCACGCAAGGCCAAGAGCGAAGAACAGAGTTTCATTTTTTGCTTTTTACAGATGTAGAGTATCTCGGGTTGTGAATATTCACATCCCAGCACCAGACTTAGCTCTGCCTAATAACACCAGCACACATTCATGGTATGTCCAAGGCCTAGTTTATAAACTGACGTTACTAGCTACAGATAAATCACCAGCAAGTAGGAGGCAAGTCTTCAGAATTCAGAAATAACATTCCAGAAGACTCCAGACTATTTTTCATACATTAAACAAGTTCTACATTCTGAAACGGTATGAAAATTAAACGGCATAAATCCAGAGCTTATTGTATATAGGCATACAATGCTTTCTGATGACAGATTTGTTATACACACACTCCTCCACATGAGAAATCTCCTAAAGGTGTAAGCTCTCACAGGTTTCATCATAAAGATACTTGTCTTTAAGGGGAAATGACAAGGAATCTCATGTATTGGCAAGGAACCTTCATCACTCTTAATGAAAGACAGTTCAAAAGTATCAACATCCACAAGAGCAGCCAGTCTCAGCTTTAAAGATACATTTTTGCTAACTGTTTTTCACTAAATGTAGGCAAGTCTCACTAGTTCTCAAACTCTGCAGTAAAGACTGGACTTGGAAATGGGCGCAACACAGCTGTGTACTTCTGGCAAATCTATATTTCCCAAAATAAAGTCAATCCCATTTCAGCTCTTTTAAGGCTGGGAAAGCCACTGATGCAATTGCATCTGTGTAAACTAAACAGAGAATCAGGAGATTTTAGATACAATCAGTGCTCAAAGGTTTTCAGTGGGGCAAAGGGAAGGTGAAAAGCACAGTGTTTCTTTCCCAGAACAATCTATCATTCTGTGGAGGACATGTGTAATATACACATAATCTAGACAGTTGTTGTTTCCAACCATTTCACAAACCTGAGATTTGTTCGTGTTGCTGGATGTATTGGCTGTTTGGCTATTTTGTGTTTTCCCACTTGACTGGGAGGATTCCAGTGACACTTCTTGTGACCCCACTCTGTTTGTGGTAGACTGACGACAACTCAATTGTTTAGAGGTTTTGCAAGGTGTTCCATCAGAATCCTTTAGGAAAATGTAAAGAATGAGTTTTTCTTAAGAGTGAGTTTTTCTACAAGTGAGTTTTCCCACAAGTGAGTTTTCCCTGAAAAAAGAACACTAGCAGTGGACAAAACTTAAAATGTGTTTATTTTATTAAATACTAAAATTCTTTCAATCCAGAATTCTCACTGAGCAAAATGGACAGATTTAAAAATGTGTGGAAGCATGAGCCTGCTTTGGGATTTGCCTTTTTTTTTTAAAAGCTTTTTTTTTTGGTCAAGCATGACTTAGGACTACCAGTCTTTCCTGGGTTTTTTTGGAATACATTTTTCCCAGAGAAAAGAGGGCTGTGTAACTTGGTATCTATTAATTTTCTACATGTGTTGTGTCAAAAACACACCGCAACTTCCATGTGTAGAAATTGCATAAGAGGTAACATCTTATGCAAGTTAGGATTCTGGATGAAATAGCTAACTAGGATTCCCAGCTTTCAAAATGTATTCTGTGACAATAGAAATAAAATTAAAAAATAGGAAAAACCCCAAAGAAATTGAAAAATATAAAATCAGAAACCCTCCAGTACTTACTACGTCACTAGAGCTGGACAGAGTAGACGATGATGATGACAAAGGACCTGATGAAGAATTTGAAGAATGTTTACTAAGTGTTTCTGAAGTTTTATTTCTAGGTTTTCCCAGTGCTTCATTCTCCTCAGCAAGATTATTGTTGCATTTGTCTAGCTGCTGAGTATCTACTATCAAGGTTACTCCATTACCTGTTAAAAACAAAACAGAAGCATCACCACATGTTAACTGGTAAACCATGTTTCTTTTTTGTGAGTCTCTTGTTTTTTAAATATACCCACTCAGGCATTAGGTATCTATTACATCAGAGGATACATGGACACATCTGCACACGCACATACTCTTCCTACAGCAAACCAGCACCTTGCATAGCACATGGTGCTTTCCTGATGAGATCTGCTGATGTATACTATGAAAACCACCAAATATTACCCACAGTCCAAGACGGTAATTAAGACAGATAAGACATGGAAGAAAGTAGTAACAAAGTTCAGATGTGCTGTTTAATAAGATTGTTTCATGACAGATTTCACCAGCACTAAAGATACGTAGGTTTAAATTCTGTTCCTGTAGATGCTCAATAATCAGCAAGTCCCATTTTTATTCTGCTGGAGCTTCTACAGCCATCAGAACACCAAATAAGTCTGCTCACTTTGTATGAAAATCTACACTGAAAATACAAGACCCAGAACTCTTGTATCTCACTAACTTCTACTTTGATTTTTTTAAAAAAGGAATCTGAACTTAATCTAAATTAAATCTCCACAATGACCACTGTAACTCCCACCATTACCTTCCTCATCCAGGGCTACTCTTACTTTTGTCACTAGTGGTTTATCTCACGTAAGATACCTCTGATTTAGATAATACACATTTGTTGTCCCACTAGCTGTATTTGCATACAGAGTTTAACTCATACATCACCACAGGTAGCTGAGGACTGCCCTGGAGCTTGTGAGTCTGAACAGCAGTTGGCTGCCACCACCAGGGGCTATGGACCAATAAATCCATCAACAGCCAAGGGGCATTTCAATTTAGACAGTGCAGGAAATCACTAACAAAAGCTTTACAAATAAACAATCCCAGCCTAACCTAAAGAGTGGGTAGTTGTGTTATCTTCTCTGATTAATCCCTAACAAAGGAAGACTCCCAGCAGGAAAGGTTCTCAAACTCCTTGGAAAGTATTAATGTTTATTTGAAAGCTTCAGCAGATATAGCTGCACCAAAAGAGGTGAAGCAACTGGCTGGTGAAGTTACAAGACTTACAAGACGGGTAATGAAAATAAAGATGATTTTAAAGGATATTTTCAGCACGTTCTCTGGCTAGGTTTTGTGTGCTTCCATTTGTTAGTAACAAAAATTATGGCTGATAGTTCAGGCTTTTTCTGTTTAAAAGACTTATTTTACTTACATGGTTCATCCTGGTTTAAATAGTGCTTCCAGGCACATATATTAGGTTCAAGTTTAAAATGATCAATGAAAGAACAACAGAGGATGAGAGGACATCACTCCCAGTAATTCTTTTTTTTAAACTTGTCCACACTGAAAGTACACAGGAAGTGTGACAGTAACAACACATATAATTGAAATTGGAAGTTTCTCAAAAGTCTCCTTTTGCAAGTCACTACTCTTTACAGATCTCTATGCTGACCAAATCTACTGAACAAAACAACAATGTAGTATGGCCTTTTTAGTCCTGTACAAACCTACATTTTCTGGATGAAAACACGCAAAACAGTCCATCACTACTGAGCAAAGGTGCACACGTTGCCTTATATGAGACAAAAGCGACAACAAAGTTTGTATTGATCACAATAAGCAGGAAGTTTCCCACTATCAGTCACGCTTAGTCAAAACTTACCGTTACATGAAGACTCTGTCCTACTTTGCATTCCCCACTGCTTTGATATCCAGTCTCTGTACGTGGCCACTTCTTGCGTTACTCTAATTATTCTACCTAATATACTGTAAAGCAGGAAAAAAACAAAACCATCATCACAAATTTTTGGACACACAAAAATATAAGTAATTAATGTCTGAGATTTAGACTCGTAAAATTTACCTTTCTGTTTCATTGTTAGGATAATATTTAGCTATGGGGGAAACTGCATGGCTCAAAACAACGTAAGCATAATCAAAAGCTTGTTTCACTTGCATGGCACCATAGGAACTCCTCCCAACATCATTACCTTAAAATAAGAAGATAATTAAATGAATCAGTAAATAAGATCCAAAACGTGGTTATCTCCTTTCAGACAGGAGACTGTTTTTTTTTAATTGCCCTTAAGTCCCAACTGACTGCAGTTACCTTTTGTAGAACAGGATTAGTGAAGAATAAATATTTAAAGGCCCTATAGATATTTACATGCACAGGAGTCCAAAATGGCAATTCTCTAGGTAAAAGTGTAAAAAACAAAAGAAAACAAAATCCCAAAGTTCGTTCTGCATGTATTTCACATATAACAGTACTGTCCCGGATGACATTTTCCTAGACAAGAAATACCTTAACTCTTTCCTATGAACAGCAATTGACTCACCATTTCAGAAGCCAGACATTCAAGTAAAAAATTAACCTTAATGTAAAGGTTGGCAGTACAAAATGAAACCGCTACATATTTCTGTGACTACAGAATCCAAGAGAAGAGTGTGCACAAGAGTGTATGCACAGCACAAAGCACAACTGTGACCACGCTGACAGAGGCACATCCAGCCCGCACCTGGGCCCATGGTGCTGGAGCTTTACCCCTGTTACTCCAGAGCACGTGGCAGCTGTTTGGTGTGCTCCCTTACATCCCATCTCCCAGTTGCAGGACAGGTATGTTCTTGGGGGACACAGGAACCTTTGCTAGGAACATATTCTAAAGAAAATTATTGTGTTCTGAGTGTATCTTGTGTTCATAGCCATGAACGAAGTGTTTCCGTTTGGTTTTTGGTGGTCATTCTATGCTATTCTTTCATGTAACTCCTCTGAATTAAGCATTCCCCTAACTTTTTTTTCTTAGTCAGTATGTTACATCTTGTGTTTGAAGGATACCTGGCTGTAAGGGATCTTCAATATACAGCATTGATGGTCTGTAGCCATCCAGCATGCTTTTTTGCACTTCATCCTTGGCAACGTAAGAGCCACCATCCTTTATTCGGATTCCAGTCTTCAGATAATTGAAGTGACGTCCGTATAATTCAAAAAACTCTATTAAAAGAACACCATAGTTGGCATTGGGCATACAGGCATCTTCCCTGGGATGCAGCTATCAGAAAGAGAGAAAAAAACAAAAATATTTTCTTAAGACTTCAAGTTTAAAGTGCCTTTAAGTGTCTTTTTGTTTTTTACAACTAACATGTCTAAATAGAGTAATAAATAATAATGAAACATAATATATAAAGAAAACATGTCTAAATATAGTATTTTCTCTTGATGAAGCATCTTTAATGCTATCAAAACTTTTATAAACTTCATACTAATGTTTCTATATTTGAAGACTGTTCAACAAGTGAACTTTGAACTTTTAGCATTAATGGCAGGGTTCTTGTAAAAAAACAAAGATATTTGCACCTCACAAACCTGGGTTTGCAATACAAATAGAGGCTTCCAATGTGCACAGCTATATAAATGATCCCCACTATTAGTACGTCTGCAGCCTGAGAGATTCTGAACAAAACTAGTTCGTAACTTTAACAGATACAAGACCCTGACATTTTTCAAGAGCAAATAGAACTGCTGCCAGTCAAGATAAGGAAAAAAAAAGGGGTTGGGAGAGATTTTGGTTTCTTTCAAAAAAGATACACCTGTTGCTCTCACTACTTTTGTGCTCAGCAGGCAACTGCAATAGCATTCAGCAAACACCAAGCTCCAGTTCAAGACTCTGGTTTGAAAGTGACTACAAACTGTAAGAGCACAGACACATACGCACATGCTTATACAACAGCATTTAATACAAGAAAAAGAATGAGGTTGATAAAGCCAGAGCTTGGCCACTTTGTATTTCTACAATATTTTTTCTCCCCCAGGCACAACAATACAGATGCAGCTCACGTATTTTGTTCTCTTGGATTTAAGAGAAAGTTATAAAACATGTTTATTTGCTATCAGCTTCAAAACCTAGACAAACTAGTAAAATTCCGCTGCATTCATCAGAGCACATACAGGGTGTATGACTTGCAAAATACGTGTTATAAAGGACAGACCCATGTGCCTGATACTGATACACTAACAGACGTTCCAAACATCTCCAATACCATAAGTATCAGTATGGGAGAAGGTAGACAGTGGGGATATGTCTATTTTTAAATGAAAAAGGGATGCAAGATCACAAACAGCATGGCTCAAAAGGTTAAATTTAAGGATTTATTAAATTCCTTCTTAATGAAATGTCTTTCTGCAGCAATGGCAACAATAGGTTTCATTAATCTTACCTGAAGGAAACTGACGGCCATTAAAAAAAGACTGTAAGAACCAATTCCACCTGTAAATACTTCATTAAGGTCCCTCTGCAACAGGAACTGTTTCAATACTAAAACCAGATATGGTAACACAGGATATTTCTGAAAGAGAAAAGAAAAACAAAGGTGTTTGGGTGCCATGACACATATATACAACTGATGCTAAGATAGCATATTGAAGCCATCTGTTATACTCACAGTCTCACAGCTAAGTATAATTTTAACTTATTTTTAGGGAGAAGCCAAGTGCTCTGCCTGTGATCAGTACAGTTATTTTACCTCTTCAAATCTAGTAGCAGATACTAACAAAAGAAAGACGTTATTACCTCACAAAATCAGAACATTTTTCTTTGAATATATAAATACACTTGCTTTCCTCATATAAGTGAAAAGGAAAGTAAAGGAAGAACTGTGGAGATATCATGATGTTTGTAACAAAACCTTCCTGCTATGACCAAAGTGATATCCCAAAGTGGACCAAGAGTTCTGTCCTGTAAGTACTTCAGATGCTCAGAGTTCTTCAAAATTGCTACAACCAGACAACATTTTCAAAGGAGTGAAATACTTACCCTTGGGTAACTGGTCCTTCAATAAGTTTGTCCACATGGATTCCTTTTGCATGTGCAGAGAATGGACCTTTTGGACAGCAGTGGAGGCTGGGGCTAAGCCTGCACTCTGTACATCCCCTCAAAGGGAAGAGGGCAAAATAGGCTCAATAATAGCAATCCTTTTGTCAACACAAAGCTTAAAGGTTTCTTCGTGTCAGGGAAGAGATGTGGATGATGATATCTGTGATTGCAAAAGACTAAGGGGAAAGAAGAACTTCTCCCAGAATTTCTCTGCAAGAGTCTTACGGTGAGTATCAGGAGCCCTCCTTAACCCAAGATCCCAAGATGCCTTTTTTGAACAACTAAAAACTTACAGTCACAAGCTGAAGTGTTGAATATCAGCATGTACCAAAACTCAGAGACAAGACTTTTCTCAGGAAATTGCAAATCCTTAAAGCTTCCTAAGACTTCCTGAAAGGACTGGATGAAGAGATTCAGGCACTTCCAAGAGCAATACTGAACAGTTAGGTATTCAAAGTTAATGTGTGAGAAAATAAGACCTAAGAGAATGCCCTGCAAGTGTTTCATAGATAGATCCTCAGGAAGACCAATGAAGTCATTTGGAAAGCACACAGCAAATTTTCTCCAAGTTAAACAAACAGCCCTTCATAGCAGTCTAGCCATGACCTGCTGTGTGTCAGGGCTGAGTGCCACCCCTCTCCTGCCACACCAGGCTTAGCCACCCCTGTTCAAGGCCAGCTCTGGCGCAGCTCAGTTGCATGGCCTGATCAGGCTGCTGGGAAAGCATCATGTGGGAAGCCTTGTTGGGAATCTCTCCACTTTACTCTAGAGCTGCTTCTCATCTTAGCTGCTCCCCTTGGTGCTTGCCTGAGCCATGCTGTCAATGCACTGATGCTGATCACGACACTACTATGACCCTAACCACTGACGCATAGTCCTCAGCTTTGACCTCCTCACTGAGGCCTTGGCTGCCAGTCACTGGCCAGACTGTGAGCTGTCCCAAGACCTGCTCTGCTCTTTGGTCTGGGGACCACCCTGGTGGGCAAAGGCCCTGCCCCGAGCCTGTCCAGCTGCCACATACAGCTCCTGCTCTCTCCCTGAGGCCACAGCCCACTCTCACTGAGCCCTGATCAAAGGCCAGTGCTGCCTCTACAAATGGTCACGAATAACCTGCTCAACAGGAACACATCAACACAGTCTTCTTCAGCATAAAAAAGCACCTTCAGGCTCTTAAGAGAAAACAACCTCCTGTCTTGAAATTAAGAAGCATATATAGGCAATTTTAGGCAAGTTTATAGGGCTTCATATACCTATCTAAAAATAAATTTGTATGTGGAGGGTGACAGAAATATACCCCTTGTGTTGTGGTAGCAAAGCAAGCACAGACCACCACAATGCAACACGGAGATGCATAGGATGAAACAACTGAACTTGGCTACCCAGCTCCAGGTAGCTGTCCTATGGTGGAGAATCTGAGTATCTTCTGTCCTCAACAAGCCACATAGCACAAAGCAATCAAACTTGATTTAGCAGCAAACAGTTGGCCAACACAATTAACTCATGTTCATCAGACAGAGATTGACAGAAGGAAGATCTCCCGACCCACCCTATCCTCCTTCTCTGGACACAAGTCTAAGAGGCCTCGCCAGCACAAGGTTTAAGGACAGGTTTATGTAAGAACACAGGTGAGTCAATGCAGACTCAGATTGTTCTACTGAAACTAAGGACAGAGATTTTTCTCCTGTGTCCTTCTAAAGGTTAAAGAAATAGATAACTGCAGAAGCAAATTGGACTACTTTCATACTGGCTACTAAGAATACATAAAGGAACTGAAGATTAACAAGTTGAAGACCATACACTCAACTCATCAGCAATTGAAAATCTCCCCAAATTTGAAGAGTTCTGGCAACTCAATGACATTATTAAAGCAGATGTACATGATGTCCAACACCTACAACCAAAGGTGCTTCTTTTATTCAGATTCATGGATTTTTCTAAAGGAGTTTTACTTGTCTAGATACTGAAATACTTGATTCTCCTGTTGTCCACTAGTTTGGTTAAAAAAATCAAAGCAGTTAATAATATCACAGTAACATCTAAGCATTTAAGTGAGACTGAACTGCACTTCACCTCCCTACACAGAATATGAAAATCCAAGAAAAAAAATTCTACTGCTTTCATATTTACTATGAGTGTCCAGTGCACTGAATGAGGGAAAGGAAGGAAAACACTGTAACAACACTTAAAAACTTTAAATACAAAAGTGCATTCATCCTAATAAAATAGTTCTATATATTAAACAAAAATAACTGTTAAATATCAATGACGCAGCTATCAGTGAATCCCTGAACAATAAGTTTTTCTACTTAATTAGCATTTGTATGCTGAAACAATATTCAATCTAAATCAAGATTACTCCTACTTTCTCTGGGATGTGTGAGTAGTAATTTTAAGTTCAAGGAACCACAGTTGAAAGAGCAAAACACTTAAGGGAAGTATTAGCACATTCTCCTTAGTCATTGTACCACTATAACTTCTCCATGCTTTCTTTGTACATTTTACTCTTCATGCTGCCTAGGGTAATATGTCTAAAAACTAAGGATGTCACACAGTAGTATCAGACAACAAAAAATAACAGAGAGACAAAGTGTATCTCTAGTAAGGAGTCCAAGTAAAACAGAAAATCAAATTCAATCATCATATATTCAGCTTTGTAGTTTTACAGTTTTGCCTAACCTTGATAAAATCTTTGATGAGCTGGGCTGCTTTAACCCCGTTCTGTACATTAAAGCTTATATCAACTTTTACTTCAGTGAAGGAATCTGTCAGTTTAATAATAGGTACCTGCAAAAGAAAGACAGATTAGGTCAATACAGACTTCCAAGACATATTTGGTTTCACTTATACACATCAGTAAAACCAAAATGTTTTATGAACTGTAAAGAGGAGGCAGCGAAAACAGGACTCCTGTCTATTTAGGAACTCACTCTCCTCACCAATCTGCTTATATAAACTTTGCTCTTGTAACTCATGAATGCTATTTTCAATTTACTGTCCTGTTTCACAGAACTTAACACTTCATCTTCAAAGTGATACATTTTAAGTTTTTGTCACAGAAGCACAGTTTTAGTGGGAAAAACAAACACCAGAGGGAGACAAAGGCTTAAAAAATACAGATAAATGGTAATAGATACTTTAAAGAAAAGACACACTCATGTGTCACAGTTGGTCATTTATTCCTCATCAACATTGTTTTAAAACAAGAAACATTGTGATGTGTCTCTACCTGAGTGGTTTCCAAATTGCCTCTCTCTACTAATGCTAGCCAGCAATTAGACACCTGTTTAAACTCCAACACACTCTTGCAATTAGGAAAAGGTAGGAAGTTGTAATGGAATTACTTCTCCTGTGTAAGACATACCACTACAGATTTATGTGAGGCTGTACTTCCAGAAATTCACAAGTGGAATCACATTAACTCATAACAATGACTAGCACAACGTCACCCAAAAGCAAATGTATGTTGAACAGTATGGAAAATCAGATTATTTTCCCCAAGAGAAGAAATGCTTCTGTTGGAGTACTATTATTCTGACAGTAACAAAACCTGTACTAAGTAAAAATGTTCCATTACTTCTGTTTCAAATTTATGTAAGAAACAGTTTCTGGTTATGCAAATTCATCCTTTTAACCAAGATCTTTAATGGAATCACAGAATGGTAGGGGTTAGAAGGGACCTTTAGAGATCATCTAGTCCAACCCCCTGCTCAAGTAGGTCTGCCTAGAACAGGTCACATAGGAACACCATATTTCTTTGATTAGAAATTTAGCTTAGAGCGAGGAAATACCCTCTTTCCCCAAACTTACAGTTGCTTTATCTAAAACCTTTACTGAATTTTCATCTGCTACATTGTGCTTTCGAAGAGCTTCCTCCAGGGTCCAAAGAGGTAATGTCTCCCATTTTCCAAACACAACTAAATCAATATCACTGAAATGGAAAGAAAATACAGATTTATTCAAATACTAATACACTTAAAAGGTAAACAACTGACATCCACATATAACTAGAATAAAGCTGACAGAACGTAGCTTCACGGAATAATTTATTCTTGATTTTCTGAAGAAGGAAGTGAGGATGAACTCTACATGGGAAACACAGAACATTTGAGGTTACCAAGGGAAGGGGACAGATAAACATAAAAATCAACTGGTCTGTAAAGCCCCAGATTAGTCTCCTCAGGCCACACTGTCAGCAGAGAGGGATCAACTTCTCCAGAGTGATTCAGAGCAAGAAATTGTCTTGTAAATCAACACCTTTGGGCTGTATTAATCAGTAATGTCACTGAAAGAGGAAGGCTCATCCTTTACTCCCAGATGCACAGCCTTAACTCCTCCTTCACTCTAGGTCTGGTGTTTGTCTAATTCACAGCAAATCAATTAAACATACTAATGGTCTTAGAGAAATCAGGTCCTCCCTACTCACTCCACCCCCTTGAAAGAACCTCAAAACATTCTGGGGTAGTTTCCTGCCTCAGCATCTCAAAGTTGCTTTTGTGTGACCAGAACATCAGTGGGCACATGGCAAGCAGCTGGCCTGTAGTGCCAAGAACAGGGAGCAGGGAGGGAGAGAGGAAAATGTGGCAACTCCACCTTCAGGAATCAACAAGCTGTTAAGTAAGATCAAACCACCTAATCAACTTCACTCATTAACTTAGCTCCTTCAAGAGGTGACTCTATCCCGCTACGCTTCCTCCCTATGCAAAGACACATTCATTGGGCTACACAGGGAGCTGACACACTAATTCAATGCCTAAATTCAAATTTAAGAGGCAACTGGTGTCCAGACTGAAGTCAGTGAAGGCCACTGTGAGAGTCTGCATTCTCCTCTTTGCTCCCCAGTTGCTTCTTTGATTTCCTCTGCTTGTTGGGAACACAAAGCATTATAACCCTATAGTTGAGCTATCACTTCAGTGATATGGAAAACTGCATAACAGAAAAACAAAAAATGTAGGAATACTTTTTCTACCCACAAAGATTCTGCAGGTCTGCTGATTCACAAACACCACTTGAACAATCCCAAAGAAACTACATCTGCATCAGATGAAATGTTTCTCGCCGACAAGCGGTGCCAGCAGCAGGCAAGCTCAGCAGCAGTTCAGTTGCACTACATTTAGCTGACCAGTACAGACAGTCTCAGCCAGTTTCAGAAAACTACATTCAAAACCTGCTTGGAGAGCAGGAAATGCTGCTGGACACTTCTAAACCAAATGAGTATTAAACGCACTACTGATGCTGACAGGTAACAATGGGAGACATTTTCCTAATGCACACCAAGAGAGAAAAAGCAGCTCTGCTGTCACCTTGAGTATAGATATTGCTTCCAAAATAACAGAGATCCAGCAGCTAAACAATCACATACCTGAACTTTCAGTAAGAGCTTAACTAAAAGGATGTTAGGCAAAATCTAACACAGAATAACAGAATTAAAACCACACTGTAGGTCTTTCTGAATCTCAGAACCTGAAACCTGAACTAACTGTATAGTTACTGACAGGTAGGGAAAACCTACCTGGGAAAGGGAAGCTTTGACAGATGGCAACAGTGAATTAATTACCACCACATAAATGCTGGGTTTTATGAATGTGTGGCATGTACTGACACAAGAAAGACTTTTTATGAATTTATGTACTGTTTAAAGTATCTGCATTTGTTCTCCCTCAAAAACTCTGCTGATACAAATATGGAGGGAAGGCAGCATATTAAATCAGACGACAGTAGAATGTGTTTCTTCCATCAGTTTTGAAATTATCAAGCAAATATAGTACAGAAATATTGCTATCAGCCATGTGGATAGGAATAGCTCTCCTGCATTACAGTACAGAATCATAGAACCATTTCAGTTGGAAAGACCTTTAAGATCGAGTCCAACCACTAATCTCACACTGCCAAGCCCATCACTAAGCCATGTCCCTCAGCACCTCGTTTACACAGCTTTTAAATCTCTCCAGGGATGGGGACTCCTTCATCTCCCTGGGCAGCCTAGGCCAGTGTTTAACAACCCTCTCAGTGAAGAAGTTCTTCCTAATAGCAAATCTAAACCTCCCCCGGCGCAACTTGAGGCCATTTGCTCTCGCCCTATCACTTGATACTTGGGAGAAGAGACTCTAATCAAGTTTATTAATCAAGTCTATTTAAAAATATGCAAAAAAAAAGCACCCAAGAACCATGACAAATGTGAAAACAAACTGTATTTGTACATCTTACTTTCAACTTTCCACACAGTAACTGACCAATTCAGCTTTCCTAGAACACCGTTTAGACTAAAGGAGATACTAAACCATCTGTCAGATACCTTATTTTTCAAAAATAGATGAAACAACTACTCTAGCATCCATCACTTGCAATCAGTACTTGACATTAATTCTTCATGTTACCGAGGTACAGAACTCAATTCAAGGTTAATCTCAGGCTTACAGTATTTCAATATGTTTATCCTCTGCAGATATTTAAGCCTTTTATTCTATTTCTATTTAATTAGAAAAAAATACTTAAAATTCCTACAGAGAAGATAACAGTGTCACTGAGTAATGACTTTTCTTTATGAGAACTACTAATAAATTCAAAAAAGGCAGATGTTGGCTATTGTACAGATTTCACAAAAGAAGTCTGAAGGGAAAAACAATTCTATACATAATCTTGTTTTCTTCAGTGCCAATATTATCATTAACAAGGTAATATTAAATGTTTCAATTTAATCATTCACAGAGATAAAATTTAGCTTTTCTTTTAAGGCCAGTCTCTTATTTTGGTTCAGTCATCTAATGGAGCCAAATCCTATTTTGCATAAATCAGTAAAATGAATTGCCATGTTTTGACAACATGGCAATTCATTTTACTGATATATGCAAAATCTATACAGACACATGTGTTGTCTTAATTACTATCTTTCTGTACTCTTTGCAGAGTACTAATAGTTTAACAGTTTCTTAATATAATAACCGTGCACACCAGTAACACAGACATTAGGAGGTCAGATAAATCACTACAGGGATACCGGTTCAACAAAATCTCTTTTCTCTTATACAGAATTCACTCTGAAAAATTACTAACCTTGTAGGTAAATATAAACCAGTCTTAAAACTTCCAAATATCTGCACCTGAAACACAAGAACAGGAGAGATGAAAACAAATTTTCAGGCTTGAGTACAAACAAGTTCTATTAAGTTGCTTGTAAAGGCTGGTTATTGCTACCCTCCATTGGCAGATTTTGGTATTGCTAACAGGCACATTCTGAACAGAAGCACTTTTTCCCATTAAAGCACTTATATCTTCAGTGTAGTATAAAAGTCTAATGTTCACTGATACGACCCATAAAACATTAATCATTTTGACTTGTTTGTTACAATATCTTATTTGTAATATAAACATTTTCACCATAACCAATTTTGGAAAAAAAAAAATATATAAACCATGCTATTTAAAAACACTTAAGAATGACAGGATATTATCAGTTCAATTTAATTTTACTTTCTTATCTCAAAATACACCTTTCGGCTTTCAAATATACTTTCTAAGTTGGTTTAATATACTTCTGTTGTTTTGCACATTTAAATTAAATCACAAAATCCTTTTTCCCTTCAATTACAGAGGAAGTAGCACAACTATGTTTATTTCTGATTAAAAACCAAACAGATACATTTCAGAAAGTTTTGCTTCCCACAGACTTAGTTCACAATGCTGGATTTTTACTGGCACTGGAGGTTTAAATAACCTGGTTCCCACTGCAGGCAGTCCGAAACCACGCTCTCATTAACTTTACCAGACCTCGCATGGAGGTCGGACTCATGTGCTAAGTCTCAGAGGGGGACTGGTGAGACTTCAAAGTAAAAATATCTACACATTTGGACTAATTTCCAACCAGACAGTCTTCTGATCCATTTCCTGGAGACACCTTACAGACTTGCATATTCTGCTTTAATGAGCCTCACACACCAGCTTGATCGCCACCTATTTGTATGTCAAGTGATTCAGTCTTTATGGTTTTCCCCTTCAGGATAAGAAAATGGGGCAGACAGAAAATGATGTTTTACAAGTAAGTGTCTTGATACTTCAGTAGACTAAGAAGTATTATGAGTGCCTCCTTTTAATTATTTTATAGCACTTCACTCTTTTTACCGCTTTCCCCCCCACCTCCAACAAAAAAACCCACAAGCTGGCAGTAAATCTAATGTTGAAAGTTCACAGCTTCTCAAAACTAGGAAAGACTGCAAGACATGTCACAGAACTAAGCACCAATGTTGTACTAGATCTTGACAAAAGCATAAAGGCATCACAAAGCTAAGAATGTAACAATAATAATTACTATTAGAATCTAGGATAATAATAAAAGCATCCTCTGTGGAACTGTTTGGGTTCAGTAAAACCAGGATTTATTTGGCCACCAAAACCATCTGAAAAGTGCTTTTGCACAACCACTCATGAGTTCGGAAAAAACTAATTGTGCTTTCACATTATCAAACAAAATAGTGTGCTCAGCTGAACAGCAAAGGGAGCTTTTACTGAATAAACTGAATAAACAACTCTGAAAGTATTCATAAACTTACTGATACAACATATATGACAGTTACTGAAAGGAATGAGACAACATCTGCAGTTGTATAATAATTTGGAGCATGAGAAACACAGAATTATTGTAAAAGAAACCCACACCCATACTTCAATCTCTCATCTGACCAAATCTGGAAAGATGGAAGAAGAAGAGAGGGGATGTCGGAACAGACATTTTAAAGGATTTTGATTTATTATCAAATCTGAATTTAAACTGTTGAAGCTCTGTAGCAATGTCTGTATTTAAAACAACTCAAATACAGGACACTACTACGACTTGTGAGATTTGAGCATTAGGCTTTGTGTGGCAACACTGCCAATTATGTTTTCAGTCTGTGTGGACAGAGACATATTTGCATTAGTAAGATAACTCAAGACTTCACAGTACTGCAATGGACTCCTACTCCTGCATGTTAGTGATACTATTCATCCTACATTTCTGCAAACTTGTTCATATTAAATTCCAATGTTCCTAAAGGAGCTTGAGTTATGTTATGTGTCCAAATATGTCCTCACTATGCACAACAGAACTTGGAAACCCATAAAAGCTTGGTAAGTCCTTGCTACCAAAATCCTTTCGTCAAAAGAAAAAAAAATCTATCCATAGCCAACTTAAATTTGTCAAATTAAATAAAGTTCTTGTTCTATTGCCAGCCACAGTATTTCCATAACTGAAGTGCATGAAGTATGCAACATTACCTCTTTTCAGTTCTACAAGGCCATGTAATACTCGGACACGAAGTTGTGGACATTCTGACAAACGTATCCTGAATTCCACTGCATGAGTACTTAGTTCTTCAACAGTCAAATTTTCATACACAACTGGTCAAAAAACTTTGCCTTCAAATGCTTTCATTTAATGTTTTGGGTTGCTCAGTTTCAGTGTAATTAAAGCCTTTCTTATGGTCAGTCTTGCTCATGCCAAGAACAGCTCTCACTTACTAGGAATGTTTCCTTCTAAGCACATTCCCTTGAGTAAGAGAGCAAATGACACAATTGCTAACTTCTATAAATAAAGTAACAGTTTAGGATACCTAGATTTATCCCCCCCCCATCTGCCTTTTCAGTCTTTTCCTAAGTGGAACATGAAAAAAAAAAAGTACATGCATAGACACATTCCACATGCTCTCTATACATCTAGATTCATGAAGACTGATTTTCCTTTTCTTGGTATCTGACTTTTACATCTTACTTGTCTCACCTGTGTTTAGTGGCAAACTATGAAGTAAATGTGTATATTTAACTTACAAGTTTATTTTAGCTGGATTCACTGCATCTGTGACTCAAAATGAACAGCTTAAACATTAACTTACTGCTTTCGACTACAGCTAAAGCTGAGGACATTGGACCAGATAACACTCCACCTTCTCAGAGCGTGTACTCAAACCTTAAATCTTACAAGCAACTAAACCAACACAGATTTCCAAAAGGTTAGTGATTAACTCAAATGACTGAAAAATTACAACAAAAGACTGTCAAAGTTGAACACAGTTGAGTTCAGTTCTCAAGCAGATCTGTAAAGTATTACAAAAATGGCATTACAGTAGTTCCCAGATTATAACCTGTAACCATTCAGTTCACTTCTAGCTCCACAAGGGCATAAAAAATAATTCTTCCTCAATTCAACAACAGCAGACAAAATGCAGAGTTAAGTTTTGAAGAGCGGCGACTGACTTGAGAAACAGGGACTGGCACACTCTTGCTCTCCAACATTTTCAAAAACAGTAAAGGTCATGGCAATTTTAACTGTCACTAACTGAAAAGTGAACTTCAGTTTTCAGCTACACAGTGTGTGCTTCCTCTCAGCCACATTACAGCTAAGTCCAGTGACCAGCTATCACATGTGTCAGGACTTGTAATTTGCTTCTTCTTAAACAGATTCTGTGTACAAAGAAGAGTTTCAGTAGCCTAAAGAATAACTATTTCTCAAGGCTCCAAAGTAATTAATATTAAAAATTATTTTTATAGATAAGATCTAGCTTTTATAGGCCACGTCTGCCCTACAAACAGTATCTCTGGAAGCCCCAAGTTCTGGTGCCCCATCCAAAGTGTTAGTGGCAACAAAGACAGATCCCCTGGTAATAAAGCCACTCACCCCATTACACTAGTTAAGTCTGCAGCACATAAACCTGACTAGGAAAAAGGCTTATCTTCTCTGAAGATGAACTGAAGCAATCAGTTATTTTGGTGAAATGCTCTACTACAAGGCTTTGGCAAAGTAAGCATTGTTTCATACTCACACTGTTTTATGTATGTTTTATTGCCTATCAGACTGGTAGCTCACCACTCCTGCTCTTGATTAGGCTCTATAACACCGTTCCACTGGGCTAGAGAAGAACTATGCAATATCTGTGAAATACACTGAAGTCTCTTACACAGTTGCCTTGGAAAGACTATTGCTTTTGCTCAAAGAGAAAATAACCAGACACATGTAGTACTGACTCTACGAGCTCCCTATAACTGTGCAAAGGTAGCTATCACCGAGTGGAGAGTGCTCCTTCCATATTACAAATCACTAATACATTTTCTATAACAACTTGAACCACTTTGAAAATGTGAGTGTATTTTACACACATCACATACATGTAGCTTATACAGAACCCATATCCTGTCATAGTCCACCAACTTCTAAAAAAATCTTCCAGAAAAAGAAGTTTAAAAGATCTGAAACGGATAGTGGGTTTAAGTCACCCAGGTCAAAAGGGTATCTTTTACTATGGCAGGATCAAAGAACATTCCTTAAACTCAAGATTCTGTTGTTTGAATTTGGTTAGCTATTCCAACAAGAAGTCCTTATTTTCAGCTACTGTTAGCTACAGATATAGATGACCACAGCTACAAATCCGCATTCTGGAAATGAACACCATGTTAGTAGAGGGATACAATTAGATTTAATTATGCTAAAAATTCAACTGTGTCCCCATTAAACTATCTCAAGTTGTAAAAGCAACTTCTCTGGCTTCTCTTTAATACAACCTTATTAAAAAAAAAGCATAGTCCTGCATAGCAGAAACTCTTGTTTCAATTGAAGGAAGTAATAGTAGAAACATATTAAAACAGTGGAAAACAGTGGAAAGAGGCATTACAGATTTTAAGCTCAAGACACATATCTACAGACTTGTTTGTTCCTCTAAAAAACATAACTGGAATGTTTAAATTTGTTAAGATATGTCAATTTAGTTTAACTGTCCATTAAAAATAGCACAGTCTATGAAACACAGCATTGCTGGCATTCTACCTTAACAGACTTATTCAAGACGGTGGGTCTTTTGACTGGAAGCCCTGCTACTAGTGAAGCTCTGAGTTTCAGAAGACTTTTTTTAACACAATTCTTTCCAAGCATGCCTGCTATGTTCCCACTAATCTTAGTAAATACATATCAGTGACACTATATATATGTTGCCACACCTTAGGCCCTTTCTTTGACTATAGTAGGAATAAAGATGAGTTAGACCTATGTGTGACACAAAATGTTGACCTGTATTATTCTAGGAAGAAAGATCTTCTCTCTCATTTGACCAGAAAATATTTGTGGATTTTTTTTTAACATAGAAAATCAACAGTATTTTCTTGATTCAATACATCATAAAGTAAAGAGGCACAAAATGTTTCTTGTATATATTAACAAACAGAACAGTGTCCTACTCACATCTGCATTAGGCCAGAGCTCTTTTATAACATTTTCTATCCTGTTCACCACTTCCATCCGCATTCTCTCTTCTTCAGGTCTGGGAGACATATACTTATAAAAGTCAATGATTTCTTCATGAAGACTAAGAAAGAAAAAAAAAAAGACAAAATTAACAGAAAGTCAGGGAAAAAACCCACAGGAGAATGAAATATCAACTACTCTAATAAAACATTTTAAAGCTCCTAGTCACCCATTTAGTTAAGGGACAGTTTACAAGCAGCATGCAATTAAAAGAAAATCCAGATGGACAACACTTAGTAATGCTTGGTTTCATGTTAGTTTCTTATGCCATAAGTCAATATCGGACTGCATTTGCTAGAAGCAAAGCTAAATCCAAGTGCCTTCAATTCACCCTGGAAGTCACAATCTGTATCTCAAGGCCAGCGGAACACGGAAATGGTTCAGTCATCCACTATGAATGCAGCTGTAAGCTCTGAGTACACACCTCACAAACATTTAAACAGGAGGTTTTCAGCCAAAGCTTCCTTAACAGCCCCTTGGCTCCAGCCAGGGAGTTTCAGGCATCAGTCTGTATTCAATACCAAGCTTTTAAGAAGTTGATAGTAGTTGTGCCAGTTCTAGAGCTAGAAGAATTGCTTCCTTTACTGCTTAGACAAGGCGCATAAACATGCACTCTTTCCTCACAACAAAAAAGTAAGTAGTACACACACAGCAGTGGTGGCCCAGAAGAATAAGTGATTGACTGACAGTTAACCCATATATTTGACAGTTTACCACATTACATGTGCTTCTCACAGTCAGTAAGTTATGTTTAGATTGCCTATGATTAGAGCTGAAATAAATGTATCTTCATACAGCACCACAAATTTCTACACTTCTGTAATATCCTAAACATACCATCACCTTGACTAACAATGTAATTTAGAAAAAAACCAGACACAATCCTTTAATTCAAGCCACAGAGCAGTTTAATTAATTTTGTTTCCTGCAATGACCATTACAGTAGTAGTTATTTTTTAAAAATATACTGTTTCTAGTTACCAAGCACAACTGCATCTCTCCTTAAAGCTCTGAGGGACCATCAGAATTTATTAAGAGCTAGCCCTTAGACGAGATGTGGAATCTAATACTTCCCCACTGCACGCACACTTAAATAAATCAAATGTTAATAACTGGAAGTTGTATACAGGTGTCAACAAAACAGATTAAAGTACCTGAAAGTCGTATTCAACAGTCAGGGTAGGGGCAGAACTCAACCACAGGCATTGTGCTCATCAATACTGCAGCATTATGAGCAACACAAGCCTCTTTCAGAGACAGAGGAATTAAAAAAATTACACTGCTTTTCACTGAGCATTTACTGGAATTTCACACACAATTAGCAGTATAACCATAAAAGCTTTAGCAACTAGTGGTGGCTGTCACCATGGCTCTCTATAGCTAATCTAAAGAGAGAAACTCCTCTGACAGAGCTCTTCCAAAGGGAGATCTAGACAGGTACCAAATTTAGCTACTCTAAGTCAACCTGTAGAGAAGTGTCTGCTCCTTTGACACCTACAGAGGGAGCCTTACAAACACTTAAATGAAGTGCTAAAATGAAACAACTTCCCCAAAAGATCTCCTGCAAAAATGCAAGGTGCCATCTCCCTGTTCTCCCTTGCTTACCACTACACATTGACACCAAGCCCTGTTTCACACACAAAGTCTCAGGAACCACAAGAATATTCTGACAACACAGCTGTAATATTCATCCCAATAAACGCCGTTTTCAGCACTTGTTTTAACATTAGTAGAACACTTCTTACCTCCTCCGATGGTTGCTTTTTTGCTTCTCCTTGGCAACTTATAACCCAGGGTTAACATGCACATTCCAAACCACAATTGCCATCCATTACAGGGGAGCTGCCTCCCCTGCCCTAGACTTTTCAGCCATCTCCTGTTTTCCTATGCTTCACTGCTATCCAACATGTTGGCACTTAAATCACCATATAACTACCCTCATTGCATGAACTGAATTTAAGTGAGAAGTACATGATAAAGGACAAGCCAAACACTCCAATAACCAAGTTCGCTCTTGTCCTCACTGCCGATAACACATCCTGAATTGCTAGTTTAGTCTCCACATGCTTGACCATTAAAGTAGCAAGGAGAACAAGCAAAAAAAATCATAATCAAAGCTCTAGAAAACACAAATTATTTTTCAAATTGAATTTGGTAGACCAGCTTACAGGAAAACCTGGAAGTCAGACCAAGGCTTCCCACCACATCTGGCAAACTCTTTACTTTCCTTGTGGCCTACATTGTGGAGAACTGATCAAGCAACACAGCCGTTGCCTCGACCCTGCTCCTCTGGAGTAGCTGGAACAGCCTGGTTACATCCACAAGGCCCAAGATTTGCCTCAGAGCAATGTTCGTAGTAACACAACATTGAGTGCACCATGCACTGCATGCCATGAGGAGTAGCACCATGTTGACTGAGGCCACTTAATAACACATGGCATGCTGGGATAATACTGAGGGACCAACCTTAGGGAGAAATTTACGTATGGCACAGCACAAATCCATACCACCCGTCATTACTGGGACCAGATGCTTCTAGGCTTATGCTTTACAGGAGTTAATTGTTCCCCTGCCCCATAAGGGAACTCTAAAAGTACAAGGCAATCAGAAATGAGGTCCCCAAAGTGCACAAAGGGCTAAGCTATACAGACATTGCAGTTCTCAGGGCACTTCTCTTTATTAACTCCACTGACACTCTTAATCGAGGTAATTATATCAATTGTTGCATTCTTTAGAAGCACATAAGCTTTAGGGCAAAACAAAAAAACAAGCAGCATGCTTATTTTACAGTACACATGCACTGACTGTTACTGAACAATGCAGATGTAGAAAAACCTTGACATTTGGACTATTTCAATGGTAAAAGAAAAGCTTAAAGACTACTTGAGAAAGTTCACATCAACAAACTGGTTGGAAATACTACAGATCTATCTGTGTTTTATCTGCTCCAAGACTCCATGCTGCTACGACCACCTGTGCTACAGAGCCACTGTACGCAGAAGGCAGGCAGAAGCCATAAAGGCTCAAGACTACATCTGGAACTGTATTTCCCTGCCCAACAATTGCTGCTGCCAAGAAGCAAGGCAATGATTATTTAAAGCCAAGACAAACAGAAGTAGCCACATGCAGATTTCAGAGCAGTACAACATGACTTAAGAGGCGTGGCTCCAATTAGTGTGCAGTTAACTCAAGCTGTATTGAAAATTAAAATTCAAGGTTATTCACTGTCTTCATCAACATCTATTATAGTCACTATTTTTTTCAGAACAATTTGTTTGGAATAATGGAGTCTATTTACAAGAGTCTCTAGTGGAAATTTATATCTTGAAATGAAATGCTGAAGTGAAGATCAAAGAGATAGCAAAGTTATTTTTGGCATCATTACAGTAATTTATTATTTAATGTCATTACATTCATTAGTCATTTTAGATAAAAGTTCTTTAAAAGACACTTGTTTTTAGAAGGAAATTGCACTGGAATAAACCTGATTTCACTATGGAGAGATATTTCATTTGGCTTTATAATTATACTGAAGCACATGAACACCCAAGGCCTACTTAGGATGCATGGAGAGAGCTCTCTGCAATGCATAAGAGCATTAGTTTACTGTTTTTATTACAGTAAATGGCAGTAAACAAGTGAGCCTTTGTCCTGTACTTCAGGAAATCTTAACATGCGGGGAAAAGAAAATAGTCTCTTACATTTTCTCTGAGTATGTTTTAGAACAGGTATTATACCCTGTTTCAACTCGGGTAAGCTGATTTTACCAGAATTCCAGAGACAGAAAATAATTACAGAGAAGAAAAACCACTAACTTTAGTGGATTACAGTGTCTTTTATATTTATCTGACAAGAGGTAGTGATGCATCATAAAAAAAATTAAATTATGGCTGCCAAAGTTGTAGTCACAAGAAGGACTCCCCACTGTAACATCCTGAAGAGCACCATGAGGAACTCAAGTCTGTTAGACTCAAGCCGTTCAGGTGACACCTCACAGCTTTTGTGCAGATGCCTATACTGTGGAATATAGTGCATGTCATTTCTTTCTTAGTTTGATCACTCCATGCTTTCATTTTGTAGCACAACTTCTGGGCTCTAAATATGCCACTCCAGATTCTCAAACTAGTTCACATATATCCAAGATGTTGTTATTCTGGGGTATGAATCTTGCTGCACCTCGAGCAAACAATTAACAAAATAACCACATTCAAATAAAATGTTATTTTGCACAGACAGATGCGGGGATGGGACAAGCACTTAACTTGATCCTACACTTCAGCTACCTGACACAACTCACTACTGTTCCAAATCCAGAACCAAGGGTCATACTGGGAAGCATGTCACTTTATGAAACACAATGGGAGATACTACAAGCTTCACTTCTCTGCACTAGGATCCTCATGCAGCCCAAATGAGCATCCCACTGTGCTCAAAGATTTCGGCAGCCTGGAAGAAGCCAGTCCCACACACCAGTGCCCAGTGCTCACCAGTCACACCAGTGGCTGGCCTGAGTGAGACCACAACCCGGACCTCTCCTCCCTGCCCCGAGTAGCTGAGCAGCATAGCACAGTCCTGCTAAGCAGAACAACCAGAAAGATAAAGGTAATTCTGACTGGTGTAATTTAAGCACAGCATAACATTTGTTGCTTTTGCATGTTAATGTGCAGTATTATGCTAACCAGAGTAGTAAGTTTTAACTGAAAATTTTCCTGCTTTTGACATTCTAGAATTGTGTTATACTTCCACTGTCCTCTGGCTCTGCTTTACTCTTCATTTCAGAGAGAAATTATGCAGGCATGCATGTTCTGATTTCTCTCATCAGGGTGTTACCAATAGCTTCTGCTCCAACTTGTTAAAACAACTGGGTTAAAAATTCTACTCATCCAGTCTCAAAGAGCTTCCTCTGCCTTGGGCACATATATTCCTTTGCACAGGAAATGCTACACTCAAGATAATTTAAAACAATGGGATAGTAACTATACACAGAGAAATCGTATAGTGCTTGTGCACTACAATTTATACTTGGGCAGGATTTTCTAAATGTTTTCAGAATTATGAAAGTCTAAATTATTTGGAATTTCTGCAGGTGATGAGTAGAAGCAAGCAATGAATACACAGATAATTTTTGCCTTCCTAAACTCCAAGATGAATCACTTCTGATTTAGGAGTTTATTGATTTTATATCCACACTGGAATGGGATATTTGCAATGTACCCCATAGCACTAAATAAGTCTTTTGTATATTAATTTTCTTTTGGATGAATAATTCCTATAGGAGTTTACTTGCTCCTACTAGTTTAAGTCTTCTCCGGAGGAAAAAAAAAAATAAAGGCAACACAAAGAGATATTGCAGAATTTCAGTTTTATAATTGTCTTTGGGGAAGAATGTGAAGGAAGAATCTGAGGTATTTTAGTTTGTCAAAAGCATCAGTATTTCAGAGTCCTAACTGCATCCATCTCTCCACTCCTGAGAAAAAAAGCTAGCACTGTGCAGAAGAGAGAATCATTTCAGTTTGAAGCTTCTCAAGGTGTTTTCCTATGAAAAAGATGGCCCTGATTTTGCAACAACAAAAAAAAATTAGAGCAGGAAATTCTGATCCTTTGGAAGTTTCATGAGCTAAACAAACCTTTTCCATCTGTGACCTACTTCATCCTGAAGTGGTCTGAACAAAATTGTAACTAAGGTAAAGGAAAGACACTGAGCACTCAATTCTCTCTCTCCCCTTAAAAGTGTTTTTATATATTTTTAATATTTATTTTAAAAATGATATTGGCATTACAAGATGGGAAATCCAACAGCTTCCCAAATTAACTTTAAACATTACTCTCCCATGATCTTAGGAAAATAATTTGTAGATTACTATTACCATCTACATGTGTTAAATAATGTAGCAGGAATAACAGCAGACACTGTAAAGATCACAAATTATTTTCTCATCTACAAACTCAAACAAAACCAAACATTCAAGTAGTGAAGGGAACTGTAAATATGAAGCATCTGCTGAAGTCCTCTCCCTACCACCTGTGCTTCTTTAGCAGACAAATTCTTTTAATATTTGCTAGCTTTGAAGCCACTGAAAACCACCTAACTGTATTTGCATGTGATTTAATAGGCAGTTCAGTTTCATGGTTACCGATACATCAGTTCTCCTACGAAACAAAAATTGTGCATAATAAAGCAAGCAATTTTCAAAAGCCTCAGAGAGTTCAACCACCACTTACTATATCCTTAGTTACTGAACACCACCAATGTATTTTAGGTCACATTGTAACCATATCTTGAGCCACATATGTCCTATGGGAGCTTTAAAATGAAACATCCCAAAAGACTTACTAGCAACCTGAAAAAAAATAGGAAAGCTTGAAGAGTTGGGTTTTTTTTCTTCAGTTCACTCATTAGAAATACAACTTCAAAGACCATCTTTGCACAGTTTACCTAAAAACAGACATGCAGAAAAAGCAGGTATTCCACTGCCATGTGATTACTAAAGAGCACTAAAAATCAGGATATCTACTGTATAAACAGTTTCCTAAGATGCAAATGGAGAATTTCACTTTGCAGAGAGTTAGGCAAATGAGATCTATACCTGTCCCCTTCCATTATAGCCCAGTAACTCCTTTATTGTATGGAGCTCTGGAACAGGCTGCCCAGGGAGTGTGTGGAATCTCTTTCTTGGGAGGTCTTCATAAAACCTGGTCACATTCCTGTGTGACCTGATCTAGGAGGACCTGTTTTTAGGAGAGGGTTTGGTCTAGAAGATCTCTAAAGGTCCCTTCCAACCCCTGCCATTCTGTGATTCTGTGTTACCATTCTCTGGCTTCTCAGTGACAAAGTCTGTTACAACAGGATTACACAAATCTCCCTAACACAGCTAAAACAAAGCTAGCCAAGTTAAATCCCATCATTTCCATCAATTCAGCTAAAGCAGACAACTTCTCCTAAGCACACGGGGGAATCCAGAGAGGATCCCTCAAGGACAGCAGCAGCAGCAGCCACTTCCATCCAGATGGCACGGGGCAAAAATTGGCCAGTGGAAGAAACATCTTCAACTGACATATCTGCATACAGCAGATCACCTCTGGCAGCCAAGCAATATTTGAGTAGCTTTCAGTATTTATCCAAGAACACCTTGACCTTTCTGACTCGCATTTGCCATCTGCTGAGTAATTCACAGAATTGCCTTTTAGGACCAAGGGAGGACAAATTTTCATAAATACGTAAATGATTTGGGAACACAGATCCTGTTTTCAGGACTAACCTGTTTCAGGATTGATCACTCTGGTACTGAGTTTGAAAACACTTTTCTGAATGAAGTTAGCTTGTTCAGCAATTTGTCATGGGCTAATGATGCATATTTCTTCAAATGTTGTGGAATAAAAAAAAAGTCACTGAATTTACAAGATCTACGATGCCCATTCTGTGCAAATATTGGAAAGCACACAGCATAGTACCTTCTTTCTTCCTCCCAATGAACAACCATTCCCGCACACACCTCAAATCAATGTATTTTTTTAATTTACATTCTGGATTTAACATTAACTTATAGGTTCAACTGTATCACAGAAGGCACTCAAATAGCACTGCCTTACGGAACTGGCCAAAGTCACAATAAAACACAGGAGAAAGAAGCATTGTGGGCAGTTCTTTTCAATTATTTAAACTGTTATCTCCATCTTTTCAGTTTTTAATTTATTTTATAGATGCTTTGCCTCAATCAGGATAAATGTGATATTTTAAAAATTGATCCAAGTTATTTCTAATTAAAACTCCCAAGTACATTGTTTAGACAAGAAGTAATGCAAGAGAACCTTTTTTCCTATCAAGGTAGAAGCGAGCAATCTTTGTCAGCTTACAAATTGCAATATGTGCTTTGTCTTTCTAAAATATACTCAGATGTACTAGAATTTTTTCCTAGAGATTTGTCTTTTAAGAGGAAAAGCAGTCCTACTGAACTTTAATTATAAATCAAATGTTTGAATTAGTGTCCCAAGAAGCAATCTGAAGTATAACCCTGCAACTGATCCACTGACTTGTAAACCCATGCTGTATGCATACTCAGTCTTGCTCATCAAAGACAGTTTTGAGAGGTACCTGTACTTTTCCTTGCCTTTTCTTTTAAATCACACTCTACATAAAAACAATCTAGCTGAATCACTACATGTGTGGGAATAGCTTGCTTTTTCTTCCCTGGAAAGTATCTACAAGTCAGGCATGCATTTTGCTAAGAGAGGAGTGAAGTAGAAAAATATTGAGAGAAACTGCTAGTTCAACTGAGCTGAAAGAAAAAGTATTATCAAAAGAACAAGATGAAGCAAGAGAGAAAGGTTTTGTGCAAGAAAAACAAAATGGGAAGATCAGAGATGGGAAATAGCTGGTTTATTTCAAAATGACAAAAAGGCTCCAACTCTAGTAATAACTAATTACCTTGAAACACACCAGTAACTTGAACATCTCCTATAAAATACTACCACAAGGTTTTCCTTTAGCTCACTTGTAAAAAAAGAATTAGTCTGTTGGAACAGTTACATATAGAGACCAGCTATGCAGTTTGCAACCTTGTAATTTAAAATACAGATACATATTTTTAAAAGCCTTTAAGTGTAAAGTGCAATTATTAGCACACACTTCATACATTCTGTAATTACAACTTGAGGTAAATTTCCAAACAGCTAAAACCACAGAGAAGTTAAAGGTATCTATTTCATATACTGAGGAATTAGTAATTCCTGAGGCTGCCAATTCCCCTTGAACAAAAAGCTCTCATTCAAGACCAAACAACAGTTTAACAAGAGCTTAACAAGAAGTAAAAGTAACCACTGGTACCAGTAACAGTTCAATTTATATTAGCTGAAATTTCCTAATAACACAGTAATGTCTGCATTTGTGTTAAGATTATAACAAAAGCTATAGCCAGCAAATCCCCACAGTGCTTGTGAGTGGGTCTAACCCCTTCTGAACTATAAACAAAAAAGTCTATTAGACCAGTTTTGGAAATATCACCAGTGGTATTACTGTTAAACCAGAACAGAGGGATGCAGTAGGTCAGCTAACACACCTTTCATAAAGCCAAGCCAGCAGGATAGTTCTTTATACATCACTGGTACATTGCTACTATTTTGTTAGTGCAATAAATATCATCACATAAAGAAACAATCTGTGACCTGCCAATAAACGACACTACATGCTATCTGGGCAGAGGTGAAACTAACACACTCCCAACAGGCTGATGAGCACTTCCAATGGATAACATGTCCTTGGGAAAAAAATTTCCACCTGAAGACTCTGATCAGAGCTAAAAACTCACAGTATAGACCTTTGTCACCATAAATGGCTGTGGGTCACACAACATGAAGCCAGGCAAGTCTCCAGCAGGGCTCAAAAGAGCTTTTTCTGACACAGAAGAGACTGGAGAAACATCCACTACTTTCACATATACAGTAAGTTCTGCTTAACAAATATTCTTCTTATTACTTAATAAATTAAGAAAGACTAGTGAAATGAAAGCAAGGAGAGCAATGCAATTATTAACTACCATCTCCCTCCATCTGAACCGATTTAAGCTTTCAAAAGCCCACACCAGTCCCTAAGAAGGGACACTACCACCATCCCAGGCTCATGCTGTTCACCTCAATGCAAAGTGAAAAACCTGTTTGAAGTCCATTTTCCTGCGGGTAGCTGGTGTTGCTTACACACTTGTCCCTGCAATCAGGAATGCACACTCGAGCGTGCACTGTGCTAACTCCTGAAAGCCACCTTGCACTCATCTGTGCAGCAAGCCTGCTTTTCAGCTGCTAAGCAGGTAGAAGAATCGAGAACATAACTCTAAACACTTCTGCTTCAGAAAGACGTTAGCTCAAACTTAAAACAATTTAATATAAAAATACTAAGTCAAATAACAAGCCGCAGTGGCAGTTTGTTAACACGTCTCAGCCCTAGCACAAGAACATTTCAAATCACATCTGAAGTGCCAGTATGACACTTAGAAAGTCAATGCAGCTTCCTAAAGCCTTCTGTCATTTTCTAACATTCATAGTTTTGGGTGGTTTTTGAGAGGGAGTTTTGCACTATATTTTGGAACATTCAAGGAATATAAAAGTGAGCCATAAGTCATTTTGGTCATATCTCCTATATTGTAAGTATTCAAAACTTCTTATGTGAAGATTTGAAGCTAGCACTTACTATTAAAACCACAAGATTTTAAGTTTGTATGTTAAATTTACATTCTTCAAGAAAAATGGATAGTGATCCCAACTTCCCCGTTTGGCACATGTTCAGAAAAATCTCATCACGCATTTATTACTTGTTACAGTACTTTGGTGACACTGCTACAATATTAATACAAGCTTATAAGTGCTGCTGTCACATCCAGGGAAAATTAAGTCTCAGAACTAGTTCTCCCTCTCACTTCCAAATGCTCACACATGACTGGAGTGGGTGCATTTTGAAGGAGGAGAGGAGGAACAATCACATGTACTATGGCAAGGTACAAGGAACACTTCAGGTAACTTTTTGCCTTGATGATTTGTTATCTTTGCAGTAAGGGTGTGGATAGTGAACTATGTTCGGATTAATCAAGGTCATATTCATTTTGGGACTCACAATACAGTAACACGCTTCCTTAAGGCTACATATTAGAAACTTTTGTTCATATTCTGGTTTGTTCTCTTATACTCAGATACTCCCACTTGCAAGGCAGGATGCATGGCTACCAGGAACACCATGGGCCACAAGCAGTAGCACTCAACTGGCAAAATATTTTGGAGAGTCACCAGCCTCCCTTTGCTTATCACTTTGAGCTAGAAAGCTACAAGTAATAACAATTAAAAAAGGACAATGCCCAAGTAGATCACAGGAAAATGTTTCCTGAGGCCACTTCTATTAGCCTAGTGAGAGAGATGCACGCTCAAGAGCTTTGATGTCAGGAACTGGACAAAATCCTTCTTCCTCCAATGTATGTGATTGATCTCGACCTTCAAAGTATCTAGAGAAGCTGGTCTCTGACTAACCCTATGGATCAAAGCATGGTTTTTATCTTCTTCTCTGCCCTGAAGATTCACCTACTGCATCTGCAAGAAAACTACCAATACAAGCCTAGAAAACGCTTCACTGAAATACCTTCCCTGAGTCCAAACTCTTAAATTCAGAGACACCAATATATGCCGAAAGTTGACTTACAGAAGATTTCATGCAACTACCTCAATTGCTGGGTTCTGCTTGGACATGAGGACAAAAGAATCAACTCGTGGTGGGGGAAAAAAAAAAGGGGGGGGGGGGAGGGGGGAACATGACCTCTTGTGGTTTGAGTTAAATCCTCACAATCCACCCAAGCCTAATATCACACAGGTGAATGCTGGAACTCACCCTAGGATGGGTATCCCTGGCATGACACACCTCACACTGTCCACATGTTGTACATTAACACATTTGTGCACAATCTACTGACAAAATTAGCAAATGGAGAGTGAGGGGCTGTACAGAGCTCAGAAACTTACTCAAGATTCATTCAACTCACTTACTGAAACCATGCTCTCCAAACGATTTCTTTAATCTCCAAATTATATTGAAATGTGTCTAGTGTACCAAAAAAGTAAAAGGTGCAGCAGTGAAGAGCAGCTATCAGAGAAGCGTAAGAGGGTCACTGTGAGCTCTACAAACTGCTGAATCAATTGCAACTAGAAAGTGTATGTTCCAGCATGCCTGAAGCAGGTATACCTCAGAGGAGCAAAGGCTGAAGTGAACTATTCCAGCCTATAATGTTCAGTGACTTAATGCCTACAGGCACATACTATATTACGGAAGAAACGAGAGAGGAAGTTTGTTATTACACAGTTATTCTCTTTGTTTGCTCCAACGTGCTGTTGTGCTGGGAGCTGATACTGCTACTTACTGCTATTGAAACATTATCTTTTACCACCTGTACCTGCCTTGTCACATTTGGCCAAGTAGTAACAAGAACAGCTTCAGAAGACCACTAATTAATTCAAATTTTGACAGATTTTAACTCAGAAAACAGTTGCAGCTGATGCATTACAAGACAGTACTGTCCTTTCTGCCTAATCTCAAAAACCATCCTGTAAGAGAGAATCCAACAGCTTGACGGGATAAACCTCTCTCCTACTTGATGTTGGAAGCAAAAGTACATGGAACAAAGATGCTAACCTCAAACAACAAATTAGCTCTTCAAGGCAAAAATTAACATGGAAATTTTCTCCTGTGAGTATCTGCCAAGTATGACTACTACAAGGAAAAATCCCCATGGATGAATGAGAGTAAGACACTGCACGCAAAACACAATCAGAAGGCCAAGTAAACAGAAGATCCTCAAGCACATTAGTTGAATCACTCAGCTGAGAAGAAGTGTGATAAAGCAAAAATTAAATAAACTATTAGGACCTCATTTTTTCAGCCTGGCTCAATAAGACTGTGTGATTCGCAATTATAATCATTACAAAATAGTTCTGTCACTGTGCTAAGTAGAAAGCTTGCTGACCAGGAGTACCTCTGAACACGTAAGAGATAAAGCCACTGTGAGAGGTGTAAGTCCAGAGTAAAACTTCACACAATTTCCAAAAATGATGCACATACTTATTTTAGGTTAAAGCCAAAATATCCCTGAGGGAGGGGAGAGGAACGTGAATGCATATAAAAGAGTATGTTTATTGTAACAATCCCTTTCAAACAAAACAAAACAACCCCAAAAACAGGGAAAAAGATTGCTTTTTGTACTACAGAAGAAAATATCATCTGTTCCTAAAGTAACTGTGGAAGTGAAGAGCTTTAAAATTAACAAAGACAGACAAAACTTCAGAAAAGAAGTTATCACACTTCCTCAGTCTAGATCAAACACAACTTCAAGAGGTCAGGCAAGGTCAACCAGCTTTGATTAAGGACTCAGTAACTTCAGATTGCAGGTTGACACCTTAGACTAACATCTTCCACACCAGACTACAGCAAGACATTTCTGCATGCCGTATTTTAGTGGCATTCTTACTCTATATGACACCATATAAAGGGCTTATCTATACTTGATTTTTATGACAGGTTAATGCAAATCCTTTCAAATTTTTCTGGGTCAAACAACAAAGTAATTGTAAGAAAGTATGTAACAGTTCAGATGTGTGTACTCAAATCTACCTGGAAATAAATCTACACTCAGTGGAGATGAGGAGCCGATGTTTCTACTAACCTACACACCTCCTCCTCTACTACCCTCATTTCCCTGATTTCGAAGTTTCTAGAGGATCTCAGTGTTTACAATTGCCCGCTCTTTTATTTCATTATTTGTAGAATCACAACACTATTTCCTCCATGCTGTCTACCAACACTTTCAACACAGTGTTGGCTATTTCTCCTCTAAAAAATCATGCCAACGCGATGGAAGAGTGGAGATACATAGAGACTAATTTTTATCCTAAGACTCTTGTTACTTGAGCTTCTGCTACCATTGTTTTCCAGTAAAAATCCTGTAAAATGCAATGCAGAAAAAAAACCCAGTTATGCCTACAGTATGATGATGGAGAATTCCACACTGTAGAGTCTTCTCAAGCAACTACACTAAGACTGTCTCTTTAGCTGCACATTGCTTTTGAATAATTAAGATGTAGTTCTTATGCCATGGAGGACATTAGCAGACTGTCAGAGAGGCTGATCCAGAATGAGGGCTGCCAAATAATCTTAATCGTCACCACAGGAGGAAGAAAATTAACAGATGTTGCTGATGTGCCAGCATAAGACATTCTCAGACCCAGTCATGCAGCCAGTTCATCCTCATACTGAGCTGACGTGCTAGAACTGCCCTGGAGCAGCTGCCTCTTACCTGTGCCCTACCCTCAGCCCAACCCTCCCAGTCCTGCAGACCGGGTGGTAGCCGTGGTACACAAGCAGCTCTTGGGCTGTGCAGCTCAATTTTGTGGCACAGCTTTAAAGGTCAGAAGGATAAGCCTCAGGGACAGCTAGTATTATAAGACTTATAATTGAATGCAGCAATACTAATACATTAACTGCTTGAGTATGAGACAACACGTGAGCATCATCAATACAAAGTTATTGAAAAGATTTAAACAAGCTCTGGAGATTTGTAGTTGGTTTTGTACAAACTTCCAAACGAGAATTCTGCTGCCTCGATCCATGTCTATCTTATCCTATGACATCATAGGTTCATAGTATTCTTGGAAAAAATTCCTGCTGTGTTATCTATTGTAGGTTAAAGTTACAAAATGATTAAAGTTCAAATTGCTCCGTCTGTAAAGCTATTTGCAGCCTAGGAAAAATATCTGAAGCCTGTATCCAGTTCACTAGGGTTTTTTTTTTCTTTTTCATGCTTATAGGAATATTTTGTTAAAGCCTAATTTCAAGGCAAAGGGACAGAAACCAATACTCAAATACAACTGACATCTTGAGCGCTCTTTGGCAGGTCATCCAAAAAGATAATTCAAAAAGACTCATAATTGAAGAAATCTCAGCATGTTCAAGTAATGAATTAGCGTGCCAACTGCTCACTAACACTGGCAATAGTATTTCTTTGCTTATAATATGTATCATGCAAGTTTTCAATGGCTGTATCACTATACCACTACCTGCACATACACTTCTCAACAGAACACCTAAGCTGGCTCTATGCTCTTCTACTGCTGCCAGTTTCCAGATCCAGCAAAGACAGCGTAGGGGACCTCCATGCCACATCACATGTAATATAAACAAAAGACTTCAAAGCAACAGGCACCTCTTAAATTTTGGCACATGCATTATTTTGGGAGCATGTACCTGACATTGAGATGTATTCCTAATCACCATACTATGAGGCGAAAGAAATACAAAGTATTTATGTTATTGCCTATTTTGATAGTAAGCTTATGTATACAACTTCTCAAAATCATATTTCAAAGTTGTGCAAATTCCCAAAGGATAAAACAGACCTCAATACTCCGATTTTAAATAAGCATAGAGAAACTGTCCAGGAACAAAGCACAACGGAAAAATGGTTAATTGGAGGAGTGAAAAAAGCAACAACGTGCTTTCATGATTCAGTTTCCATCTATTTGTGTTCCCTGCGACCAACAATTTGATCCTAGGTTTCCCAAAAAATGACCTTATACTAATAGTTCATTAGTTAAAATATAAGAGCAGTAACAACATGGTTTAATATAACACTAATAAAGACTCAGAGTGAGTAGACTCTTTCTTCAAATGCATACTGTTACAGAAAGCACATATTGGCCCTTGGGAATCAGCAAGCACACAAGAGAGAACGACACACTCTTCCTATTACTTAATATAGACATCACTATCTACCAAAAAAAAAGCTGCCAAACTTCTGTTCCTTATATAGCCACTCCAAGGTGTCCAAGTCCCCCCAAAAAGCTAAAAATTAGAGACATCAAAACAGTTCACAAGAATACATTCACATGCTGTTTCCTCGCATATGTAGAAACAGGCAGGTCTCTGAAGTCCTCCTTAAGTTGGTTAAATAAAACGTGTCAAAATGTTGGCACCATTCCAAAATTCTGCAAGCACAAACAATACCCTTATATAATATTTACAGTATATTTCGTAAAGGTTTCCTCAAACTGCCTTCAGTCCAACACCTTCATCCCCTTAGGACACTTGTTTCTCTCTCCCAATCCCTCCAAAAGAAGTAATTTCTTACTACAGCAGGCTGTGGGGAAATATCTGATTTCACTTTTCACTTCACAGATGACCGCCTTCAAGAGCTGCACAAGCTGTCACCAGGGTACTGCCAGAACTGGGCTGTGGCATGACTCAGGATGAGACTGAGAGCGACAGTGAATCTTATCAGATGGAGAGAAGGAAAGGATTTGCACTCAAGTCACATCCTTACACTTCTACCTTACAGCTTACATAGTCAGTTACAGAGTGAGGAGAGAATACTGTTATAAGGGGCTTTTTTTGGAAGCAAGCAGATTTGTATCTATGAGTTTTTACTGAGTAATTCATTTTTACACAATACGGTGAATTCAACTGAAACCTATGTTTTAACATACACATCTTCACTAAATTTGAAATGGATGCAACTACTCTAACAGAAGATACATTAAGAAGTCATGCAAACACCTCGTCGTTTCAGCAGAAATAAGATGTCTGTGCACAGAAGTGTTTGTTTCACTTATGTGAAGCATTTGTACGTACAGAGTAATGCAACCGGAAATGAAGCACCACCCATGCATTTGATTTAAGCACTTCAGAGTAGATGAGGAAAAATGACATGATTAGGATTTTATCAAATTCCCCTAGGTTAGGCATTCAGTCTGGCTAGACATTTTGCTGCAGGTACACACACTTGCTCTGCTCACACTGCACTCAGCTCTTTTTGTTCATGCTCCAGCCCACATAGAAACCATGCCACTGTGGCTGATTCCACTCAAGGACCTGAGAAAGTAAGAGCTAAAGAGAGACAGAGTAAGTTATCTTAGGCAGACAGCTGCATTACTAGAGCTACATGTCCTCTGGTCAGCTCAAAGCTTGCAGAGAACGAGCCCATGCCTGCCTTAATGCATTTAGCTTCTTTCAAAAAAGAGATTAACAGACCTGAGAAGCTGACAAACTTCACGTGAAAAAAAGAACCATAATAGAATAAAGCAAAGATGTATGGCTTGAAGCTATTTTCTTCCTAAAGTAGTTATGATTTTATTTCATGGTACCCTCTGTAATCCTGGGAAATCTGCTGGGAAACTTTCTATCAAATAAACTGAAGCCTGCTCAATTCTGTGCCAAACAATTCAGTGGCCTGTGAACATGTGCACACTCCTCCTCTGAGGGGACACAGGATTCTCTCCTTTCCATGGAAAAGTTTCCATCAGTACTTCAAACAGTGTGCACTCAATATTTCAAAATGCACTGTTTTCTACTTAACCCAGGTTCCTCCTCAGGAATACACGACAGATTTTCCTCCTTAAACTCACGGATTAATTGGGTTCTTGCTTTTGGCTGCAGATTCCTGTGAAAACTAAACAGTCCCAAAATCCACAACTCCAACCTGGGAACTGCATATGAACTGGACACTTTCCTTTGGCACAAGAATCACAGAAACCTACAAGACAGGCCAAATTGTTTTTGAGGTTTGTTACACTTAAGGTTTCTGGCTTAAGTAGTTCTTCAGTCACCTTTAGTAAGGCTCAGTCTAAACTCGGTGAAAGCTGTAGAATAGCCATTTCAGTATCACCAATACTTTTCCTTCCTTTTTAATTATGACATTACTAATATTATTTACTGTTGCCCTTGGGACAGACAGACAAACAGAATCCATGCCAAAATCCCAATCCAGACATTCTTCTGCATGCTTGAGTTTTGCTACTAGTTACCCTGGGTCAAGGCAAATCCAATTAAACCTTTAAAGGTACATTATGTGTTAGGTCAATAATAATCGTGTAAAATTTCTCATTTCTTTTCTGCATAATTTGTTCTTTTCAGCATTACTGTCTATTGTCCAAGTCTCCAGAGGTTATAAGATGTACTAGCTGAATCTGACTAGTGCAAATCAACTTGCAGGCAGCATAACTGATTCATGGTGATATTTCATAAGTCACAAAGTTAAGGGAGCCGGAACAAAGTATAGTACCCATAATGCAAACCTCTACATTATTAATACAAATGCATGTCTGAAAACCTAGAACAAGGGAAAACATTAAAAATAGGCGAGAATACAATGTATACAATAGCACCATTAGCTCTATAAGAGTAAAAATGGTTCACCTGTTGAATGTCAGTATTTCAGCATCGGTGAATGTTAGCAAATACTGTGCATTTTTTGTAGCAAATCTATCTTGAAATCAAAACCAACACCATCTCGGATCATTTTTTAAACTATTTAGTTATGTCTTTGTACATATAAATAACATTAACTAAGCATTAACCACATTTCTCAATAAAAATAAACAGCCTGAAACCGAATAATTAGCTTTTAACCAAAACCTGTACTCTTTCAATGCATTTACCTTACTTAAATCTCCAGGTAGCTACTTACATGCTGTTAGGTGTTCACATAAACTGTCCAACTAGCTAAAAATTACTGGAGTGTTTTTCCATATTGCTGATCAACAGAGAGAGTTGATCTGCCTCTTCAGAGCTGGTTTTGCACAGCTGTACATCTAAGTGACATCCTTGAACTAGAAATATGAATGCCACATGTCAGTTTCCAACTGTGTTTTCCAGCAAGTCAGGCCAAGTCTTTCTGAATATGGGACTGTTCCATAACATGTTTGTATTTGAAAGACAAAATTTAAACTGATTAACTGAACAAAAGTACAGGACGGTATATAGGGAAAAACACTGAGAGCCTCTGATTTTTTTCACAATTTGCATTGAAACAATTAGGGGAGAAAAACACACCTGCTAACACACAAGCAATGCTATAACAGAACTGCAGGTATGTTTTTGCTCCAGTAACTGTTAGAACTAGTCAACACAAATATAGGAATCATGTTGGAAATAATGAATTTAAAATATTTACCTTAGCAATAACCTCATTTCCTAGATTACAGACCTCTCTACCCATCATTAATCATGTCTCAAGACACAAGACAGATGCCCTACAACAGAGTTATTAAAAAGAAACTTTATGCAGGAGTGATGGCAGCACCTCAGAGCACACCACAGGCACTTACATGGGAGGCTTCACACAGCCTTGCCAGCAGCTAGTCAGTCACACTGCAACCTTCACAAGGCCTAAGCACTTGCATGCTTCTCTAAGGCTTCCACTTCTTTTAGAAATTGTTTTCATAAATTTTCATCCAAGATTTCTAGCCAACTGCCTCTAAATATCTTTGGAATAAATAGCTTTTTAGAAACAAACAGCATTTACTTCCATAATTTAGGAAAAACAACGTAGAGGTGGGTGTATCTGCGAGACGCTGTAGCTCACTCTGCTTTGAACAAAAGAAATTGCTAAAACAGAACCTCAGCACCATGTAAATATATGTCATAGACTAGACAGTCAAGCCAAATGTAGACCAACATATTTGAGTACTTTTTAACACTACTAATACTACTAAAAAGTTCACAATGTGCTTCCGCTTTAGAGTTTGAAATTGATTCAACAGAAATTCTACACTAGCAACAGACACCACCTTCAATACTCTGGTACAGTTTTGTTGTTATTAATCTCTTACTGAAGCTCACCTTTCTCTCACTTCTCTATAACTTCAATAAAGGGAAAAGGTTTATGGACTTAAAAGACAGACAGAAAAGCACTTCTAACCTCAACCTTCAAGTAAATAAGTGACAAGAAACAGAGTCCAAAAACTAACTTACACAAATTCAGTACTTGGTATGTTTTGCACATATTATTTTAAATCTTGTGTAGAAAGTTACAGAAGGTTACAATAAATAGTAACAACAGAACTTAAAATAGCACACTCTGCAGTGTCATTTTATGAATTATTATAACCCTAGAGCAAAGGTAACACAGTAGTTGGCAAGAAAATAAGGAGCCAGAGCTGGTAAGAGTTTCAGTTTCACAGCAATCAAGAATTTGTACAGTTAGTTTGATGAATATTACAGAATATTGACTTCTGAAGGCAACACTTAGCAGTGGGAGGGAGCTGAAGGACCCTTGAGTACAAACACGGCACACAAAAGCTGATGGGCCCAAATCATTACTGATCTCTGAAACTACCTCTTCTGGGCCTTTGACTGTCAGTATACAGCCCTGACATCCAAACCAAGCCCGGCTTGTTTGTAAGGGGACAGGACTGTGAAGAGTATCACACCTGCATAAACCACACTAGAAACCCATATTGAACAAGTCAAATCCACGTCAGTGTGCTCTTGCTGTGGGGAGCAGAGGTACACCACGCGTCAAGGCAAAGGTTATCTTTTGAAAAGCATGAACTTTAAAAAAAAAGCCACAAAGTTACCCAATGGCTCTTTTTCAGGGCATCACCCATATCAAAAGCCATCTCTATGTTTAAAAAAAGGGGGGAGAGAGGGCTCAAAACAGTTTTCAGGTAAACAGAAGATACATGTTTGTCTACCCTCAGTACTGCTCTGTGGGCTCATGCAACGTGAACTGATGAGACTTAAGCTAACACAAAAAACCTATGGACGAAATACTCACATCAGCACACACATTCCACAGCCAGAGATCCATGAAAATCATTAATAATACCATACTAAAATCCATAATGCTCTATTACACACATGCAAGTTTATTTCTGAGAGCAAGTGCCATACCTTCTCTGTCAGGTCTTAGAGAACACACTCCCCGTGTAATTACCCAGTCTATGTGCAGCAGAGGATTTTTTTTTCTTAAGTTATAGTTCCTACTATGCACTTGTTCCACATGTAGCACAAAGCTGTGCCTGACTGGCTGTGGAGAGCAGGCGTACAAGACCTGCACAGTTGACAGCATGCTGCCTGCTCTCCTCCCTCCTCGGCCACCCTGAGCGTCAGCTGAGGGAAGTGCCTGATCTAGCCCCGCAGCATGTGCGTGAGCAGCAACGCTATTAGACATCTCAGCAGCGACACAAAACAATCCCAAAAACTATCCGGAATAAGAGCAAAGCGAGAAGCGGGATGACAGAGGAACAGCAGCGCTGGAGCGGGGCGCGTTACCGCGCGAGGAGCGTGTAACAAGCCCCACGTGCGCCGGCGGTGACAGCGGAGGAGCCCTCCGGAGCTCCGGTCGCCTGCGGATAGGCGCGCCCGCAGCATTAGCATGCACACGGGCACCCGCTGCCCCGCCGCCAGTCGCGTTCACTCCCCCCGCTCCCCGCGGAGTCGCCGCCCCGGCCGGCCGCGCAGCCGAGCCCGCTGCCGCTCGCCCCGCGGGGCTGGACGCTCAGCGCTGCGCCAGGTACTGACAGCCGCGGCAGCGGCCCGGCGCCCACCGTCCTCGCCTCCCCTCCCCACTCCGCCGGCGGCGAGCGGTGCCCGGCGGACCCGGCCCGGCCACCCTGCGCCACCCGCCGAGGCCGGGGCCTGGGCCGCGCCCCGTGCCTCAGGTGCCGCGGCCCAGCGCCCCCCGCCCCTCGGCGGCCGCCCCGTGCGCGGCACCGCACCGGCCCCGCTACCGCTGCCCGGCCCCAACGCGCGGCAGCGCTCCCCGCGCTGGCCCCGGGGCGGGGAGGGCCGAGGCCCCCGCCTCCTCTACAGGCCGGGCCGGGTCCAGGCCCGGCGCTGGCCGCTGCCAGGCGCCCTCTCGCTCGCCCTCCGGCCCAGAGCCGCGGTCGCTCACCCCACGACTCCCTGGCTGTAGTTCCTCTTCTTCCAGGGGGTGCCGGTGTAGAGCGGCTCGGCCAGGCCGGCCTGGGCCCGGGCGGCCGGCTCGTCCCCCAGGGCGGGGGCCCGGCCCTGCGCGGGGGGCCCCAGCAGGAGGCTATAGTTGAGCCCGAAGGTGCTGGCCTTGTTGTCGCGCTTCCTCTTGTTGCTGGCGGCCGCGGCGGCGGCGGCGGCGGGAGGCCCCCCCCGTGCGGACCGGGCCCAGGCGGCGGCCCCCGGGGGCGGCGAGGCCTGGTGGTGGCTGCGGTTGTGCTGGTTGTTGGCGCTCTCAAGCGGCAGGAAGTCGGGCTGGGGGTCGGCGCGGGGGGCGCGGTACATGCCGGGCGGGGAGGCCGGGCCGGCCCCGGCGGGGGCGCTCTGCTGCTGCTGTTGCTCCTGCTGCTGCTGCTGCTGGAAGTAGAGGTTGCGGACCCCCTGCGTGGTCTCCCAGATCTGCATCCACAGGCGGTTCGAGGGGCCGAGCTGCTCTGGCTGGAACCAGGCGATCCGGGGATCCATCAAACGGGGACCCACCCCGGCTGCCTCCGCTCCCCGCGCCGCGCCGGCCGCCGACGCCGAGACCCTGTCACCGGGTCCCAGCGCTAATGGCGGCTCCTATGGAAGGGCAGCTCCGCGCCTGCCTGCTCGCTGCCGTCGCTCCACAGCCCCCGCCCCTCCTGGCGAGCGCGGCGAGGCGGGGCCCGGCTGGGCCGCCGGCACACGGGCCCGCGCACTGAAGGGGGGCGGCGGCTGGGACGGGCGGGCGGCGCCGCTGGCGGGCCCCGGCCGCTCCCCCGGCCCGGCAGCGGCTTCCCCGGGCGCGGGCACGGCCTCCCCTCGCGCCTCCGCCGCCGCGCCCGCCCCGGGGCCCTAGAGAGCGGAGCCCCGGAGCTGGGCGGCTCGCGAGCGAGAGCGGCGGCTCCTCTCGCGGCAAAACCGTCCGGCCCTCGGCGGGGCGCGGGCTGCCGCGAGAGCCGCCGGTGGGAGCCCCCGGCCCCGCGCTCCAGGGGTTTGCGGGGCAGCGGCCGCGCTCCTAGGACCGGCTCTTGCCTCGGCTGTTCCCGCCCCGCCGGCGGCAGGTGCAGCCGGGGGCCGCGGGCGGAGGACAGCAGCGCCGGCGGGGCAGGGGGCTGGGGCGGCGGCTCTGGGGGGGGTGCTGCTGCCGCTAACCTCAATGGGCTGGTGGCAGTGTACAGTCGATAAGGGTGTCAGGCGTACCAGGATGAGCGCTCTGTAGTGTGTGGCCTCTTCTGCGGTCATGTTACCCTTCTCCTGCACCCTCAGTGTTAGGGGGAATGCAGTGGCAGCTGGTGTTTTTTTTGATGGTTACAGATACTTCTGTATCTTCCTGCTTTTCGTGTAGCTCCAAAGGAGCTGAAAAGAGTCTAGGTGCCCTACTTGTATAGCCAACACTTCTGCAGATGGAAAAATATTACCTACACAACACAGCAAACAGCAACGTTTAGTAGTATAAGTTCTGGTTAGTGTTTTATTTTTAGTGTTTTCATACTACAGCCTTAAAACATCATTAATATAATTTCAACTAGGAAAGTTTCCAGCATGCTGCATGGAGGACCTGCTGTTTTCCATAGTTTCAGAATTGCATGGGAGAGGAATTCTCTTGAGGGAGGTGGAAGTTTTGGAATTAAAAAGCTATTCCATGAAGTGGCCAGTTTGCAACGAAGTCTTAGCACCACTTGCTGATGACAACCAAAGACTAAAGTTCTGTCTTCTTCCCACCATCTGAGAGCAGAACATTTTTTCCTCAGCCCCCTTCTCCATTCTGTCTCAGGTTATCTGATCTGCACCGTCCAAGAGAAACTGAACTACAGCTGTAGAAATCTGGGTTTTGAACTGACCCATTTAATTGCATTGAGAATTAGGATCTGTACCTAAAACTACTATCAAAAAGCCAAGTGGAAACTGGTGTGACTTAAGCACAGCTTCAAATCATAGAAAAACCACCATGAATAACCATGTTTTCCAAACCCCACCTTCTTCAGTTATTCTGAGAATTATACTAGAAAAAGGTAACTAGAAAATGACTAGCCTGATGTTCTTCGTACATCAAAGATACAAACAAAGAGGTTTCAATTAATAAACTTTTGTTTTAAAAAAAACAGAACCCAGAAAAGGGAGCACGTGGCTAATAAACACTTTCATGTTATCCTGAAGGAGATAGAGTAGTAACACACACAAAAAATCCCTTTTATTAAAAAAGTTAATTCTGCAAAAAACAATAATTTGTCCTTCACTCACAGCCCATAAACATCAAAAAGTTTTGTTGTAGGACTGAGGTTTATTAATTTACAGGATTCCTCAGTAGCAACCCCAGTCCCAAGAAAATAAAGCCTGGAGACAACACAAGTGATGTAGTAACACAAAGGCTTTAGATTATGGATCTTACCTACAGAGTAAAAAAACCTCCCAAAATCCAAACAAACGAAGCCTCCCCAAGCCCAACAAAAAAACCTCGCCTTTGAATATGGTCACAGTGATTTTTTTAATCATGACTTTGAACTCTTTTACTTAGTAAAAAGAGAACTTCCTAGAAAAGGTTATTTAGAAACATCATGCAATTTCTAGCTGAATCAGCCATTCTTCAGTTAAATTCTGGAAGTGCCCTTCACTCTCCATCAAGGGGTGGGGAAGAGACTAGGGTAATTTTCCTTAAATTTATGTCAGAGGAAAAATAAAGCAAAGAGTCCTCACCAGGACTTTTGTCAAAAACAAAAAGAAATACAAAACCAGGAGAAGGTCTACTGCAATCCCAGTTCATCTTTAAAAGTGATGTAGGTATTTATGTGAGCACCTCACAACCCCAGGGCTACATCAGAAGCCGCTGTTGTGTTGAGACCACACAGCAGCCACAGCCATTCTAACAGCATACAGATTTTTATAGTGGTTTCTTTCTCTGAACAAGCAGTTTGTTTTAAGCCCTTACTATAACTGTAATGCAAGGTGTTCCTGACACCCAGATCTGAAAGAGCACCTTACCATATCCTTTGTGTGCAAGTCTCTATGTTTTTAGGTGAGCAATGAACTATGGCTGACAAAATGCCTCTCATAGAAACCAGGAACTTACGAAAATAATACAGAAACAAAATGAAATTAGTGTGACTGGACTTCAACCCATGCTATTTTTTTCTGGAAGGTGCACAAGTTGATATTTTGAATTTATACGGAAGTTAGACCAAGACACCTTCCCCACCAGTCCAGTAAATGCTTCTTCCAACAGGAAAGTTCACCATGTTTGTGGAAAAACTTTGAAAGTTCCTTCATCTGCTGTGATTGTCGGAGTTTTCAGATTTTACCAATTACCTTTGTTATGTATGTTAACAGTATGCCCAGTGCAAACTACGTTTAGATCGTTTACTCAATTCTTCTGTGCCAGAAAGGAGCAATTACATTATTTTCAATTACTGCCATTGCCTGAATTTAGATTTGCAAGGGTAAATGTAAGGCTAGACATTTCTATCCAATCCTCTGAGAATGCTTTTACTGAAAATTACTAAGAAAGCAGAACTTGAGTTTATGTGCACTTTTGGTTGGTTGTTGTATGTTAATATTCCACAAGAGATGCACTTCATTTTCATTAAACTACAAACATTTTAAATTCATTTGTTTTCCAGCATTTTTTCATTTTCCCGTGTTCTTTTTATATTTTCTCTCAAAATACAAACATAAACCCAAGTGAAGCAGTTCTGGTTACAGTTACTCTTGTTCTTCAAAGATGACAATCTTTAAAAAAACCCAAACACAACATGGAAAAAAACCCTTCCCCACACACCACAAACCCCAAATAGTTAAGCTACTGACTATAACGTGGCACACAGCCATCTTCTGAATGTCAAGGCATGACGTATAAGAAGTACTTCACAACAAATGCTTATTTAAATCTCGCCACTCATTTCTTTTCATGGAAAGCAAAAACAAAACCACACAGCAAGGGTAACTCCTGTCTACGCGGTTGGGGATTCAACATTTTGCAGGCTGCAGAGAGGCCAAAGCAGCAGCAAACACCACTGCTCCTACTGCTTTTGAACAGAGCAGGGAGCCTACAGCTCTCTCTACCACAGACAACTAGAATTCAACACCTATTTTGGAGCAAACTCTCAACTCGGAGCCAGAGTCTGCTGTGCTAGGTGTCAGTCAGGGAAACAAAGCAGCAATCCTTATGTGTAAAGGACTGCAGGTTTTAATTGAAGCACAGACAGGTGATGCCTTAAGGACCAGGATAAGCAAATAAATTCCACTTCAGATACCTTTTCTGATACCAGCCTGTGTGATTACATGAACTGATAAAGATCACTTACACCTATTTAGCATTTATTTACTTATGCTGCACACTGCCTTAGATCAGTTCAATTTCTGCAACCCTCAAAGTATCTTCAAGATCTGACTTTGCCTTTGTAGGCTGTCAAGGATCTTGTCTTCGTCTCAAGTTTACTCTAAACCTATTTAAACACACCAGTACCAGAAAACTTCCCAAAACATTTAATTTGCACCACATTATAATTTCTTCTTACTTTTCCGTGTGTCAGAACAACTTTTCTAGATCCAATCTTACAGCTTAGATCTTCTGTACTGGGTTTTAGGCCCCAATCTGACACTTCTTTAATCAGTGACAACTCGCTTTGTCTTCCATTGACAAAACTCTTCAAAATTCTTCAATGCTTTTTGTATTATCTTCTCTTATGTCTCTTACAAGCAGAATGTGCTTTCTAAAATAACACAGAAAATCATTACCTCTCAATTCAGTTCCACGTCCTCCATTAATGTTTACAAATATCTACAGGGTGGGAGTCAGGAGGCTGGAGCCAGGCTCTTCTCAAGGATGGCCAATGATAGAACAAGGGTCAATGGGTATAAACTGGAACACAAGAGGTTCCAAAGAAATACAAGGAAGAATTTTTTCACTGTTCAGGTGAGGGAACAATGGAACAGGCTGCCCAGATGCATTGTTGAGTCTCCTTCTCTCGAGACATTCCAAACCCACCTGGATGAGTTCCTGTGACTTACTCTAGGTGGTCCTGCTCTGGCAGGGAGGTTGGACTGGATGATCTTTCGAGATCCCTTCCAACCCTTAAGATTCTGTTATTCTATGATTACACACCAAGAGCAAGTTACTACTAAACTGGGATCTAGGCAGGTGACAGCGTACAATTTTCTCATTACAAGAAACTGAAGTGCACACTTCAAAATATGCAGTTGGCTAATTATTATTAGATAATTATAATATCATAGAAACCACAAAGGGAGAGGAGGGCTCCATTTCACTGTGGGCCTCTGGTAAGAGCAATAGACTTTGGCAAAGATCTTACAATATGGGATGTTGGAAATTATGTCTAAAAGTGTCATCAATGAAGTTAACAAAACAACAAAAACACCTCCTAAGAGCTACAGCTTACCTCTCTGCCAACCCAAATAGACCCAGTGAGCTGGAAACAGAGCTGCCAGCTTGTCAGCATTTCCTGCCAAACAGACCCACTGAAATGCTCTGCTCTCCTCAGACAAAACAAAGGTGAAGGTATTATTTTAGTCTTAAGGTTTTAGTACAAAGTCACAAGAAACCAAAATGCCTTCACATGTTCTCATTTCTCTCTCAGCCAGTAGCTAGAAATGACACGTCTGCCAGAAGACAGAAACAAAAACTTCAAGCAATAAAACCCATATACTTCTGCAAGCGATATGGTTCATACTATGCACCTATCTTATTATGGCCCAAATTATTTGTTGCAAGACAGTCAGTTGATTAGTACATGGAAAAAAAAATCCATGCATTCCTACTGCTGGAATAGTTTAATATCTAAACAACAGTCTGTCCACTTGACCTGAAAAACCAGGATCCAATAGATTATATTAAGAAAACCACTTTTTCTAGTGGTTGCCATTTCTTCTGTATATTTATCTGCAACTTTCAGATTAATATTTGAAGATTAAATGTTTCTTCTCATTAGTAACCTAAAAACCCCTCACTCTAATGCAAAAAGTAACGTATTTAATTACTCTAACATTCTCCAGGAACCAGATTCTGACTGCTACACTTGATACAAAATTCAGAGTTCTATACTTGGGCCAGAGTCATCTCATGAAACAGCAGGCTCTTGGCTGAATGATTAAAGAAGAGCTCTGGAGAGGACCTACGAGTCCTGGTGAACAGTAAGTTGAAGACAGGTCAGCAGTGCACCCTTGCAGTGATGCCAGCTAACAAAGAACGGGCTGCATTGGAAGAAGCATGGTCAGCAGGTCAAGAAAACTGATTTCTTCCCTCTGTTCAGCACTCATGAGATCACATCTGGAGGACTATGTTTAGTTTTGGGCCCCTCAATACAAGACATTGGTAGGGCAGGTCAGGCAGAAGGCCACCAAGATGGTTACAAGGCTAGAGCACATGATATGGAGATGGGTTTATTTGGCTTAGAGAAGAGGGGAATATAATTGTTTTCAGCTGCCAAATAGGGGCTGTAAGAGGAGATGAATACAGACTCTCCTTGGTGGTGTGCAATCAAAGGAAAGGGGCACACATTGCAGCAGGGAGGAGACCTGCTAGGTACAAGGGGAAAAAGAAAAGGAGAAAGCATTCACAGCGATGGCAGTCAAGCAGTGGAGAAGGCTGTCCAGAGTTGTGGGACTTACATCTTACGTTGTGATAGGCCTTGAGCATCTCCAGTCTGACTCTAAATTAAGTCCTGCCTTGAGCGGAGGACAGGACTAAGACCTCCAGGAATCCCTTCCAACCTTCATGCAATTCAATGTAGCACTCAGAAAATGAGAGCAGAACTTTCTGCATGAAATTGCTCTAAACAAATATTAGTACTTTATTAGGCTGATAACATAATATCTTCTCCTCAGTGTACTGCAAGTATAACTAACACTAGGATTAAAATCCATACCCTGTGCAGTCTTATGCCATAATCTACCCAGCTACTCCTTCCTCAGCTGTCACACTCCAGTCCTCTTTGCTGCCTGCCCCTGCCAAATCTCAGGATAACCTTTCAATAGCTATGTGTTCCTCAGGACTTCTCCAGGTCAGGCTCAATGGCTATGAGCTCTCCTAATCTCCCATTCCCACACATTTGACTAGCAGGCATCACATCACACGTTTCATCCAACTCCTGCAAAGTAATAGCAGTATCGGGACTTCCAGGCAGTATTAGCTGCTTAAACTCATTTTTCACTTTGTCTTTGACAAGGTACCATATGTCAGAATTTTGAGAAGTCGCTCATTTGCAAGTTACCTGGTCAGTTCCTGAGCCTGCTTTCCAGTCTAAGACACTGAAATTTGACACACCAAGCACCGCTGTAGTTCTGTGCCTAACACCACAGGCAAGATTTTGCCAAAATCTAGATGCCTGCCCTAAGGCAGCACGTTAAAAGAATGAGGTGAAAAACCTCCTGTTTCAAAAACCAGCATAACAAAATGCTTTTGTGTTTGGTTGTGGGGTATTTTCCTTAAACAAAAAAACAAGTGTATGAGGGGATCTCATCCACAGAAACAAACGCAAAGCTTTTGACACATGGAAGTTCATATACAATCTTCATGAATCAGTAACATTTTTGAAAATAGTTTCTGTATTTTACAGCTTAAAAATCTCCATCATAAATATTTGAAAAAGATATTTTAAGCAATTCTAAAGTTACTTTCGGTAACATCTCAGTATAAAAAAATACTTTTAATTAGGTTTACTACTTCCCCGAATTCAGATTCATCCTGATGTAGAATTACAAGGAAGAAAGTACACCAGGAAACTCAACTGTCAGAAATACCAGTCACAACAAAGTAAATCCAGTGAATCCAGGGAGCTGCATATACGCATAGGATTCTCTTACACCAACTTGCACAGCAAAAAGCTATCATTATGAATTTATCATAAATGAATCTGTTTTCTCTTCCATAAACCTCATAAAGTATCAGATTCAAGTGCTGACAGTAATCTACACACTTATCATACACTTCTCTTAGGAAGTTTGCCATAAGTGCCTGTGCAATTCTAGAAAAAGGTAAGGGAAAATAACAAATATGACCACTCTGCCACTGCTCAATTCCCTGAAAAATATCTTGAGCTTTTAAAGCTTTTTTTGTCTTGATCTGACACACACATAACTGAGAATATTCTCCAAATTACTTTTTCCTGCAATTAAGTTTTCCACCAGGATGCATGAGGATTTCCAAACAATGACAGTGGTGCTACGTACAGACCTCAGGAGTGCAAAAGCACGTACTTATCACTGCTAACACTTTACCTCAAAGCACATGGTGTGTTTTTCAGCTGATGGGACTTCCACATTGCATCAACCCAGAAGTATAAAAATACTGCATGTAAAAATGTAGCATTAACATGAAAGCAAAACCGCTCTGCTCAATACATTTTAGAAGCTCAAAACGGTTATATTTTTGGAAAACATTATTCAATAAGGGAAACCTTAGTTTAAAGTTCCTCGATGTTTCAAGTTGGGGTTTTCCCTAGTGTCTCCTGATATGCAATGAATCTTCTCAAATTCATCTTCACATTGTCAAGAACACACAGCTGATCTGTACTATATTGTCCTTTGCCTTCTTTTCGCATCTGTAAAACCAAAAATACATACTTTACTGATGGAGAAGTTTCTTCTATTAAACCATCTAAAATTTACAGTAATTCTATATAGGTCTTGTATCAAGACGTGCCCCTCGTACCTTTTGAGAACATGATCACATGTATAGCTAGCAATTACTTCTGCAAGTCCATTTACTGTGTATTCCTAGAACTAGTTATTGACATGCCATTTCACTCAATCTGAAACATAAGCTTATTTTCTGTAGCTTTTTATATAAAAGATCTTGCTTATCTAACTAACCAAACAACTGTAGCACCAGTAGGTATCTATTTTTGTGTGTATAGTGCTTAGCTTTAAGACTATGAAAGTCATTCCTCAGGTTTCATCTGACTAAAGAAACAAATAGAGAATGACCTTAAATATGCTAAGACAAGGATGTACCTAAAATTACAGTTTAGAATTTTGGCTTTATGATTCTTGAAATGCAGAATACATGATCTATTTCAATTAACTAACAAAAGAATGAAAATGTCCACCAGAAACTACAGCAACTTAAAACCAACAGATGCCAATGTAACTTCAAAAGGGATTTCTCTCCCACCAGTTTAGTTGCTCACCTCCAGAGACATCTGCAGGATTTAATATTTTTTTTAATAAGGATCTGAAAACAATACAGTGATTTGGACATCAATAATGCTGATGGTGTCATCCAGACACTGTGCTCCATGAAATGCAAGGTAAGTGTATTTGCTTTCCGCTAAAGCAGAAGATCGGGAATTCAATTATTTGTTTTCTTTTCTTTTTGGTCATAAAGCCGTACATTCCTGCCTAATTATCTCTTCCAGCAGCTCAAATCTCAAAGCATTAACCCACGTTGTGTGTTGAGACTCTGAGCTGGCTGCATTTGATGCCTACCCTCATTTTGAACACTGGCTGAAATTCTTTCAGTGCTGGAAGCAACTTGATCTGTACAGCGGCCTTTTCTGCTTCTTTACCATCTGCAAATACATCAAAAAGTGCATCCAAGGCCTCCCCTGCTACCACAAGAGAAGATTCCTTCATAGCAACCTCAAGAAGAAATTTTCCAATCATCTGAAATGAGAGAAGAATTTATTTTTCCAACAATGCTTAAGAAAATGGAAAGAAGTATCAGAACTGTTTTAGGCTTGCAATGCAAAGTTTGCCTTTTCACCTTTAGTGTTTCTGCTGTATCTTCTCCTTTTGCTAGGACGCTGCCAGAAATTCCAAGGATGCTCACTACATTCACTCTAACACTGGCATTGCTGCTGTGAATACCAGCTTCACATAAAGCCAAGAGCTGCTCAGGAGTCATACACTATTTAGCAAGGAGGAGAAAAAAGATTAAAAAAGGGGAAAATAGACATATTTACATTTTCATGGAAATCTTCAAATATGACATTTAGATTAGTTTCTTTTACAGAGAAACAGAATCCTGTATTATGAAAACTACACGAATTCTGATAGTGTAAATAGCAAGAAAGCACTGAAGAAAAAGTTCTGAGCCCAAAGGTATTGTCACAGATTTACCTAGCTCAATAGCTCTTTCCAACTCATTACAACTTAAGAGTGTAGAAGCTCGTCTTTCAGCTTAAAGTCAGACAGGAACCATCTAGAATTATGTCCTGTGTAACAAACTATTATGTTTCATGCCTATATTTTGCTTATTCATGTACAAACAAAACTCTAGGAGGATAACCAGCTTCAAGTAGATCACATCAAGAAATAAAGAATCCACATTTCTAGGTGCTGATTTACTAAATGCTTGTCATTATATCCATGTTCTAAAGATACTACCTGTGGCTTACTGATATTTTGGTTTTGAGATACTTTTCATCTGTTTACATGTTAGGGAAGAGATATATTAAAATGTATTCCTGTAAGGCCCATAAAAATTACACAGAGTGAATGCTAGCAAATCTGTTCTTTGAGTGTTCACAGTTGCTGAAATTTAGCACTTCAATGGTTTTGTTTCAAAAACTTTCCAGCACAATCTCATATGAATTTGAAGCTACCAGAGCATTTCAGTCTGAAAGCTTTTACCTGGGAGACGTTCTTTGATGCCATTGTTTGTAGGAGGGCCCTCAAAGCACTGGTTATGGCTTCCAGAAATTCTGCATCTGTAGGGAGTTCTGTCAAAAAATTGAACCCAGAGCCGAAAGTTAAACAGCGAGATGGGGGATATGAGAGGCAAAGAAACACTAATTCCTTAATCCCTTACTTGTTCCTCCAAATACTACCACAAACCGGAAGATTTTCAGAGACTAGTCTTTATAGGTTGCAACCATAATGACTTGTTTGAATTCACTATTAATTGCATCTGCAGGTTGGATCACAGTTGGTCCTCATTTTCAGGCACATTCCTGGTTAAAACACCTGTGTGATCTAACATGTGGTACAAACCACTGCTGCCAAAATGGAAGCTTGGAAACTGGGGTGACATGGAACTATGAAAACTACAGAGGCTGACTGCACACTTTAACTCCTTTTTTCTGTCTTCTAAGCAGGCTTTTTAGACAGAACACTGGACTCTTTCCAATTTGTATAAAAAGCATGTTTTCTGGTGGTTTAATAACCTTTCAGAAGCATACAACTAAAACACTGCATTATTCTTGTATAACTACAAATTCACCAGTACTAGCCATCATCTTCAATGCATGTTCTGCATTTCCTGAAGCTTTTTATTTTCCTCTAATGAGTCCTTATTTTCTGGACCATTCCAGATGGGGAACCTCTTGATTATTTCATGCATATCTCCTCCCTTCCCATGTACACAACTAGACCTTTATGCCTCTTTTTCACCCTGTAAACCACATAATTGCTTCTAACCACATGTTGGTGTGTTATCAACTCCATCTGGTACTTTGCAATTCCACAGCATTTTACTATGAAAAAAATATTGTATCAACGAAAATCGACTTGGGCCATTAGTACTCTGTCTTCAGCTGGCCATTTCTCTGGTTTCATCTAAGAACTGACTATTGCAAAGCATAACACCTAGACCCTGAAATTTTGGAAGTCCTGTTCCTCAAGCATGAGGCAAACATTTTTTTGTGAACTTCCTTGCACATGCCTTCATATTTATGTTTATTTCCTGCATTTTAGCTTTTCAAGCACTACACTGAGCAATAATGTTCCCATAGGCTGATCACACGCTTTTAATGGCACTGAAGAAAAAGTGTGTTTTGCAGGCAGATGCATTTTCAAGCACTAATGTAGTTTTACACTATATAGCAAATAAGAACTACATACAAGGCATTTGCTGCTACAAATGAAGCCGTTTGAAGGAGGAAAACTGAGCTTCTGAAGTTTCTAGGAGACAAAAAATGACACAGACATGCATATGCTACAATTCAACAGGTCTGTCTTAGGAAAAATGTCTTCTGACAATTTTGGGAATTGGCAGGCTTTTCCAGCCTCTAAGAATATATCTTATTTTTTGAAAAGTCATCATCATCGACCTTTAAAAACAAATACAGATTATGAGAATTGTCTGAATTAAGCAGTTGCTTGGGGAACTAGATTATCAGCTTGGAACCAGGCGGGGTTCTTTCCGTCTACTTCTGGGCTTTCCAGCTCCAGAGGGACAGGGAAGTGCTGGAGAGAGTCCAACACAGGGCCACCAAGATGATCAGGTCACTGGAGCATCTTCCTTATGAGGAAAGGCTGCAGGACCTGGGGCTGTTTAGTCTGGAGAAGACTGAGGGGGGAATCTCATTAATATTTACAAATATCTAAATGGTGGGTGCGAGGAGGTTGGGGCAGCACTTTCTTCTGTTGTATCTAGTGACAGGAAAAGGGGTAATGCGATGAAGCTGGAACACAAAGAGTTCCATTTAAACATAAGGAAAAAATCTTTCTGTGAGTGTGAGGGAGCCCTGGCACAGGCTGCCCAGGGACAGTGTGGAGGCTCCTTCTTGGGGGGTCTTCAAAACCTGCCTGAATGCATTCCTGTGTGACCTGATCTAGGTGAACCTGTTTTAGCAGGGGGGTTGGACTAGATGATCTCTAAAGGTCCCTTCCACCCCCTGCCATTCCGTGATTCTGTAAGTAACAGATTATAGCAGAAGTGGTCCAACAGAATTACTAGAATGAAGCTCATTTGATGTTTTAGATTACAGGAGGTAGCTGGAAATGCTAACTGCATCTCATCTACAACTAGACCATCCAATAATACTGACACTAGCAGATGTAGGGGAGAAACCATCACAGTATCTCTATGAAATAATGTGCCTTGGAGAAACTAAGGCAGATCCATTCTAGTGTTTACCAGGATGTATCTGATATTCTAAAACACTCTTCTTAGAATAATTAAATGTATTGCCCTCTCCATTGAAACTGAACCATCACCATTAACAGGAAGTTGAGCAGCTTTATATTTAGTCATCAGAACTTTGCCCATTTTCTTATTACAAATATATTTTCAATAGAGGTGTAATCATAGGCATAAAGCATGTCCTGGAGACAAGGTGGCTGCCCTCTTTCCTACTGTAATAAGCATGTACATTCTAGAGATTTTTGCAACAACCACCTTTGCAATAATATTCAAAGATTCCTAGAAAAAGATGATGTAAAAGACTGTGCTAGATACCCTTTTTCACATGTCTATTCAAGCAAATTGCCACATTTAAAAAGTTCCATCTTCTATGTAGCTTGTCTGACCGATGAAAAAAAACTGCTACTATAACAAATATGATCAAGCAAACAATTCTGGCCCCACAACAAGGCAGAATTTATCCACGAACAGTGACTTTCTGTGGATACACACAGATTCAAAGTGTATTCTTCCATTAGGAATGTACTTGCTCAAGATGCAATTTGCATAAATATGTCTTATCAGGATACATTGTTTTGTCAGCACATTTCCAACACTGAGTATCCTTATCTTGAAAAGCCAAAAGGACAAAATTAGTAATAGAAAGACATTAACAATGTACATGGCTACCTTACATCTATCTGATCAGCAAAGGGGGTCAGCAACCCCCCTTTACTGAACATCTTACCTGTTTTAGAAAAGACTAGGTGTGAGAGATGCTGTGCAAGGGACTGAAGCGCTGAAGCTCCTCCAAGACAATCCACATCTGACACTAATAAAATGCTATGAAGACATGTTAAAGCTCTACACTGCACTGTATTCAGTCTGAAACAAACAAACAAGAAATGCACTTAGCAGATCTCTTTGAAAACAGGTGTCAAAATACAAAGCAAAATCTTGAATTAAATAGGGCTGTGATCTGGTGTGCACTTTACAGAAACATTTGTATCTATTCAAAATCACATATCAGATCTACCACTGTCCACATCTTAAAAGTAACCCAAAGACAGATAATTCTTCTAGGAGTTCTAAAACAGCTGAATATACATAAGAAATAGCAAGAGAGACAATGAAATTCCTACTTTTTAATTAATGGTTTCCAAGACGGATTGTGCATACAGATGTCTAGAGCAACACTGTTCGGAAAAGCTGTTTTTTCAAGAATCTGGGGAGGGGAAAAAGAAAGGTTTAGCAATAAAGCTTTTCTTTTTTATTTTTTCTTTAGTGTGTTTGGAGGGAAGACTGAAATTTTAGTTTAATGTCAAACAGATACTTGAAACTACATATTTCAAAGCTGACCATGTAGCATCTAATAAAAATGCCAGAATCTTCCTCTGTCACACAAATGTTGTGATTATACACTGGGTCTAGCATAGCATATTTTAAGTACCCAACTCTAATGGAGAAAATAAGGTTTTCTAGGCTTCTGGTATTTATTTTTATTTAGATCGATCTTCTTACAGATTCTGTTACAGAATTTTCAGATAGTTGCAAGTCCAAAAGACCCTACTATGAAATTTATACTGCCTGGTATTAAGTACAAAAAGCCTTGAACGATTTCATGTCACATCTTGATGTTTTGGGTCAAAATTCTACAATACTGCTGAACTGGCACATTAACTGATTCAAATGACAAACTTCATCTTTACAATCCCAAATAAGAATGAGCAAACCAACTCTGAAACAGGAACACTTGAATTCTTGAGTGTCATATATTGTACTTCAGATCCTATGTATTAAACAAGGGGAAAGAGGAACTTGCAGCTTTTCAGTGTCAACTGTTCACATTCACGTTACTTACACCTCACTGAGCTAATATGGGAATTTGTCAGTCATGCTTCTAACTCAGTTTCCTTTTGCATATAGTTTTGTTCATGTCCAAATCAAGGTATAATAACCTTTATATTGTGGAAAAGCCAAATTTAAAACCAAAACAAGCCAAACAAGCAAACAAACCAAAACAATAACTAAAAAAACAAACCCCCAAACCCAAACCCACTAGACTTCTGAGATGTGTGAACCTTTTATTCCCAGTTATATGAAGAAATTATTATTTCGGTCAAGACAGCTTATGTGATGATGCTCTGTCTCTGGGCCAAAATCGAGCAAAGCTAAACTGATGTAAAACATTACTCCTTTTCTCCAGATGGATTGGGATAACATGTTTGGCTAACCTAGGATACAAATCAGGCACAAAGAAAAGGCTGTACCATGTGTTGGAAATAAAATACCTTCTTTGGAATGAGGTTGTTCAGGAATGCAGAATTAACCTCATCAGAGAGGCACAAAGGTGACATGAGCAGCCCACTCCCCTCATTGTACGAATTTTCCATAAACAAGTCACTTTCATCACTGCTGGAGAGTTCTTCCCATTCATCATCGGAAGGGTCTGAGAACAGAAGACAGACTTGTAAACATAACAGCACTCCTGCAGTAGGGATCCTGATTCTCAGTTATACTTGGCTCCACCTCTTGGTTTAGGAGTCTTTAAGCTCTTGAGGTCTAACCAATTCCACACAAACCAAGTGCCATTAAGCCATAGTTCTAACTATTATCCTACTTTTGTTTCAGTTTTTTTATTTTTAAAAATTATTTATTTTATATTTACTCAGGCAACAAGTACTCTTATGAGACAAGTTCTTCAAACATGGGTACTTTGCTCTCTGATATTAACTATGCTTCACTTAAACATATCAAAAAGTTACAGAAGAAACATTTCACAAAGCACTTACTATGACTTTCACTTAGGTTGTACCATTTTACTTTTTGAGACAGATTTGAGCATGCAAATATGCCAGTTTAACTTAACTTGTTTACCAACTGCAACCAATTTAAGGAAATTGTTTTCTCTGGCAATCCTGAAGCCAAAGACAGATGCCCTCTAACCAGTAGTAACTGGGCTGGATGAAAATGTTACTGTCTTCACAGCAAGGCCAGTTGAAAGGAAACAACAATAGCAGAACAAGCCAAAGCAAGGAAGATCATCTCTGTTAGCCATTTCATGCAACATATTTTAAGTAAACTAAACAAGGTATATAGTTAAAACTTGAACTAGGTTTATACTTACATGATATGCTCTATTAGCAGATCTGTAAGGGCAGACATGGTAAGAGGGGTTGGGGTTGTATTACCAATTGGCATGGCTACTGTAAAGTGAATAATCTGTCCATGGCTAAAGGCCTGACAAGCACAAGCTAAGTCCATTGTTTATATTTAAACTGAAATATCTACATCCACAAGGTTTACACTCCTTTATCTAAATCTAGCTACATTTCAGTTGATGTAAAACTAGTCTTTATGCAAGTCTTAAGTCTACTGGTTGGACTGATCCTCACTGACATGTGAAAGTTCTCCCTGTGTACATAGGTCAGGATACTTAACTACTGTGACAAAAAAACAAGGTCGTATTCACCCCCAAGTAATTTTGTTTGACGTCACGGATTCACATAAGATCTAAGTACTGTAGTAACTATGGTAACAGCCATGCACTTCTGTGGCAAAAGGTAAATACTTACAACACAAAAGGTCTAAATAACTGCGTTTCACCTGTGCTCTGCAGCTGCTTAAGAGTTTATTTGAAGATGATGTCTACTGTTTACCCCATGCAAAATAACTCATCAGGCTGTGGCAACTTGATCATGTGGGCACCTTCTTTTGGTAATATCCAATTAATTCTACAGCCATAATATGCTGATTTTAATAGCCTTTGCATGAGAAAATTGTTGTCTTTTATGTTTTACCAACCTACAGTAGCAACAAGCAAGACAACAGACATCCCCCTTTCAGTCAGTCTCTTGCCTCTTTTAAAAGAACTTTGATCTGCATCTTTACAAAGCAAACAAAAATCTCATTTGAAAACTAAATGATGACTATATGAGCTGACCATGCAATTCAGCAACAACAAAGACAACAGCCGTTGCACATTCACAGTGAGTAGTGAGGGCAGAACACCAAGTGGGCTCTAAAACATTAGCCTGTAACTAAGATCAGGTTTCTTGTAATGTTCCTGGAAATATAGAAGCATTTCCAATGGCAATCCCATCTCAACTATCCCTGGTAATCCACAAACTACAGATCAGACAGCAATGCTGGAGTCTCCTGGCTTCCTTCCCGTGTCCCCAGTAAGGGGAGAGCACTCTGCTGCTTCCAAACGCTGGCTTGCACTCAGCAGAACACATCTCTTGCCAGCCTGGTTATTTCCCTCAGCTCTGTGGCAAGCTGAGTGTTTCTGTGAACTCAGCATAATGGCTAAAGCTATTTTAGTCCTCAAATAACTTGAAAATTAAATGAACAGCTGCCTCTGGATTCCTCTTAATTTCTACAGACTATGTTTCTGTCTGCCCATGAATGGGTAAAGCACTGTAGTGAAATACAACACAATCAACCTTACATTACACTGAGTGAATGGCAGAATATGCAGCTTATCCACAAGAGATTTTCCAGTTAAAGGGGAGAGCTTATGAATTACAGCTCATTAGATGAGAAATGCAGTTATGAAAGGAGCTTCATATACTAGGTGGAGAATTTCCTTGTGCTGCAAGAGAAAAAAAATCACCATTGGGAATATCTGGGTATTACTGTGGATTTCATTAGAACGTGTATCTACGCAGAAACTTATGTCTACACAATTACTTTTGCACCAGGCTTACAAACTGTGGTAGCAGTTAAAGGTTTCAGGTTTTGAAGGCTTTGTGGAGGGGTTAGTTTTGTTTGTTTGGTTTTTGGGTTTTTTAAACAGAATTTGAGAATCTTTTATTTGTTTTCTGAAGATTAAGAGAAACCAGCAAAACCAAGTATCAGAGTTCATAGAAGACACAGGATATCTAGTTCATACTTCTTCCAGAATAACAGCCTTTCTTTCTCCTCCAAAAAAGCTCATAAAGGCACAACTCTTAACAGCCTAAATCTGAATGCTAAAGTTGTCTCTCCTCCTTCTCTTGCAACACGTGTAGTATCAAAACAACAAGATTTATCTGGTTTAAAAAAATTGCCACCCTCTGTGCAATAAGATTCACACTCCTATTGTATCAGATAAATGCTCAGATAATGCTCTAACTGAACAAAGAAACTGCTGCATTATTTTTTCAGACAAGTCTCTTCGGCTCAAGGGCCTTTTTGTTTGTTTTTAAATGTTGGCACATGTAGCATCATGCAAAAATTATATATAAGCAATAGAAATTACATAAATTAGAAAAACACAAATTAGTAATAGAAATTCCAACCCAATCTGTCTTCAGTTGAGGGTATCAGGGACAGTAAATCTGCATGCATTCATCCTTCAAAGCTAATAGCACCAAACAGCAAACTAAACACGACCTATTCCAGAAACAAAATGCACTACAACACTGCAATAGGAGAGATTTCCACAAACCTTCATTGCAGCACATATTAACAATGATTTCCAAAGCAGTCTGCTGAGCCATCAGTAAAGCTGTCACTTCTTTCAGTTCCCACTTCTCAGACTAAAAAATAAAAACATGAAACAAGTTTACTCTGTAAAGCAAGATTTCACTGCAATTTAAAGTATCCACGCTGTCAGTTACAATCCAGCCATTTCCTCCTCTCGTCTTACATCAAAACTTTAAAAAAAAACCCATAAAACCAAGAGGCATTACCTATCATCTTTCAGTTGGATGTTTTGGAACAAGTTTTCAAGAAAGGGCACCTGCCCTGAAGTTATAACACAAAAGGTCATCTAATTTTACCTAATGTACTAAACAAAACATGTATTTCTGGTTCTCTTTTTACATACACAATAGTGAACGCATTTGTTAACCTCTGAGCCGTCTTCACTCATGACTGAATGGTTATAGCCATGAAAAATCTCACCTGTCTTTATGCAGAAATCAGAACTCCCTGCAGTAGCTGCAGGCAGAAGTGCAGATAAGCGTGTACTTTCCACTAGGGGACAAAAATGAAAATGCGCTTTCATGATGTGCTGTGCAACAAGGCCACATTGGAACAGGTTGTGCTGAAATTCTCCATGCTTGTTTGTGATATTTTGGCTAAAATAGTCAAACTATTTGGGAGTCGTGAACTGTGGCTAAAGCTGAGGAAAGACCTGTCTGACACAGCCAAACACACTGTCTGGGAGCCAGACAGCCACTCTTACCGGAAGTAGATCTGAAATGTCATTTTCTCTCATCACTTTTCCTCTTGGTGTTTCTTCCATGTCATCGTCTTCATTCAAAACAGAGTTGTCTATAACATCACTCATGTTTTGCTCTGTTTCTGCCTCTGCAGCAAGTTTTAACCTGTTTTTTTCAGCTTTATTCATGCGAATAATTGTTTCACCAGCATCTATTGCTAACGATTCTGAAAAAATCTTGAGGATTGCATTAACCATGCTGCCCAGGCTGCCAGGTGGAATGATGCCCTTGATATTCCAGATAGTGCCTAAAGATCAGATAGTTGAAACATACAAATTACTTAAATGCTCAGTTCCCAGTTCTGCAATAGCAGTACATTTAGTAAGGGTACACCCTCTGCTACTTGAAATGCTCAACACTTGTACTTCAGTATGAACATCCAAGACTTTTCTCTAAAGACTTAGGATTTTTTTCTATTTAGTGTTTTATATACTCATCTGTAGTAGCTATGTTATGCCCAAATCATAAGCTCAAATAAATTTCAGCACATAAGTATACACAGAATATTTATGTTGCATGACCTCGGTGACGCTTCTTACCTGTGACAACAAATCCACGAGAGACTCATTTTCTAAGGATTCTCCAAATTAATTTATTACACACTAGTATCAAAAATTACCATTGTTGCACATTTAAAGTACAAAGAAGAGCACAAAGTAGAGAATGTAAGGTAAAAATCTATGCCTATTAAGATGAAACAATTCCTGTGCTACTTATTATTGACTCATTTCACTGCTGAAAACCAAATGAAGAATTAAAATGGGTTGCTACACTAAGCAAGCACCGAATTCAGAACCAAGCATTTATGACAGCTTTAAAACTAGTTGCAAATATCTGCTCATTCCAAAACACAATCCCAAGAGGAAGAATGAACCATCTATACAGGCTTTGACAATCAGATGTCCAGACTGCAGAGAAGACTAAGCCTTCAGTCATTCCCCTCCTCCTTAACCTGCCATTAATCAAAGTAATGAAGGGCCTCAGCCATTGTACCTGCTATCAGTGTCCTCAGAAGTATATGCTTCATTGTGCTCTCTGGACATAACATCACAGTTTCCAATACTTGTTGTGCAGAAGCATTAAACGAAGAAAGAAGGTCCGGATTATCTTCTGTCACCGCCTGCAAGCAGTTTGCTGCAGCAAACAATAGCAAAGATAATTACCAAACCAAACAGTAATTTCTCCCAATAAGAAAGTATTATCTTCCTGAAAGCTGGAGTAATGAAACACAGACACAAGAAAGAAACCATTTAATGCACCATCGTGCTGTTATGGTATGACACTGTCCTTCACAAGCTATGGTTCATATTTTAAGACATTCTATGACAAACTTGTACACAGAACAGGTGAGGACACTTCCCCATCAGACATGGGACTGGCTGTATTCATATCAGCTACTAAAAAAATTAATTTCTCCATTGTACACTGTGTGTGACTAAGGACAATGCCAAAACGTGTTGCAAGCCCACACATCTGTAAGACCATTACCATTATAATACTATGACAATACTACTAATAAAACCAAGTTGAAAGTGATAGTTGTTCAGGTTTTTTTATTTAGATGGACTATATGTCCTACAAATTAAACCCTTCCTTACCAAACCCAGAAAATAAAAATCACAGTCTCCATCTAGAGCTTTCTTTCAACTTTTTTTCTCCCATGCAACCACCAATAAGTCACTCTCTTTTAGACTGAAAACAAGCACAACAGATGTCAACTCCCAAATGATGTGCCATTCAGAAAGGAATTCAAAGTCTTATATTCAGTGTAAAGTTTAAGTAACGCTAAGGCAGTATACAACGGATATGACAGCAGTGTTACATTCATACAGTAAAGAAAAGGTACCTTTAAATCCTTATCTTCTGTTTTACCACTTACCTACAGAAATAGCCAGATCCACATTTGTGGAAGATTTCTTCATGTAATGTAACACAGCCTCCAGACATCCTTCTTTATTGAATATGGATACTGCGGTATTACTGCATTCACTAATGCATAAAAAACATTAATAAACCACTTTTCTCAGGGGAAAAAAACCAACCTGTAACAACATTTTAAGTAACATGTTCTCACTATCATATTATAAAACCTACCTAAGAATTACTCATTGGACAAGGAGCTATCCTTCATTATCGAGATTATGATTAACTCTATATAAAATGGAGAAATGGAAGCTCCATTACCCTGGACACCCTTGAGGTAAGCTGGCTTCTGCCAGCTGCTTCCTCACATACACTCTTCAGGAGTTTATTTCAGAGCCCAAGTACACTCTCACACAGACAGAACCAGCCAGAGTGGGAAAGGCTGCTTACAGCTGTGGGCTAAAAGCCAGGCCAAGGCTTTCTGCAATCATCAAAGACTTCATCCACAAACCCATATACAGCAGAGTGGGCTGTTGTCTCTCACATTAATATTCACTTCCTCCAGAAAATGACTGCTCTTAACATTCCATAAGGCATGCTAAATCCATGCTAAATGTGACATTTACTTTAATTATTTAACAGTGGGATTTGCATTTCTTCAAGTTTTCCCAGCTATTCCCATTTTTTAAATAATATATTGATACAAGACAAACTCAACTGGAAAAGCATGGGACCTAACTAGTTATAAAGGTCTTAAAAATATTACTTTTGAAAATATCATGTGTCAACATCAATGTCAGCCCCAATTTTATCAGTACCAAACTTAGCAACAGTTCATGGTCACTGCCACAAAGTTCAAAATACAGAAGCAATTTACAGCACCCTTAATGATTATAGTTCCTGTTCCAAAGCACTTATGTCTCCAAAAGCAATACAAAAAACAAACACAAAACATAGCTGAGTCAGAGTTACAGACGGTCATGTATTCTGCATAAGGTGCTGAGCAAGCAGTTTTTGTACTGTTCTAGATTCCAATCCCTAAAAAAAAGGCCTCATTTACAAATGAGGTCTCAAGCCAGCAGCTAGACCATACAGATACACATGGAGACAGCTCCACTGATTTAGAGTACAAAATAAAATTCTGGACTGAAGTGCATAATGATGTGGAGCTGTCACAAAATAAAGAGAAATAGTACAAAATTAAAGAACTTTCAGAACAGGTTTATATCACTTCAATGTTCATAGCCTCTTCTGTATGAATACTGTTGCCATTTCTCTTCCTTCACCTGGTCTTTCCAATGTAAACTGCTAATGGAACAATTCACATTCTTTCTCATATCATTAAGTAGATTTGTATCAGTGCTTCGGTCACTAAGGGATAGTTTGTCCAAACACTTAACTTTTGGAACGATCTGCAGAGTGAGGAAGCAGTGCTAAATCTCCTCATATTCCCAGAACACTGTAGGCCCTAGATCAGAATGTAATTTTCTTTGTCTCCTGTATCATCGTAAGGATCTACAGGAACTGCACGCAAGACCTAACAAGTCAAACTGTACAGGAAACTACGACAAAGTATTCAAAAAACAGTATCAAAACTTTGGATGAAAAAACAATAAGAAAAACAAATTGGCACTACCCTAAAACTGACCAATTTTGTGCACTTCTAGAATTCTTCACTTATGGAAGTAATTTATGGCAAAAGATAAACTTGTATTTCATATGAGGGCTTGCTATTTATTAAGCAAGGCACAAACAGGAGCCAGACAATCAGACATTAGAATCAGTAACCTAACATATCTTCCTGTATAAGAAACTTTTGCCTCAATTCACATGCTCTCATTCAGGATATCTCTTCTAATGTGTGTTTACACAGCACTTACCATACATTCCACAGCAAATTAATAGCCTCATTGGCTATGTCTTCAATGTAATTTTTATTCATCTCTCTGCCTTTCTTTGGAGAGAGCTGGTTAGCATCTAGTCCAGTGCTACACTACAAACAAGAGAATCAGGGTTGGGAAACAGACAAGCCAAGACAAAAATAAAAAACTTAAAAACATTAGCAGCAGGACAGGACTCTCATCAAGTGTTTATTATCAGAAAATCTGACTAGTTTCCTATTCTCTATGAAAACTGGGCCACAATAGAACTGAAAAACTCCTAATTTATTCTGTTATATAAAGACTCTCATAGTACTTGCTTTGCATTCAATAGTCTTCAGAAGCATTTTTTAATTAAAAAATAGCAATATCAGAATTTGAAATGCTGTTTCTTGTTAGTACAGTCTGTATGCAATTTTCAACAGTTCTTTCTAATCACACTAATTAATTCAGCTAGTATTTTGTTGTGCTTTACAATAATGCTATTACCCATATTTTTAAATGGGGAAGAACATACAGAAAGTGATGGTATTGCTCAAGGCTGCTCATACAAAGACAGCAGGTGACAGAATTCAATGCAATTTCCAAACTGCACTGCAACACCTAGACCAAACAAAGAATAGGTATTCAGCACAGATTATTCTACAACAGCAGTAACTACTCAACTGTACATCCAAGCTTTCATTTAGACAAAATCGTTTACCAAAAAACCTCACTAGAATAACATTGCAACATAAATGTTGGATCTGGATCTTGACTGACAGAGTAGACTTGTCTTCACTGATGCTTCAGACTTCAATCTCAAGACCCTGTATGCAAAAGCCATCCTAGGCAGCTAACTCCACCATGGACCCAAGGTAGCAGAGCAGGAGGCAAAAGCAAATGGTTTGAAATATCTGGAACAATTTTTGCAATATTAAACTTCCTGAAATGTTCCCTTAAAATATCTTTCAAATATTTTATCTTAACTACAAAAACTGAACTATTTTTGAAAATAAGAAAATTCAATGGCTAAAACAGTTTTAAAATTAGAATAAAATCAACACACCTCTTTCAGAAGTGCAACAAGGGGTGTCATGATGTCTTTTGTCACCATGTCATCACAGACTTCAAATCCTCCACAAGCACTCAGATTTCTGGGTGGGGGGGCAGAAAAGCTTTCGATCAGATGTAAAACTTTCAAGGAATGTTTCAAAAAAATCCCAAAACAAGCCAAAGAGACCACACATTCGGTACTCTTCTCTGAAGATTAGGGTACTTTTTGTTTTAAAAATTAGTCTGCTTACTTAGTAACTTTAGTCTTTTATCTTTCTAACATAAAGGCTAACTTTGGTGTTAGGAAAAAAAATATTCCACTTCTTGTTTAGTGCAATCAGAAAGCTTACCTGTACTAAATCATGGTTTCTGTCAGATGTTTCTCAGTGTAAGATACAACAGGAATGCTAACAAGTATTATTATTATCATCACATTTTTATACAAATAAAGCAAGCTGTAGGTCTAAGCACAGAACACAAACTCTGAATGATGCTGTTCAATGCTTAACAAGTTTCTCATGAAGCCAGCTACACGCATTCTCTAATCAACCCACTGCTCCTACAGCATTTCATGACGTGAAATGTCATACTAACAGCATTCCAGCTATTCCTTCACATTAGCGTTGATTTTTTTTTTCCCTAGCATAAGGACAGAAAGCAGTGTGTTCCACTGGAAGCAGATAAAATGATAGTAACCAACTTAAACCTGCTCCCAACATTGAAGTCTCGTAGCAGCCTATCAGACCAAGAAAAGCCCCTCTCTCAAGGACTTTGACTGACATAGGCATACTTACTCAAATCAGAGTTAAAGCAAGAGAGGTTGGCTTTCAAGTCCATGGCTTTTAACAGCCAAAACCCACTCTTCTCTCTATCTTGCCAGGAGTACCTCATTCTAGCTGAATATTAAAAATTGCTTACCGAAGAGCACCTGCAGCTGTCTCACGAACAGCTAAACTGTGATCCATCAGCAACGGCCCTAAGCATCGCACAACGTCCCTCTGCAGAAAGGCTGGGATGACCTGCTTCTGCTGCAACAGCTTGGAAATACTGGCACAGGCATACTCTCGCACTTCAGCACTTGGATGCTGCAGCTGGGGAGACACAAACGGGGCAGATGAGGGGTGAGGGAAAAGGAAGATGGAAGTTTTTGTTGAGTGAAAAGACTGATCTGCTTTTTGATTTGCAGGTCCAGCCTGGTAGCTCCTGTTTTACTGCTCCTGAATGGAACTGAGAGTTCTGAAATTCCATAGAAGTTTATAAATCTTTGACTGGGTTATAGATGTTAACTATATAACGACATAAATACTGTTCTGAGTGTTTAACAAGAGACCCATAGTTCAGCCACAGATTTGACACTAGCTGGCACTGGTGAGACCTCTTATCTACTTTCAATTACCATGTTTTTAACAATAAGACAAAAGTGGGGGGGGAAATATGATCAAGAAAGTACACCAGATGTAGCTCATGGCACCATAAAGAAAAAATGAAAAATCAAACAACAATTTTTAAAAAAGTCTTTAGACTAAATCCAACTATTTAAAGGCAAGCAGCAAGCACTCTCTGCATCTACAACATGACAATGACATGTGCTGTAACAGATGCAAGAACTGAAAACCATAAAAATAATAGGAGTGGTGCGTGTCCTGGAAGGTCATGGAGTTTGTTGAAACACAACAGAAAATATAAACATTGGCTGAAGAGCAGAGCAGAAAAGACTGGCACACCAGATCCTGCCTCACTGAAAATGACAGAAGTCTGAGTTGATCCTCATCTGGAGTTTTCAAAAGTTATTTATTTTTTAAACGAAATTAATTTCTAAATTAATTTAAATTAGTTTCTGTTAATTCAGAACAATAATCAAGCAGTGATGTGGATCCTGGACTCGTCGCTCTGGTTACCTGTAGGGACACTCTCCAGTCGGGCAGACTGAACCCAAGCACCGCAAGAATTGCATCCCGGGACGAGGAGCACAGAGCAGCTCCTTGTCCTGCCCTAGCCTCCCTGAACCGGTTAGACAGGCGAGAACAGTACCCCAGAAGGGGTGCCAGGCCCGGGGGAGAAAGACGGTAGCTGCCGGCCGTCCCGGGGCGCGACCGCCGCCGCCTCTCCTGCGCAGTCGTGACGCAGGAGAAGCGACGCGGCGGCAGACGGGACGGGACGGGCGGCACGGCTCCGCGGCTCCTTCCCGCGCCCGAGGTCGGGCGGGCGGCACCACACCCGGTCCCTCGCCCGACACCGCCGGGGAGAGCCGAGACACGGCCCCATCTTCCCCCACAGCAGCAGGCACAGCCCCCAGCGGCCCCGCAGCCCCCCACCTGGCCGGGCCGCGGCTGCCGGCGCTGCCCGCTCCCGCGCTCCTGAGAGGGGGTCGCACCGAGCCCGCCCTCCCCCCACACTCGCTTTGACGGCCGCCGCCGCTCCTCGCTCGCACCTTCTCCAGCAGCTCGGCGGCCGGCTCTTCCTCGGGGCTGCTCTCTCCGTCGGGACCCTGTTCGAGGCCGGTGGGGGAGAAGGGGGCTCTGCGGAACCGCCGGGCCCGGCTCTTCCCCATGGCTCCGCGGCCGCCGCGCCGCTCGGCGCCGGCGCACCCACGTGCGGCTCCCGCGCAGGCGCAGCCCGGCCCTGCCGCCAGGCCCGGCCCCGCCGCCAGGCCCGGCCCCGCTCCCCCCCAGCCCGCCTTGCTGCCCGGTGAGGAGGTTTCTAATCACAGACACAGCGAAGCGGCATAAGGCTATCCCTGGCCCACACGCAGCTCAGGACAGCGGCTGGGAGAGCACCGCCATCGAGGTAAACGAAACACTCAGGGTTGCTCAGTGAATCGGGATTAACTTGCCCCATAACCCAAACATCAACAGTACCTTCAGTGTGTTCAGGGACATTATTTCTACTCTGAACGTTTCTCCAGGTTAAAAACTCCAACAACGCCATGTTTCCTTTACCAGCACTTACAGAGGCAAGATTGACCTGCAGGAGGGAGAAGTAGAAGGACTTTCTCGTGTCACTAGCTTACATTTTAAGAACCACATCAAACACAGAAAGTGGTGCTCCAGTATCAAAGTTACAGGCTTCAGTTACAAACTGCTGAAGTTCTTCTGTGTTCACTCAAGATCTGTATTTGCACAGTACAAAAGAAGAGAGCAGCTATTTATACAAAGTATTTATTTTATACACATTTACCTACAAAATATACAGCAGTTAAAAATAATGAATGGGCAGAAGACTTGCAAAAAGTCCAGGAGACAATGTCTCAATTGACAAAGTTACATCAACAGGCTGCCTTTAAAAGCCAGTCTACCTTGTAGTAGGAATTACTGAAGTTGCAACAGCTTTGCAGTTTTAGTCAATTAAAAGGGTCTGAAACAAGTAAAAAGGCACCTTGAACAACTCAAAACTCTTAAAACTCTTTACAATTTTAGCTATTGAGAAGTTACACTATATGCATTTAACATCCACATCTTGTTTTTAAACACTCTGAATAACAAATCTGGTTATTTCATTGTGGCACTCTTTACATTTTCTTCACCAAAGATGAAGTTACACATTTGCAATACTAGTCTCATATTCAGCCTATCGCTGCATAAAAATCCACTCAGGATGTTCATGTGGATTTAAGATACAGTACAAACTTGCAAATGGGAAGATACAGGCATATTTAAGACAATTTTTTAAATATTAAAATCTTAAAATAGCAGTGTTGGGAACCAGATAGAACAAGGAACTAGGTATGACCACAATGCAGGTGGCTGGTGCACTGTACATACAGTCTGACAAAAGCGATCCTTGATGTCTTTGCAAAGTTCTCCAACAGCAAGACCCATCTTCTCCAGCACAGACAGTCTTTCTGCAAGCCTTTTACCAGTCCCAGAGTGACCAGGAGACAAGAACAGCTGTAATGAGTAAGTGTGCCAATAAAACATCATGGGAATGGTAAGTTTTCCTTTCAATACTGTTCATGAGGAAAAAAAAAAATCTATACAGCGAATATTACTCCTTTTCCTGAACATTGGCATTGATCTGCTATTTACAATAGCTTACAAAGACACGTAACACAAACAAGGTTTGATTTTCAAGTTCAACTTCATAGCCGATTGACATACTTCACCTGTATGTTCTGTTCTAGCTGAAGTAAAAAAGTGACACTAATACTGAAAAAGAGGTAATCAGAAGTAGCAAAAGCGCTGATAATATGATGACAAAGAATTTGGATAAATAGTCAAGAAAGTAATATTGCACACTTTCACTGTCAACTGTGTAAGACTTTCACTCCCAGGCAGTGACAACCAGTCCTGTTTGGTGGTTTGAGTTTTTTTGCTGTCATACTACCTTTAAAAAAGGTCATTTTTGGTTTCCATGGCAGTGGAAAAAAAAGAGAAGGAAGACAGCCCTTATTGAACATGAGGCCTAGGTTTCAAAATTAATTTTCCAGTCTGCAAGACAAAAAAAATTAAGTTTAGACCCTGAGAGTTGAGCTCAATAATTGTACTTCAAGTTCAATTAAGTTCAATTTGAAAAACGACGCGCAGAACATCAAGCAATCTACATTCCACTTTTACAGACACATAGAGTGTATAAAAGTTCTGTTCAGAAGAACTTGTGTCTCTTTTTAAAATTATTTGCATTTAAAAAAAGCCAAACACAGAATGAAACACCCAAAGCAATGAACCACTAACACTTACATCATCACAGGACATATTATATTCTGCCAAAACAGTTCGACATCGGGCTGCTATACTGTGTGAACTGTGTCAAGGAAAGCAGCCACTTAGATACAGAGTAAGTAAAACCCAAAAAAGCAGTATTAGCTCAGGCCTCAATAACAGGTGTAACTACAACACTTTTAACCTGGCAAACACAATCGAAGGATACATTGATGGTGCCACCACTCTTTTATGTATTCCAGCAAAGAACAAGCCTATTAGGGTAATACAGCTAATTGTGAAAAATGGGTGATTCCAAAGTGATGTGAAAAATGACACCTAGGAAAGAAATCAGATTAGTCTCACTATATTCTAAAACATATACAAAGTTGCTGCCTAGGTTCACTTATTTTAAAAAGAAACACTGCTCCTAGTCATTTCTAAGTACTTGTGAACAGCTCTTTAGATAAGCTTTCAAGCTGCAGTGCCCCAGCACAACAACTCCAGACTGCTTGAGAGCTTAACTAAAAATGATCTCCCAGTGTCATGGAAGAACCACCTTCAGCCTTTCAGTTTTCAAGATACCATACTACCTGCCTGTAACAGAGAGCTATGAAACAGACTACAGTCAGGATGAGCATGCTCTTTACCTTTTGTGTCTCAGGGTCTATCAACCAATTCCAAGCACCAGTTGCTGTGCAGACTGATACCACTATCAGAATCACTGATAAGAGAAAAAAAAAAAAAAGAATCAAGAGTCATACACAGAACAACCCGCTCCTATTAAACAGCATTTCTTTTTCAGCAGCAGCTCTAAACCACTTATTTCTTCTTTGATTTCTGAGGGAGAAGCAGCTTCTACTTGGAAGGCAGAAAAGCAAATAGGCCAAGAAACTTTTACTGTTTGAAACCATAAAGATTCTGTTCCAAGTATTCTGGACAAGATGAGCAGGTACCAAAACCTGAGTTCTGTCCAGTAAAATCTTATGTTTTGAAAAGATTAACATTTCTTAAAAAAAAACAAAAAAACCCCAAACTCCACAGCCAACACATATGAGTTGGAGGACTGGAATAAGAGTTATATCAAATGTTCAGTATGCTGCTTGAGTTTATGCAATCTAAGTAATTCTCCATAAAACTGCAGAGCAGAACTTAGAACTTAAGTTTCTGTCCTGCTATCTCTTTGCCATGGCACCAGCAGTTTCTGTGACACAGCTTAAGTTCTATTATGCTCCCCATTGCAATCAACAAAATTACAAGTAAGGAAAGCTGACACAGAGGAAAAGCAGCACAAAATTTAAACAGGAGTCAGAGGGTGTGCTAGCTTTAGAACATAAAGATTAATGAAAACCTCTACACGTCCAGAATGGCTTAGGAAGAACAATCGGTTCACTGTAAATGGATAATGCTAGATACATATTAGAGTACCACAAAATACTAGACTGATTTTCAGAGACTATAAAGGGCTGGGTAACAAGGGTTGATGGAAATAGAACACAGAACAAATATAAAGTTAGAGAAAGCTCATATTCACTGCACATTTGTCAGTTTGATCGTTTTCTGTGAAGTCTGAAGTTCTGGATGCAAAGTCTTTTGCCAGGTGGAAACAAAACAAAACCCAACACAAAAAAACCTAGAGTTATCAGCTTTTAGGATCATGGGAAAGAATCTGAAAACAAAGCCTAGATATTAATGAAAGGTGATTTTCAGGTTTGCAAGACTGCTATAATTTACATTTAGTTGCATCCTCCTTATTAATATTATAATTTTAAAAAGGTAACACTAACAAGTCATGTTTCAAAACAAAGATGGAAGAGAACAATGAAAAGCATAGAGCTGCTTCTCTTTGTACTTTTTTTCCCCAGGATAGCAGGAGTAAAATTTAAGATTGGGTTAAATATCCCATTATAATTAAAGTTAAAAGTCCCTCTTCTATGTGAATTAAAAAACTAGTAAAACAAGCAGTTAGGAAAAAAACAAAGTTAGCTAAAAACACAACACTACGTACACAAACCTTGTTAAAATATACTTAGACATTTCCAGTATTTTTCCTTAATTATATCCAACACTGAGCAGCAATTCTGCAAGCCAGATGCATTCCCACAGCAGGTGTGCCCCAGTCATGCAGATTTACTTACAAATATCTGCTTGCTTTCCAACTGCCTTGAAACATGGCATTTTGGGGTTGAGGTATTTGGTTAGCTGTGTTTTGGGATAAGGCACTTTTTTTCCCTCTGGTTTTGTCATTCCTCCAGTTCTTTCATCTGAAGTTAACCTCTTGGCCTTTCAGGAGAAAGATGCTTCTCTACATATTCTAAAAAAATGGCTGTGTTCTTTGAGTATGGAAACTTGAGCAGAAACTTACAACAAAAAAAGCAGCCTGTTTCCACCACAGACTATGTATCAGCGGGCAGCATATCTTGGGTATTTTCTGCCTTACCCACTTCTTAAAGCTTTCCTGCTAGAACAATGATGAGGTCATATTTTGCCCTCAAGGCACACTGCTATAACTTTTTCACCTTCAATTTTATTGACACTCTCTCATCCAATCATATTAAAGTAACTACAGTTACTGACAGAGAAGTCTGAGCCTCCAAGAAACCAAAACAAAGCAAATACAACAACTTACTGTCCCAGCTATGTCCAGAATAATTCAATCCTGTGCCAATTCAATCCTGATCTCATTTTTTTTAGCTCTGGCTAAAGGATTAGTTTGGTATCTTGTATTATCTTGTTGCAGAATGTTTGAATGTATGCCACAGAAATTTTAAACAGAGTTTAAGCAGATATTTTTGTTTGGGCAAACAAAGGTATCTTTTACGCTGGTAAATCTAAAACACTTGATAATCCTGTTTATCCTTTGGAACATCAAACTTACTTCTCCAACGTCCTGTAGCTGGTTGCAAACATGCAATATATTCAGTAAGTCGTCTTTCAAAAGCTTTGAGATCTGGGAGGATGTATAACAAGCATAATTAGATCTTCACCTATTTAGTCAAATTTTAATGTAAAAGATAAAATGAATTCATTTTTCCTCTGAGCAAACCCACTTCTTAAACAAGCAGAGAAAACTAATGCAATGATAATTTGATGAAACAAAGGCACAAAGTAGCTTCATACAACTTTTTATCTAAAATATCATAATGGAGTTACACTGAATGCAAAGAAACACCCCCACTACCACCAAAGAAAACCAACATAGCTGAGAAATCAAGAGTATTTTAGACACGTTTAAAAATACTGAGTTGCCCAGGGAGGTTGTGGAGTCTCCTTCCTTTGAGGTCTTCAAGACCCACCTGGACACATTCCTGTGTGACCTGAACTAGGTTGATCCACTTCTGCAGCGGGGCTGGACTAGATGATCTCTAAAGGTCCCTTCCAACCTTGTCTATTTGTCAGATGTTCAAGGGATTATTTGTAGCAGCATGGCTTTAATGACTGGTTTGTACAAACTTTTGTACACATGTGTATGTAAAAACTCACAGCAAACACTAGTGCAACGATCTTACTTTAATTCTTTTCTTTACATAGATCTTTCTTCCTACTGCCATCACTTTCCCACAGCCTTTCCATTGAAAATACCGTTAAATGCCAAGTAACATTTCAATTTCATACTCCTAATTTGTTGTTTTAAAAAAACTTAGCCAATCACCTAATGTTTGTCTACAAGAAGCTGTTTCATATGAAGTCCATGTTAGATTTAAGCTTCTGTTCAATAAGGTCAATATTTGAAAACATTCCAGTCACAGCTAGAATTCTACCTGGAGTTAAGTTTTTGTAGCATAAACTTCATTTTCAGCAGAAGTGTTTTAGTTAGCATCACTCTAGAACTTTTTTCCTTCAACTTGCACCTCTTGCTAGATTATTTACCACAATAAAACAACTAGAGAATAACATTGGAAGAAATACACCCATTATAATCATTACCAATTCAGTTTTCCAAACTATAAATTTACTTCTAAGTGGTTTGCAGGTGAATTCTTGGGGGAATATTACGGCATCTTGACTTCAGCCACAGAACAGCTAACTAGTCTTAATTACTGCCAACAGCCCGGTAGTTACGGCCTATCCTCCACCTCCCTTCTGGGGAAGCTAAGCCACTGCCAGCAATTAAAGCTAATTAACTGTTCCCTGACTAGCACAAAGCCCTACAACCAGTCACTAATGTGAAAGGGGGAATAGAAGGCATACCATGAAAAGCTGCTATTTGAGAAATACCACCCTGTAGGCATACCACTGATAACACAGTTCTCAAGAAAACATTCATTTAATGTAAACAGTGTTAAAAATTAAAAAGGAAGCCTTTCAGAATACAGGAACTTAAAGCATTAACTTTTTTTTTCAGATATCCATGTTCTAAGAACTTTCTCTGAGTTTATCACTTTGGCACCTGGCAGCTGTAGCTAGCAAGGCACACTTCTTAGATTCCTCCAGCCTGTACAAACATAGCAACCAAGCCACGAAAATGCCCGATTATCATTTTTTGTTGACGTGCCTACCGCTAATATCTGCTACAAAACATCTGCCAAGTGTGAGATACTGATACATTTCAAAAATCTCTACCAGTCTGTATTTTGGACACTTCAAAACTCTTCTCAGGGTTTTGACATCCTGTAAACGATAACTTCAACTAACTTGTAACCCAAAACCATCAATGTTGTCAGAAAAGAGCAGACTATTTAAGGTCACATTCTTCACATGTAAGAGGAGCTAATGTCTAGTATGCTAGATGGGACTTAAAGCTCTAAGAAATGCATTTCACGTAAAAACCCATGAACAGACAAGTAGTTACGGCAGCACAAGCAGATTTTAATAAGCTAACGTCGAGGAGTCTTGCCGAGAAGTGAAAGGGAAAGCCCACGGGGCAACTCCCTCCTTCTCAAGAAAGGAAAGTGGCCGGCGGGCCGCTCAGGGAACCCTCAGCACAGGCCTGCCCCGCGGGTCCCGTTCTCCGCCTCCGCGGGACGGTCGGAGAGCAGCAGCAGCCCGCCCTCGAGCTGCGGTAGCCCCAGAGACCCCGCCCCAGCTCGCCTGTCTGGGCCGAGGAGGAGCGCCGGTCCCGGGAGCGCGGTGCTGAGGGAGCCGAGGCCTCCCGCGGCCGCTTCGCCCCCCTCAGGGCAGCGCCGCGGCGAGGCCCGCTCCAGAGGGACGAGTCAGCGCGCCCGGGCAGCCCAGGCACGGAGCCGAAAGCTCCCGGCGCGCCGAAGAGGCGACTCCGGGCTCGCTCCGGGCCGCCGCACTCACCCTCAGCCTGGTCCAGGGAGTTCATGGCGGGCGGGCGGAGGCAGCGAGCGCCGGCCGTGCCCCTCGCCGCCCCGCAGCCGCCCGCCGAACCGCCCAACCTGCCCCGCACGCCGCCCAGCCCCGCCCCCGCAATACCGCGGCGCCCGAGTGGCCAGCCTCCCGCCCGCCACGCCTCCCTCAGCAAGCGCGGCCCGCATTGGCTGCGGGGGGAGAGGACTTGGGTGCCGCCGTTTGAGGACGCCGGCGGCTCGGGCGGCAGCGTACGGCGGGAAGCTCTGAATCGCCTCAGAACGTGGAGCTCCCAAGCCCAGTAGCTCCGGGGCTCTCCTAGGGCGTCTTTCGCCGGCCGTGAGGTCACTGTCTGTAGCGGGAGAAGGGATGGGAGGCGTCTAAGTGTCGCTTCCCTTCCCTTCCCCTCGGCTATACTTAGAGCGGGCTTTCCTGCAGCCGCGGTGGGTTCCGGCTGTGCCCCCTCCCGCTGGCGGGCAGCGGCGCGGCACCTGAGGGACCGCCAGTAGCGGTGACTTGTCGGTGAGGCCTCTGCAGTGCTGCCTCACCCAGTCCCCCTCGTCCCGGCTGTCCCTCGGCCGTAACCATTCCCTCGGGGCTGGCGGCGTAGGAAGTAGCGGGTGTACCAAGGCAGTATTTAACCGTTGTACTTTTTTTATAGGTCATAAGTGTCTCTTCGGACGTATGGAGTCAAGGCAACGTGATCCTGTGGCCTTTACTGCTACGTCCTGCTGTCCCAGCTACAATGCAGAGGTAACCGAATGTTATTTTTCTAAATGAAAGCTTTTGCGTTGCAGAGTAACTTGATTAGTGGGCTCTCCAGGGACCAAGACTCTCTGCACTGCCATCTGTTTTCAGCTAACTGATATTGGAGGCTAGATTGGTTTTTTTGGTAGTCTATTAGGAGTTTTATGTTGCTGTCCTCTAAAAGCAGTCACTGAGAGCTGCAGTGCTTTCAGGGCCGGGATCTAGTATCATTTCTCTCCTTTTGTGCAGCAAAAGAAAAAAGGGCATTACTTGTGTTGACAGACTTTCTCAAAAGGAAGTAGGAAAATCATGAAAATGCGGTTTGTAGTAATTTTGCTGTCATTGGTTTTAATTGTAATCACAAAAAAATTGTGTCTTCCAGAAAGTCTTAAGGTACTCTTGCTTTGGTGATGACTCACTGAACGTCAGAGCATTTATGAGTCCATCTGACTACACTTTTGCCTACCTAGTTTACATTAGTTTTGCCAGTGTAAAAACCAAGAGAAACTCTCATGCTCGTGGTGGCTGGAATTCTGTCAGCCCTATGGAAAGGCTGAGTACCTCAATGTTGGGTTTTTTCTGTTGTTAATAGAGCAGATACTACAACTAGAATATTTATGAATCAAAACATGAGTCTGGGAAGTAGATGTTTTCTTCCTTACTACAGCTGTACTTTTGCAATTGGTAGAACCTTAAATTACTCAGACCCTGATAAGCTACTTTGAAAACTGGAGTGCTGTGGCCTTGGACATTTCTGGCATCCCGAAAGTGTCAGAAAGTTGTCATTTGCTCTAGGGTATTTATATTTCTGTGAGTTTGTTGATATGTGGATCTGTTGGTCTCTCATATCTTGTTCTAGCTATTAGATATACTTCTGAACAGATACAGATATCTTAAAGCTGATTTTAATTGAAGTTTTCATGATTTGTGACACTAAAAAGCTGAACCTACACCAGGAAAAAATTCCGAGAGCAGTAACCTTAGAGATACTTAGGTAAATAGTAATTCCTTTGTTGTTTGTAGTTGTTTGTTAAACTTGTACAGTTTGTTAAACTTCTTGACCAGTTCAAAATGCTTTTATTTCCCTATTTTTTTCCAATATACCACTCTGTTGACTGGAAACAAGCCAAGGTAAATGAGACAAGATAATGTAACTATCATCATACTACAACTGTTACTTGAATAAACTGTTTCTTAGGGTTAATGCATCTGTTAATAATCCCTGATACCTTTTTCTGCCATCACCTGGGAAGCCTTAAAAATAACAGCTTAAGCAAAAGAGCTTAGTGTACATTGGATTGCTTCACAGTGAAGCAGAGGTGACTGGAAGAAACGCGCTTTGTCAACTTAGAATATCTCAAGTATCTCTTTTCAAGGTACAAGGGATGCATCTTTCTGAATTTAGCATCTTTGGTATCTTTCTGGTTCTCACAGCTGTACTTTGAGCATAATATTAGAGCATCTGTTGGCACCATCTGCTATCCAAGATAATTAGGATGGGTCACTTGTTTCTTAGTTTGATTGCATTTCCAGCCTTCTGCATGTTTTCGTGTACATAATCCCTTCTATCCATTTTCCTCTAAACAATCCATCCCTGTTACCTCAGAGATACTGTATTAATGTCTAAGGCTTTGGTAAATTTGAGCAGAATGTGACAATTATTGTTTTCCTGAAAGTTTTTGCCTCTTCATTTGTTTTGCCCATCTTGTCATTAAAATGTGTTTATGTATGTTCATCATTTAAAAAATTTAGCCAGTTATTGAAATGAGCAGAAGTAGAAGGAATGGATTACAATAGGCAGTAGATGGTCTGTATTACTTACACCTTGCACCAAAGCAAAATTCTGAAAGATTTGTTTACAATATCATCTTTTCTGGTAATTGGTGGGTTTCTCTGCCTCTGAGGCTGAAGCAGGCCACGACAGCAGGGCTTACTTCTCAGGGCTTCAATTTGTGAGTGTCCATTTATTTGGGATGAGACTGTCAGATGCAATATGTGACTGGGAATTAGGAGTTGTAATTGGTTTATGTTTCAGAATTAGAGGTGTGAACGTTCAACTCAAGAGGAGAATGAACGCTTACCCACAAAAGTCTCTTACGTTACTTAGGGAGTGCAAAACTTCCTGTGAGGAAGAATTGTGTTTATTTTGCAGATCCAAAAAAAAGGTAGCTATGTGTTGGAGATAAGCAGACAGTCTCATTTCTGGTGGCTTTTCCTAGTCCGTTGTTGCCTTCTCTTGGAGTTAGATTTGGGTCCCAGCATCAAAATGGAAAGAAGTTCAGGAGAGAATGGGACAAAAGTAATCCTGTGGGTTGGAGTAGGTGAATGGTCTGTTACCAGATAAATTATGAGAATTCTGAGGCCAAGTTTTAAGTATGTTTCTTCTGCCTTGTATTTCTGTAATGAATTTAACCTAGGGAAAACATTCTTGCTTTAAAGAACTATTTTAATCATTTTTGACAATGTTGTTAAATGGTAAAGTGGTGAAGACTTGATGATGTTCTAATACAGTTTTGCAGTCTGTGCTGTTGCTTAATTGATTTTTCGCTTGGTTGCAGATGACTACACCAGTGATGATTTTAGAGAGAAGCTATACCTACAGTTTTACCAACAGATGCAGAAAGAATGAGACACCTTCTGACTGTCATTGCTGCCATCATCAAGGAGAAAAGGTAGGCTTCTAATTAAGACTTTTTTTCAGCTAATTATGTTGCAGAGATTGTAATTATATGTGTAAGTGTAATCCAGGTCAAAAATGTGACCCTGCAAATATGTAGATAATGTTTGATGGTCATACCTATTAATGTTTCTGGATCACCTTAAAACTTCTGATTTGTCCCAAAATTTCTTATGCATCTCCCAGGATTTGGAGTATGACAGTCATTAGTGACCTGTTTACTTTCTTTTACAAATTGACTTGAAAATTAAGGCTGATCTTAATACAAGCACAATTTCTTTTCTTTTTTAAAGGCTATCTTGCAGCCTTTGCTTGGATTTTGTGGTCTCTTAATCCAGGTGTATTAAAAGCAGTTTCAGATACTCTTTTTGCCTGAGTAATCTTTGCAGGTTTTGTTGCATGTCAGATACCTTTCTGATATGAAAGATTTCTTTAACAGCTGCCAACTGAAGGAAAAATGGGAGTTTGCTATATAAAAAGGACTTTCAAGTCCTTTTTTTTTTTTTGTCTAGTCTCTAGTTCTTAGTACTTGAAGCAAAACTAGAAGCACACTTTGGAAAATGAATTCTTAGAATAACTGTCTGTTAAACAGAAGACAAAGTTCTGTCACAAGTGTGTCTAATCCTGGAAAAGAGTTTTTGTTATATTGTTATTCATCTTCTGAAGTTGAGCTGAGTCAACTTGAATTGACAGATCTTAACCACTCAAATACACAAAATTCATTCTTGTAAAAGAACTATCTAGAGAACTGAAAATCTAAACTGTAGCGCCTTTGAAATCCCTATTGCTGCTTTGGTATTCTTTCATTTCTCTTCCTTCCCATAGCAAAATGTATTATCCCAAGTTTGTCATTGGTATCACTTTCCCATGTATTAATCTGTTTGAAACTTACAGGAAATGTAGACCATATATCCTACCTTCACACATCCTCCAATAACAGAATCAACAAAATTATTTTAAGCTTGAGAGAGTTGCTTTTCTTTGTATTGAATTTTGGTGCTATAAGTGCAATATTTAATTCTCTTCCTTCTCACTGACCTCCATATTTGACATATCCTCTTCTGGTACTCCAATATGATTGGGAATACACCAGAGATTCTATCTTTCAGTTCATGGAGTGTTGGAGAAGTATAGTGGTACGTTTCAAATGTGAGCTGGAAATTCTCTGCCACTATCATGGTGAGCTCTTGAAATGTTTGTTAGCAGAGAGACTTGAAATCTAGTTAGGAAGAACTATGGCTACTGTAGCTGGGTTGGTTAATGTGCCTGAAATGCAAAGATCGAGTGAGATAATCAGAACAGATTATAATTTTTAAAATTACAAATCTATTTGGTTTCAGTTGTTTTAAGCCTAAATACGTTTCTTTAATGTGTAAATTAAATACTTTTAGAACTGTTTAGGAATGCATGTGCTATGTATGTATTACTGTACATGAAAAAATAAGCTCTAGCTCTTCCTTGACTGCCTACTGTCCCATTGGTAAATTCAGGATTGGTGCTAGCGAGCTTTTTTTGTTGAAGCAAATAGAGCTTCTGACTTTCATCTCTCCATATTGATATCAGTAAGAAATGTAATCTTCAAAGTCTAAAAGACTGAAATCAAGATATCGGTAAAATTCTTAAGGGATTATATTTAGCATCTGTCCTCGGAACATATGGGTCACTACTTCTAATTTTTGTGCCCTCTATCTTCAGTATTTTGAAAAAAAAACAGACTAGTAACAAAATCACACTAATGCCAGTTTAACAGTTCATAATACACTATATTCTTTTCAGATGAATACTTCCAAGTATACTAGGGTGATGAGATTGAAAGTATTTACATTAAACACTTGATTTTATAATTAACATATTTTACTCTCAAATCTAGCACTAAAACATGATCAGGAATCACTAAGAAGCTTGTTTTTATGTATATTACAGCTTCCTACTGTACTTTGACAAATAATTTCAAGTTTTTCTCCATGTGGCTTAAATAATGATCATACTTACTTCCTGTAGGTTGTAGAAAGTGTATCTGATTAATGAATATGCTGGGGCTCTTTACACATGAGAACACTAGATGTGTGGCTTCTGGTACATAAAAGATGGCAACAACAGCCCAGCACTGGGAAGCAATGGCACAGACTTTTACTTGTATATAATCAACTTCTCTTTTCTTCAGGGCAATAGAGTTATAGGCAATTATTTCCACCACAAGACCAGATTCTTGTAACTAATGTACATTACATGAGGTTAATGTAAAGGATGTTAAGTCAAATCTCACACATGTGCTCTAAGAAGTTAAAAAGTATGGTTCTGTATTCTTGAATAGCCCAATGTAGCACTTTCCTTTTGGCACTGTAATCACGTTTCCTTTTTCTGTCAAAAGGAAGTTTAACTTGTTTGAAAGACTTCACTTAAAATAGTTCTCATTCAGAACTGAAGTTTAAACTTCTTTCAGCTGATTCAGTTTTTAAATGCTGTTTCATTGTACTTCTGGGTAACAGAATTTGACCTAGTTAAATGAGACAGTTTGGAAATAGTTCACTGAATTAATGTCTTATAATTCATAATACTGGAAGTCATTAAATATCTGTCCTGAAATGCTGCTTAAGTGGCATAAAATGCATGCACCAGACAGTCATGTACAATAATTGATAAGAACTTATTTAGAAATTGCTTAATTAAAAATTCACTTTTTTGCATTGCTTCTATGTAAATGAACCAAAATCCTTCTTGAAGCTTTCATCTTTTTTTCTTTTTATTGTAAATACTCAAATTTTACTTCTCTTTAGAACATGTTAGTAAAAAGGCCATTTCTCCTGGAGGGAACTGCCCTGTCCTCCAGTTAGGGGGAAAAAAAGCTCTGAAATTGATTTAAAAAAAAAAATCTGTACTAATCCTGTTATTTCAGGCATGAGTGTCTGTGAAAGTCTTTGTATGGAATTGGGAATCTTTATCTCAGTTTTAGCTTTAGATCATGAATGGCCAATAGTGTTTTGACAGTGGGAAGAAGAGATTGCAACTGTTCATTTATATTTCAGATGTGCTAAGTCAAAACTAACTTCTGCAGCTACAGGAGAGCTATATCAGTGCTGAACTGGAGGCTTTAAAAATCTCACTCTATAATATTGCACAGACTTAACAGCTATATTTTTCTATCTTTGTGTAAATATGTGAAGTAGATGAAAACACAAGCTTGATAAAACTAGCTCCCTCTTCTCTGTAGTGCATCATAATGTATCTGTGGAGGATGCACTGACTCTTATAGTTAAAGCTTTTGGGAATATATTTGCTGAGTGTGAGCAACAGGAGCGTACTAGGGTTCCACACAAGGCAGCTGATCTGGTAGATGATTGCCTACCACGGGAGCTGTGAGATGTGCAGTGTGCCTCTGGGCATTAGACATACTTGTTAAGTGCAAGGAAATACTTGGATTGAGTGGAGTTGAATTCGGTAAGTGACTTTGCAAAGACCAGAGAAAGATATGATTGAAGATATTAATATTTTTTCCCACTGCAATGCAACTTTAGTCATCTTTTAAAAAGTCAGATATGAATAAGCTTGGGTACATGCCACATAAATAATCTGTAAATAAATGATAGGCACTAGAAATCAAAAGTTCATGTAGGAAATTCCAGTGTGTGTATTAATGGGGATGTGCATCCTGAAATAGGGTGCATGTATTCTTCACAGAACTAAACACATTATAAGGACATATACACAAGTCTCCTAATGGACAATTGCTCTCTCATAGGTTATAGTTACAAAGTGAGTATTTGATCATCTGCTAATGCTGCTGAGTGGTTAAGTCTTAATAACACTGTATAAATAGATGCGTTGAAGTTAGTAATATCCATCAGTCCATTAAGCAGAATGTAACACTTGGGTTAACAGAATTCAGTAAAATAATGGTATATAAACCTATTTTACTTAAAGTTTAAAACCCAGCAGAACATCTAAAAAAAAGAGCAAACCCAGCCACATATAGAAAGTATGAACTTGGAATATTTATGCCATTTTTATCTTAATTGCTATTCTATAGAATATTCTTGTATTGTGGTAAGGTTTTGGTGGGATTCTCACCAGCTTTAACTTGTACTCTTAATGTCTTTTGAAGAACTTCTTACCACTTCTGTTCCTTTGAACAAACTAATCCTTCAACTGAAGTTGCAGATGGCATGTCATGGTTGTGTACGGCTGTGTATGAGCATTGCCACCCATATCTTAAACCTCTACCTGTTCCCCTGCCAAGCAAGATTGCTCTGGGGGCAGTCACCCTGTCCTCAGGTTCAACCTTCATTTGGGTGACAGACTGTCAGGGACTCTTCTTCCAATACTATTTTAGTTTTGTATCTCAAAGTAATTAATTCTGTTTTCTTGACTGATTTGATCACTTGCCACAGTACATTAGCTCCTAAAACATGGAACAAAACATAGTAGATACTACATGAACTACAAGCAAGTAGATGGGTGGGATGTGGAAAAATCTGAACTTGCAAATATTTGGCAGTGATCAAATAATAGTTGAAAGACTAGAACTCAGACATGCTATTTTCAGAGCAAACTTTTTATGTGAGAGAATAGGAGAGTAGGGAAGTATACTATTCTTTATCTAAAAATGAATTCATTCTAACATTAAAAAGGCATAAGAATATATAAAGCTCATCTTTCATGTCCTTAGTCTGAAATCAGATTCAACTACTGTCCTTGCATCTGTTTGAAGTTGGTATGGGTCGAGGTGAACACCTGGCTATTTTAGAAAGGCTTTTTTACCTCCCCTGTTGTGAACTTTTCCCATTCTACAAAGCTTTCTTTTTTAGTTACCAAGTTGGTTGCAATTCTTTTGAGTTACTGAAGCTCATTGAAAACCAGAAGGGCAGCAGAAACGGCGAGGGCGGTTCAGGTTTTAAACACGAATATTCTTGGATGCATAGGATTAGACTGTGGTGCTTTGTTGTAAATTAAATCCTGCTTTAATGGTTGAAATAAATAGGGAAGTCGGAGAAAAAATATAAAACTGGATAATTTTTCTTTTAATAAATGGTAATGTAAAAAGAAATCAGATTTATACTCTTGACAGCTGTTGATGTTAGTTCTGAATCTGATTCCTTGGAACAAAAATAGACACAAAACTAGTATAAAAACTATTGTCCTACATTATGGTTATGGATTAAATCCTTCTTAGAACCAGCCTCAAATAATGTTTGCCATGATAAAAATATCTCAGAAATAGAAACTTGCTTTAACTCTCTATGCCGTTAGTACTCCATTTGTCAATTTGTGTTTTAACTTGTGTGCGCAGGTTAACATTAATAACAGGTACAGTTTTGCTTTGTAGTGTGCTCATGCTAAGATTAGTAACACTGCAGGTCAGTGTACTCTGTTGTTAAATATGTACAGGAAGGTTATACTTGCAGCTCAGTGGTTGCACATCTTTTAAAGTAGGGCACAATGAACGGTAAAGGGTAAGGCAGTTGTAGCTGTTGCTGTATGGTGTCACTGCTTTGTAGTGCTCCTTGTTATGTTTCTGTATCTGTTTTCAGATAGGTAACTGGCATTTTTTAAGCCTGGTGTTTTTAGACCCTCACAGTTAAAAGTGTGTCCTATGCAAATAAAAGCAGGTGTTGCTGGGTTTTTTTAAAAAAATAGATAATAAAACCCAAAAACTGTTTCCAAACAGGACTGTCAGACACAGGATAATCTTCCACTTCTTTTAGCATCTGCAAAGGGTTTTGGACATCAAAATGGCCACTGCTGGGAGGGACACCAGGCTTTTTGCCAGTGCCAGGTGAGAGTGCCCACTGCCTGTCAGGTCTGCTTTCTGTACTTGCAAGCTTCTTGGTGTTGGTCAGTAATTCAGTTGTTACATAGAACAGAGGTTTTGGAGCAGTCATGGTCATAAGGAGAGGAGGGAAGGAGTTTAGAGTTAGCTTGAGGTTGTACACAGTAGAAAGTCAGTGCTTACAAGTGACATTTGACATGGACTTGATTTGCAAGGCAAATACTGTTCCTTTGAGTGCAGTTTTCAGACTTTCTAAGGTGACAGCTTTCTTCCTTGGTAACAGTTATAGTAATAACCAAGCATGATGGTTAAACGTTTGAGTAATTGGTCACCTCTGTATTTTATAGGCATATGACATAGAATATAAAAAACACATTGATGTGCTTCTCTAGTTGTGAAATGGATGTTTTTACTGATCATTAGTCATATAGTGTTGTGGTGTTATCAGAGAGTGTCATAGCTCAGAGCTGACAGTCTGAAAGGTGTTATCAGAACTATAAAAGATAATTAGAGGAATTGTGTGTATTTTCAAAGCTCTTTCTCTTGGCATGGGTTTTTGTTTATTTTGTTCTTTTCGAGATTATAAAGAAGAGATATGTTTTCTTTTGTATTCATTGTAGGAGGAATAATAAGGAATTGGTTTCATTTGTAATGAAGATGATTCAGGTTAGATGTGATAAAGAAGCGTGTGGCTAGTTCATATTGAAACACGCTGCCTGGGCAGAAACAAGAATTGGTGAGGCCAGCACCCAACTGTGGTAAAACAGGTATACGTGGTTCTGCATCAGATGTTAGGACAGGAAATACTATTTCATTTTAATGATGCTCTGTAGCCCAATATTGGCTGAAAGAGTATGTTAGCTTTGCAGTTGGCCATTGCCTGAAACCTGATTCAGGTACACAGAAATAGGATATTGGACTATTGCATTGAAGTGATAAGTTAGATGTTAGATTACTGATTTGAGAACAATCAGAAGTTTATAGCAAACCATTAGGTTTGATAATACAGTAAAATGAAACGTTGAGATGGCAACAGGCCTTTCGTGGGGAGGATGACCAGGTACAACTGTCTTACAGTATTTGTTGTATTTTGTCACAGCTATTCGTGTTAAACCAGTACAGCACCAATGGGGAACCTAACTAAGAAGACACTGCTGACACCATTGACAATAGTGGAAGTCCTGTAACTACACGTGCATCCTACTTTCTGTCACACTTCAGCCTGGGAGAACTGAAAAATTTAAGGAGGCTTTTCTATTAAAACTAATGTTAATGAATGTCTTTGTTGTAACTTTAATTTCAAATTAGAAGCTGATAAACAGTCACAAAATAAAGTTTTAAACATTGTCACCAATTTAACTTTGTTTGAACTTCATCTTACTATTCCAGTTAGAATGGGCAGGTCTGCTCAGACCTGGCTGTTGGGGCATGTTGGATGCAATGAATGGAATTCTCTAAATTCTTGGAAAGTCTATCAGTTGGATTTGCATTTTACCTTTAGAAGTGAAGGTGAAAGGACTGACTTTAGCTGCAACCAGAATTGTTGGTGTTATTTACTCAATAAATGACAGCTTTGAAACAGTTCTATATTGGTCTCTTGAATATTGTATTTGTCTGGGATTGGGGTTTATTATATTTTCAAGTGTCTTCACTTCCATTATAACTTGAAGCTATAACAGTGGAGAAATTAAGGAAAATTCTATTTAGGAGAGCAGGCAAGTGAATTAGCATGAACCACCTGACTGTAGTTACATACAAGCCAATCAAATAGTAGATTTCAAAAATTTTTAACAGCCATTCTAATGAAATATCAAGTATATGTGGATTTAATGGAAAGTAAATGGCAGACTCCCTGCAAAATATGCAGTATAAGTGAAGAAACAATGCAGGAAACATTGATCTTGAAACTTTGTATGGATTTTTTCGCCTCCTGAAAGAGGCAGTAACTTCCATAGAGAATACAATTTAGATGTACATGATGCACATATTAAGTTACCGAAAGTAACTTCTGTAATATATTAAATATGTTATAGATATGACTTGTAACCATAGTAGGCACAGCACATTTTCAGAAAGGAGTCATTTTTTAAAATGATTGCAATGTCTTTAAAAGTGGGAAGTAGTTTTTAGTTTATGTATTTCTAGTGTGATTGAGAGCTGCTTTTCACAAACGTAGCATAGTGAAGAACTGACTTAATATGTGTGCTTGCCAGAATATCAAAGTAAATCTTTTTGTTCTTTTTGCAAGACAGGCTGTCTAATGCTTTCACTGTGGATTGTGTGGTGGAGTACTGTGCTGTCTAGAAGGTTACACAGTGACTTCAGTATTACGTTTTTCTGATAGCGCTTGCTTGATTTGCTCTGTCATAACTTGCGATGTCGGACGATTTGTCTCTATTGAATTTGTTCATTCTATGAATTAAATCAATTGATAAATTTAATCTCTCCAAGAGACAATACCAACTATAGATCTTAATTGAGAAAAATTTCCCTGCAGTGCAAAGCCTGGAGAACGGTGCCATGCTTGAGAACTAAGTGGTGTCTTTCTGCAAGACCTGCCAACTTATTTTTATCTTGCAGCTTTTTTCATTCGCTTAATGCATTAGCTAAAACCATTAGGAACTAGCTGTCAGAAAAAGAATAAGTAATAATATAACATTATTTTTTAAGACTCCCTGTAATACTTGTTTTTAACAGTGTTAAGCATGACGTCTGTGGTAAGTGATAGTCTAATGGTAGTGCCCTGTTTGGATAGCTAACTAGTCCTCAGTGATTGCAGCCCACATAACTCCTACCTGTGCATTTATTTGGCTGTTGATAGTACACTGTCTGAGAGCTGCACACACTTATAAATTATCCTGCTGGTGTCCACATGATTCAGGAGATTGCATAGGCATTCCCAGGAGAATCTGGAAGCTTGTTTCAGAGCCCAGAATTGAACTAATTCTCTTGAGCCCCACAGTAGGTCCTTAATCACAAAATCATTCCCCACTTTCCCCAAAGGGATTAAATGTAATAACTTGTATCATTTAAGGGTTTTTCTTTTTTAACACTTGAGGTTTTGAGGTGAACTTTGCTACAGGGTTACTGTCATCTCCCTTTTGAAAGGCAGAGAGTGGGAAGTTTCAGTGCTGCTCTGGCACATGGACACTGATCAGGTCATGCTGGCCCTGCAGCAGGGCTCCAGCCATGAGTGTGGAGCTGGCACCTTGTGCACATAAACATAAACCCTAATCTCTCCTTCTTGTGGGGAACGTGCTAAAACTAAATATCCTAAGGGAATAAAGAGTGAAATGGGTACATATCTGCACTGTGGAGAACAGAAATGATGTGTATAAAAGTGAAAAAGGGTATTATGTTAGTATAGGAGTCAGCTTGAGCCTCTGACTTCAAACGTGAAAAGAAAATTTAAGGGAGCTAACCAAGGCAAAACCACTTTACACCTGCATTTGGTGTATAGTGAGGCAGTTCTGTGGATGTTTACCTTTCAAGAGAATTGGTTTAAGTTGGTAGCCTTATTGACATGAAACTGCAGAAAAACAAAACCTATAAGTTCTAAACAGCATGCCTGTACACAAAGGAAATAATTTTTGAAATGTCAAAAAATGACAGTCATTTAAATGCAGCAAAAAACCCCAAACAGACAAAACCAAAACACACACAAAAACTCTCCAACCTGAAACACAGAACCCCAAGCCTTGTAGAACATTGTCAACTAAATTAATTGTGAACTTTGAATTTCTTTTCCTTAGGAAGCTTCTAAGAAGCTTAGAGTAGTTCGGATACTTTGTGCTGTCATGTGCTATTCGCAGACTCCCGGAAGTGGAATTAAACTTTATTGCAGAGAAAGGGAAATGCTTTTTTCTCTTTCAATGAGGTGTTTGGGTGAGATGTCTTCAGTTTTAAATTGGTCAAAAAAGCCCTTAAAGTCCTTAAAGATTTGTAGTATGTGGGAGTGTGCAGGAAGAGCAATGTGCACCATTGTATGGGTGAGTAAAGGAAAAGGCAACCTGAACCTCGAAGTAACTATTTTAAGTCCTACTCCATTTTAAAACAGGTGATGCTGATTCCCTTAGGAGAGAAGGTGAGGCCCTGGGCCGGGGCAGGAGCCACAGGCCCCTGCCACACAGTGCAGCCTGGAGGGGAAGGAATCTCCTCAGATGTGGGAGTACCAGGGCTCCAGCATAAACAGGTAAGCCGCTGGTGGTTGAAAGCAAAGGAGAGAGATCAACTTCCCACTTAGCTGCTTCTGCTGCTAATTTTTGAGTCATCTGTGAGTTTCTGAAGGTTTTCTTCCCAGAGCTGCTGGCTGTGTGTGGAGTGTAGGGCTGCATAAAATGGGCTCACTGAGGCCAGGGCTGGAGAAGACTGAAACTTTAGCAGTTGTCAGTCTCCTGGTCTTCAAAACTTCATATTACACCCAAAGATGGAAATAAACACAAAGCATGGACGGCGTCAGAGGCCCACAGGAGGTGTGGTGTAGACACCAAATCATTCTCCATTCATCCTTCAATCGATCTGCTGTTTATTTCCTCAACTGCTTAGATGTGCAGTAGTCACTTGAGGCCTACATTCTGTTTTACAAAGAAGAAAACGTATCAAGTGAGATTTTAACTATATTCCTGCTCCAGTGATGAAGCAGAAAAAGGAAAGATAACTTTCATCTGTAGTTAAGGCTGACATATGGCCCAGAGTGCTTGAATTATTGAGTGCTTTTCATATCACCAGTACTACTGTTGATTTAGGTGTCCTCAGGGCTCATGTGGTGATATATTTTAAAGGCACTGTATTTTTCATCTTGCACTCTTACATCTTTAGCTGGATTTACTTTTCTGACAAAAAACTTTGATTCAAAGTATTTTTCAGGCAAACACAGTACTATTCTGACCTGCTTTTGAACTTAAATGTTTTATCTGGAGTAAATGAAAATGTTGAGCTATAGTCCTTCTGCAGAGGTCTGGCAAAGTTTGAGTATCCAAGACAAGAAAAAGTGATTTCTTCATTTAAAACGTGTATTTGGGGGCATATAGCATTTTTTTGCAGTGTACCAACAACATAGGTGCGTTTCAGTCTGACATTTTCCTAGGGCCATGCTCCTAAGGCGACAGAAGTGGGAAGAGAAGCACTGGTGAAGGGAGCACAAGGCTGCCCAAAGCTGCCCAGCTTCCTGATTGGCGGCTGCACTGAACCTTGCTGGGCAGAGCTGCTGTGAGGGGAAAGCAGCTCTCACTGCCAGCCCTTCACTGGGAGCCTGAGAACTGAATACACATAGTGGAGGGTGAAGAGGCATCTGAAGCTGCTTTCCCGCCTGAGCAGATCAAAGTGCCACAGAGAGTCTGGTAGCTACTGCAGCCCAACTGAGGGGGAGGAACCAGTGCGCTCACTTTGCCTTTTATTTCCACGGGCAAAATAAGTGTGGTGTGCTCTCTACCCACTGTAGCCCAAAGGGGAAAGTGCAATTCTCCCTTTGCCTGGGTTTTCTTTCATCTTGTTGCTTCACCAGCTGACAGTGATGGGCAGGTGAGTCTCGTGCCTGTTGCAGTTCATCAGCTCCACCTGGCAGAGCTGCCTTCTGCCAGCAGTGTGTTGAGAAAAGGGTCCTGCTGCAGGTAAGAACTTCATGATAGATTTTTCTAAATCTATAAAATGCAAAACTAGGCTTTAATTAATGCAGTTTTGCTTGTGCATCTTGTTACAAGGCTGTGTGTAAAACCTTGGTGTAGAGGGCTTAAACATTTCTGTGCCTTGCGGTGCCTAGGTATGGTATGAGTTCTGGGTGGGCTGTGGGGAAACCTGTTTTCTCAGTGCCCCTCAAGCCACTCCCATGAGCTGTGGGATTGAGAAAGATGAGTTATTTGTTTATAAAGGTGATTTCTAGTGTTCTTCAAATGCAGAGTGTGAGTAGGGAGATTGAGGGTTATGTACCTGACCAAGTGAGGTGGCAATAAACTTTGGTCTTTGCAACAGAGGTGTTGGAAAATAAAAATATTGGTTGGCTTGTTTATTGCTGAGTGAGTGCTGTTACTTTAGTGTCTGAGTGCAGGATGGTTGAAGCTTGATAATGAACTATTTTAATATTTTTAGATACAGTTCTCTTAAGCATTTCCTAATAACATATTATTTCCCAAACTGTTTTTTTCATAGTTACTTGTGATACTTAGGGCTGAGCATGCGCAAACACTTTGATATGGTTTTAGTTTGCTTTTTGATTTTAATGCTTTGCTAAAGATGACAGTGTTGTGGGGGTATGAGGCAAGAAAGAAGGTGTTTTCTCATGTAATCAGAAGTTATTTATACGGTACTTGGTTTTCTTTGGTCTGTGGGCTGAATAAATGGTGTGAGCCTAAAGCTCTTCTCTTTTATTTTGTGCTCGTTTGTGTGTTGTAAACTTCCTGATGATGTTTGATGTTTGTTTGGGTATATACCTTTTTGGTACTTCTTCCTGTTCATCTCTTTATAGTGTTTAATGGGGTGTAAGACTGTTGGGAATGCAAGTGGAATGTGTGGAGGGAAGAAAAAAATCCATTCTCAGGTCTATTATGAATGAAATTATGTACAGTGTTGACTTAACAATGACAATGATTATGCTATATTTTCCTTAGTTATGATTGTCCTCTGTTGTGTTTGATATATTGAGACAAATAAGTGAACAATAATCTGAGATGTTTTAAAGTCAAAGCTGCTTTAGATAATAAAGACAGAGTATGTTGCAGAAGTGGAAAGGCTCTTCATAGATAAAAGTCAACAATAGACTCTAATCCTCCGAAGCTGTGTTCTTAGAGCTGAGAGATCACAAAAATCGTAATGTTCTTCCTTCAGTGTCTTGCCTGTTACAGTCTTTCCATGTAACTTTAGGCAAATGATGTAAAATGTGTTCTGTATCTGTGTAAGGATTTCTGTATTTTGAGTACCCAATTTGGGATGCTGGCAATGGGTGCCACAAATCCTTTGACTCTTCTGACCTCAGTGACAATGGACAAACATCCATTGAAAAGTTGGAAGAAACGGGAAGCTGTGTGCAGTGTGTGCTAAATGCTGGGTGGTAACTGAAGGCATTGCCTCAGTTATTTCACATAGTTAAAAAATCCCAACCCTGATGGTAAAGCAAATGATGCATTACTCCTTATCAAACAGATAATCACTCAATTAGAGACACAATGTGTCTTTATTTAAATATTCAATCTTGTAATTGGAGTGTGTGCCATCCTACACATGAGTGTTGGAGAGACCTCAGAGTGGACCATACACTGTCAAATGCCTGAACACTGCCCTACATCTGTAAAGCTTTGGGAGGCTTCCTAGAGTACAAATAGAAAAAAAGGCAGCATTATATTGCTTTATTTAGTAGCAGTATTGCTTGACTGTATTGTTTTGCTTTGCTGCTAAATAAAGCTACTTTGCTACTAATTTCCTATGCAGTTCAGTGCAAACCAGCTGTGGAACAGTTTAGTCACGTCTGCTTGGGTTTTGTCTCTGACTTTAGGAAGAGCACTAGATTGTGTAACTTGTGTAAACTAATTAGATGCATTGAAGTCAGACACAATGCAAATGGGATGGAGATAGAAACTCATCTCCGAAATGTATCTGCTGCCTCTTGTGAGCTACACTGAAACTGCAACAGCAGATAACTTGGTTTCTCCTGGAAGCTGTGAGGCTTCAGTCCTCTTCATCTCTTGCTGTAAGCATTTCCGCTCTTGGGTTAAATCTTACTGAAATTTTTGCTGCTGACAACTGTGTGGAAAGGTCAGATGCAGAGACAGGCTGTGGGCAGGATGAGTTGGTTTGTCAAGCCAAGCACAGCCTGTGTGCTGTAGATTGAGCACTTCTAAGTGATAGAAATCTTTTTTTCTGGTGAAACTTTCAAACAGTGAAACAGCAAGGTAGTAAATAACAAAGACTTTGTTCCTGTCTGACTCTGTTGGCTAAGTGGACTCAATCAGCAAACACAGCCACAGGCGAGATCTGGCTCTTGCTACACATCTGGGTACAAAGAAGGCAAGTTGTGTTTCAGATGGGAGATGGTGCTTTGGAGCTGCAGCTGGAAGACTTAGTGCTGTACTGAAGTGAAAGAAATAAATACAATACTTGCATGGCTTATTTTTCTTTTGGTTCCATTAGCAGAAGGAGAACACTTTCACTGGTGCTGTTTGTGGTAAGAAAAAAAAAAAACCCAACACTGGAATTGCCTGGTTTGAGCCATATTTTAGGGAGGATTTGGAGATACTTTGGGAGCCTATTAGAGACCACAGAAACGAGCCATGGCTGTGAAAACAAGCCTCATGCTGTTAAGTTTGAAGAGATTGATTTTTCTCCCAAAAAGCTGATTGCATGTGATAAGAGGGTCCACGTACCTTGGCAGAGAAAAGACATCTAGTAACTGGAAAGCTTTTTACCCTTGCTGACAAGGCTGTAATACGCCCCAACTTCCAGGGATTTACCTATTGAATCACCAATTCTTTTTTCTTTTTTTTTTTTCTCCTTCCATCCTTCGAGGGATTTTGCTGAAACCACTGTTGATATGTTGGTTTCTCCGTTGTTTTTCCCACAGTTTGTAGCTCCAAGGGGTTAATTGTTTTATAGGAGTCATCTGGGTGAATGGGCAGAGTAGATAATTCTGGGCTTTCATCCCTGGCAGTAGCCGAGGTGGTGTTATTAATTACTCCTGCCACTGGTTAGCAAGCATGGCCAACACCCGCAGCTCCTGCTTTCTATCACTGTTGGCCCACCTCTCCTGGGCTTGCTGAATGGCTCCTTCGGTGCCTTTGTTTTCCACATGCCTTTAGTCCTAAAGCAGTGATGTAAAGGGTGAGGGAAGGGGGAAATAACCCTTTCTACACCAAACTCTGCTCTGTGATTTTTTCGTTTTTTAAGTTGTTCACTCACAAGATGTACATTTCTGTGCTTTGCTTCCTCTGACTGGGCTGCTCACAGAGGCCCCGGTGCCAGTTTTCCAGCTTTGTGGGGCTGTCAGGGTTAGGATGGGGCCAGTCTTTTTTTCTGTAGTGCCCAGTGCCAGGACAAGGGGTAATGGGCACAAGCTGGAACACAGGAAATTCCCCTGGAAGATGAGCACAAACTTTTTGCTGTTCAGGTGAGGGAGCCCTGGCACAGGCTGCCCAGGGAGGGTATGGAGTCTCCTTCTTTGGAGGTTTTCAAAACCCATCTGGATGCATTCCTGTGTGACCTGATTGAGGTGGACCTGCTTTAGCAGGAGGGTTGGGCTGGATGATCTCAAAGTCCTTTCCAACCCCTACCATCCTGTGATTCTGTAAAGCTGCGGCAGGAAAGTGAGCTGGAGACGTGAGTGGTTCTTAGGACAAATGAGAAGGCTGAGGGTTATTTTAAAAGTTGTCGATAGGCATTTCCAGGCTGGAGCGGCGCCCGCGTGGGCTCGGCTTTGCTCTGGGGGTTTGAGAAAGCCCAGAGATGCTGAGTTGCCCGAGCTGTTGCTGGCGGAGGCAGATACCTGAACGGAAGCCAAAGCCCACGGGCGCAGGGGGAAGTCCCCTTGCAGCCGGACGGAGAGGAGACACCCCGCGCCCCCTGCCCTGGCTCCCCGCGCCTCCTGCCAGCGCGGGTCCAGGCTTTGCGCGTCGCCGCCGCCCGTGGCCGCCAGGGGGCAGCGGCGCACCGGGGAGCGCGCGGCGGGGCGGAGCGGGGCCGGCGCTGGGGGCGCGGGCTGGGGGCGCGTCCGCCGGGGCTGGCGGCTGGAGGCCGTCAAAATGGGAAAGCAGAGGGGGAAAAAAACAGCAAGAACTGATGTTAAAACAACGCGTCTGAGTCTCGCTCAGCGGCGCGGGGTTGGTTGTCGTGGGGGTGGGAATGGTTATGAGGGAATAATATGGTAGAAGTTATTATAATTTCACTGTTACCGGTCTGTGCCAGTACATCCTCTAGTATCATAGGGCCGTTTTGGTTGGAAAAGACCTTTAAGATCAGGTCCAAACACTGACCTCACACTATCATGCCCACCACTAAACCATGTTCCTCAGCTACACTGCTTTTAAGCATCTCCTGGGATGGAGACTCCATCACCTCCCTGAGCAGCCTGTGCCCTTCTGTGAAAAAACTCTTCCTAATGTCCAACCGAAACCTCTCCTGGTGCAACTTGAGCCCATTTCCTCTTGTCCTATCACTCATTGTTTGGGAGACCAACCCCGGAGGCGTGGCTGCAGCATTCAGGGGCAGCGGGACTGACAGGCAAGTGTCCAGGAGCTCAACATCTCCTGTGCAGAAAGCACTGCACCCACCCAGGCATTGCAGAACCTGGAGGAAAGTGTGTGCTACTTTGATTTGCTATGATAACATGTAGCAAACACAGGCTGGCTAAGAATCTCACTATACTAGTGAAAATACTAGTGAAAAAATGGATAAATGCAACAGCACTTAAACAGCAAGGGTTTTTTTTCAAACTTCCCCAAGTTAGAAGAGCCTTTGCACATTGGGCTCACTTCTGCCTTCCTGCAGTGGCAAAGCAGGCTTGAAAAATCTCTTTGCTCACAAGCCTCAAATGAGATTGAAGGAAAGAGTTCAACTTCATTTTTTGATGTGGGTAGTTAAGGAAATTAGCTTTAGCAGGCTCTGTAGCACTAGTGCTGTGCAGGGCAGCCAGCCACGTGGTGCTGGGCTCTGTGCAAGCAATGTGCCCTGGCTGTTGATCTTTTGTACAGTTGTGAAATTATCCTTGCCAATTTTGGTAATGAAACTGATCCTTTTTGATATCTTATTGGGAATCGAGAAGCCTTAAGATAAAAAAAATACTTTCTCCTTTCTCCATAGAGTGTAGCATGGTTATGGCTGGGAGGTCACCTGGCTGAGGAGTGTGCCAGGGCTGCTGGGGAAATTCACACATCTGCATCCATCTTGCCGAGGGCCAAGACCTGGTGCCACAGTCTTATGAAGGCAGGACTTTCTATGCTGCTAGTGTACTGCCTGATGGCCTGGGCAGAGCAGGGTGCCTCATGCCAGCACCCTGGGAAACTGCATCCCCTGAGAAGTGGAATAGTTTTTCATGGTGACAAACAATCCTCTGTCCCAGTGTCATGCAAAGTCACCTCCCGTGCTTAAGCACAAACTGAGTTACCTGATTAACATTAGTCTTCATCTGTACTTTCAGCATGGGCTAATTTTAGAGCTTGGAATAAGATTGATAATGGATTCAATTGGTCAGAAATAGCTACTCTGCTTTGAATACTCTAAGCTGTATCCAGATGAATTTCCCCACAGAGGAAGTTGTTTAAACTAAGTGGGGTTTGTATCCTTGCAATTAGCCTGCAAGGCCCCACTGTTGCTCCTTAGGCCCATTAGGGTCCCTAGTCCATGCTGAAAGAGGCAGGGGGTCCCAGAAGTCCCCCCAACCTGCCTGGCAGTCACTATCTTTCCCAATGCTGTCTCCTGACAGCAGAGCTATGTGATCTCCCTGGAGGCACAGGCTGGTTTTGGTACTAGTGGTGTGGTACCCTGCAGCTGACACTTCTCTGCATGTTCCACTACAGGTTTCTGTTTGAAATGAAACTGTTATGTCAAAAAAGTGGCACAGCAGTATAAGTGTTTTGGAAAAGGACCAGGTTGGGCGGGGGGAGAGATTATTAAATTTTTGTCTGTGAATAAACATAGATGAGAGTTTCCTTACAGTCTCATCACAATGCATTTGTGAGCCCCTTTCACGGCTGCCTGTCCCCACTGCAGTGCCACGGGACGTGGCTGTGCCACCACCATCACAGGCATGTGCCACTGCACTGTCCCTGGGAGGATGCCACAGCCACCTATGCCAGCACACAGGGCTGTGCACAGACATGGGTGTTTCAGGAAAGTCTTGAAAATAATTAAAAATCTGATGTCTTCTTCAAGAAAAATGCTTTCAAGGAGAAAAAGAATGTGAGAAGGAAGAAGTACTCCTGCTTGACTTTTAACAAAGCCCTCTGTGTGGACCTCCTTTTGTCCCTCCCACTTTCCAGAGGGAGGTGGACATCCCCACCACCCAGGGTGCCCCTTGTTGTCTGCCCACCCCAGCTCCCAGGTTAGCTACATGCTGAGCTGGTGAAAATATTGGAGGTGAGAGTTCAGTCTGGAGCTCCGATGTGAATGAAGCTTGGCAGGGATGTTATTTCACAAAGAAACAGTGTGGAAGCAAATTGCCATGGATCAATGTAATCTAATTTCTTTGCTTCTGTGATCTAAATACATGTTTTAATAATGTATTAAGGGGGAGAGTCTAAGAGGCAGGAGGGGAATGATAAAGGATAGTTTAACAGAAAGTGGTACATGGCAATAAAATATTGAATCCAGTCATTAAAATGTGGGTGATGTCTAAGTAGTAGTTAAAGGTGGGAGACAGAGAAGATAAGACAAGCTTCATGTGTTGGGCAAGAAGCACTGCAGAACTGTTAGAAAGTCTGGCTGGTGTGGGCTTTGTTCCGTGCCTTTCCATGCAGATCCTAAAGGAAACAATGGGATGACAGGGTCTTTCATGTGTGAATTAGATTTAAACTTAAAACTGAATAGATACAATAGGAGGATTCTGGTTCTCAAAACTCACTGTTCTTTATGCCTCTGCTGTTAGTTTAGTTCACAGAAAGGGTTTGTTTTGACTTGAACTTCTGGACTTGGGGCAGAGAACCCACAATGCCCCTCTGCAGGGAGCTGGCACTGTGGAGGGCTCAGATGCATGTAGCTGCTGGGGTGCCACCAGTGCTGCACCAGCCATCCTTGCTTCTCTCTTGTCACGTGGCTTGTTTGTGGAAGAAACTAAAGATAGACAAAAGTTCTTCTCAGATGTGTTAAAGAGAAACATCTTCACTGGTGACATTGTCCACAGAAGCTATCTCAGATGGTACAGCTGTGACAGTATTGGGTGGAGGAAATAGCAAGAACCGTTATTGAGAAGAACTAGTTGCACTGAAACTTCAGCAGATCTTATCACAGAAATGGTGGGGGTTGGATCTCTAGAGATCATCCAGTCCAACCCCCTGCTAAAGCAGGTTCCCCTCAATCAGGTCACACAGGAACATGTCCAGGTTGTTTTGGAAACCTCTCAGAGGAGACTCCACACCCTCCCTGGACAGCCTGTTCCATCTAAGTCTTATTAGGATCATAGAGACTGGTAAATTTTAATTCTTCATGAACCCTGTTTTCTGTGGGTTACCTCACATAGACTGACCCACAGGGTGGGCAGGTGCTGTTCATGCTTCATCTTTGCACTTGCTTGTGTAAAACATGGATGTCATCTAGTAAACACCAAGAACGGAGAGCTACGGAGTTTGGGGTGGGTCTCTTTATCTTCTTATATCCTGAAACACTTTATTGTTATTTATTTAGGTTCCTGGACATGTTTAGCATTACATAGTAAGCAATAGGAAAGACTTGTCTGAGACTTGGTCAGCTTATCAGACAAGGATTTGTCTGACACACCAATTTTATTTTCTGCTGCACTCGAAATTTCTTCCTGATAGCTCTGAGCATGTTTCTTAAACGTGGGGTTGGTCTCTGGTGATGGGACAGTGCTCAGGCTTGTGCAGGGCTCACACAGGCTGATGATGGAGGGATACAGGAATACTACAGAGAATTAATTATTTGGTCAGTATTTCTTTGATTTTGCACCCAACGTCGGTAATCACAGGGAACTGTAATTTGCATTGATTTTCTTTATATTTAATGTTTTTTAGAGTTTACTCTGCAGAAAAGCAGCATTGATCTTTTATACAATCCTGGATCCTGGCTGTACCTAGTGATCTCTTCATGTGTTTCTTTTCCTATTAATAGTATATGGCGATTAGTGTGTAGTAAGTGATTTAGTCAAAGCTGTTTGGAGGCCAAATTTTCTAGGGAGTTCTTATGGTTTTACAGTATCATTACTAAAGGTCTGAATCTTAAATAAATTAAAATTTGTGTAGTATTTAGCATCCCAAAGTCTATGTAAGCATTACTTCTGACATGCCCCCTCTAAATGGCCTGTGTGCACTTGGAAAGGTTTGTGTCCGTGACATTGCTTTAACAGAAAAGCACTGAAATAAATAAACACAACGGTAACACTCTGCCAACTGTGTTCCAGACAAAATCCTTCCCCCTACTTTTATTCACCTCTAATTATGACTGACCCCCCCCCCCCCCCCCCCCCCCGGCTTTCGTCCCTCTGTTTATGTGGTGCTCTGGAGCTGTTGGTTGGAGGAGCCTCACAATAGGGACAGGAGTTGGGGCAGAGCGGCTGACGAGAGTAATGGCTTTGCTTTGTACATCTGTCAGCTAATGCTTAACTAATGCAGAATTACTGTCAGCCTCCTGCCGAGCTCACTTTCCTCCCCACCTGAATGCGTAATGACTGCGTGGCAAGGAATTTGAAATCAACGCTTAATGGCTGGACATTTAGAAAATTAGGCAAGCAGTCGAAGTTTGTCATGGTTTTTGTCTCGTTGCCTTGCCCAGCCCCTACAGCAAGTGTGTGGCAAGGGGTACCAGTGGTTCAAAGCCCTCTGCTGCTGGTGGTCCCTGGGCAGCTTTCGCCCAACGCTCACAGACCACGCTGGGGTGCAGTGCTGTCTGTGGACACCAGTGACCACTGAGGCCTGGTTGATGCTGGCCTGTTCAGGAGCTACCTCCCCTTCAGGAGTGGCTCTGCATGCAGGAATCTGTCCCCAGTGTCAAGCTCCTTGCTGGCATGGCCACCATCCCCCAGCAGTGCTGGTGCGTGGGGCTCCTCCTGGGCTTGGTGCACCCTGGAGCCACAGCAGCGCTTTGCCCCAGAGAGCAGAGTAGTCCCTGTGCCGAGCTCTTGTCGCTCAGTTTGCAAACCCCTTTGGAACCATGTGGGAGGAAATATGTTTTCTAAATGCTAGTCATTACTGGCTAATGGGAACGTTAGCAAATGGGGAGAGCTGGGAGACCCGGGGGTGGCTGAGCATGGGCCAGTGGGAGGGCTGTGCTGCCATGGGGACTTGGCAGGATGTGGGAGCTTGCTATGGGCAGCCCTGAGATAGCCAATTCCTCCAAAAATGACAGCTGGCAAATCCCAGGTGACATCTCCTTGCAGTGGGAACAGTGTTCCTATTCCTTCCCTTCCCTCTCCCAGAGAGGCCCCAAAGGGTGTTCCATTAAATGTTCCCATGGTGCTTTGGAGAAAAGTGGTCTGGGTTAGTTTTCATCATTTTTGGCTTGTCTCTGCCTGGGCAGTGAAGGACTGTGATGCCCAACAGCCTGCCCTGGTGGTATGGTGACAAGCTGAAACTGGCTGGGCTTTCTGCAGGTACTACTGGGATCAGAGACGGTTCTTCCAGTCCTCTCTCCCTGGAACCTGCACTAAAATAATTTCAGGTTGTACATTTCTACCTGCCTCATCTCCACCAGAGATGTCAGGAAAACAGCAATGACCTCCCTGCCTTGGGCAGGAAGGGTTGATGTGTGTAGAAACATTTTGGAAACAGAAACATTTCGGCCAGTGCTGTTGATAAAGGTGGGCTTCACCTTCTCACTCTTGGTGCAATAGCAGTGTTAGATTATGGCTGAAGGAAGATGGCTGGGCTGAGCCATCTGCTGTGGGTGGGCAGTTGTGAGCCCCTCCACGCAAGCATATGACTGCCTTACCATGTGGGAGGATGTTTCCTAACCCAGTATCTTTAGGATTTTGATTTTTGTTGTTGTTTTTGTTGCTTTTTTCCCTCCATGTGCTACATTTCAGCTAGCAGAAAACATTCAGGAAAATAATTGTGCTGGAAAAATTTAAATCTACCGCAATTTCTTGGTAGAACCACCAGGGAAAATACAGCCCCACATACAAATATCAAACAAGGTTTTAGAAACAAGCAGTGTCAGAGGAGCCTGGTGTTTCATTTCTGAAATTTTGCATGAAACATTGTTGCTGCAGGTCACATGTGTGTTTGACCCCTATATACAGAATTACATGCAGGCTGGCTGTTGAAGGGTATGTCTGTTAGGTGACATGCAGCCTCGCGAGGAGATGCCCAAGCTTGCCCTGGCAGGCAGCTGGCTCTAGTCCCCAGCAGCCCTGGGTGCATCTCCTGCTGCCTCCCCCTCCCTGCACTGGCATGAGGCTGTCTTTGCAGGAGTCTGCAGAGCTTCCCACTGGCTTGTTAATAACCAGGCCTGGAGCGAGTCCTTGATGCTGGGATTTAATATGGGCTGTAGTTATTAATGCGTCTGAAAAACAGAAACCACGAGTGTGATGTGATCTCCGAGTTGCACTAATGGAAGGATCATTCTGTTGTACTTAGCACAGGCAGGTATGGCCATCACACCAGCTTTAAACAAATGCCCTATTGTGGTGGAACCCAGCAGCCAGCTAAACACCACACTGCTGTTTGCTCACTCTCCCTTGGCCCCTCTGGCATGAGGGAGAGAATCAGGACAGGGGAAGTAATATTCATGAGCTGGGATAAAGACAGTATAAAGGAACAGAAAAGGATGGGAAATAAGAATAAGAGTAAGGATAAAATAATTAGAATATGCAAAATAAGTGATGTGCAATGCAATTCCTCCCCACTCACTGACTGATGTCCAGCCAGTTCACAAGTGGTAGTCCCCAGCCAGCTTCCCACCATTTTACATACTCAGCATGCCATTATACGGGCTGGAATACCCCTTTGGCCAGCCAGTTCTGGTCAGCTGTCTCGGCTGTCTCCTCCCAGCTTCTTGTGCTCCCCTCCAGCCTCCATGCTGTCAGGACAGTATGTGAAGCTGAAAAGTCCCTGACTGAGTGTAAACACCTCTTTGCAATAACTAAAGTCAGTGTGCTATCAACATTATTCTCATCCGAAATCCAAAACACAGCCCTGTACCAGCTACTGGGAAGAAAACTCTATCCCAGCTGAAACCAGTACACTTGTGCATAGAGGAGTCCAGGAAGCAACTGGTTACTGAACTTGAGTTTTTCTGCACTCATTTGTTTGCTAAGATAATACAAATGATACAGTATTCAACTAATTCTTCTAATTAATTCTTACCATTTTTTGAAACAAATTTGAAAGCTATTTCTCAAAGTCTGTGTCTTTCAAGAATGTTGCACACATTATCTGCCCAGAGTGCCTCAAGGCTGGTACCAGGCAGCCTCAAACCCAAACTCACACCACTGCTGTAGTGATAAATTGCAAAGCCATTAATTTGTCATGCACTTCTGGTTTGCTTCTCTCCACTGTGTCTAATCACAAGCTTGGGAAGATCTCTCTGATGTGGGCCATGTCTCAGGGCTCCTTTGCAGATCACAGCACCTCCAGCAACTGCTTGCTGTGCCCAGGCCTGTCAATAATGTAGTCAAGGCAGGATGAGCACTTTGGATTGGACTAAGTGGAGTTTGTGCATCCTTATTCCTTGTGCCACACCACTGTTCTTATGGCTGATGTTTAAATTGGGGAAGAAAAAAAAAAAGAAAAGAAAAAGCCAGATGAGGAGGGGATTAGGCAAGTGTTCTGTGTGTCCTTAACTACCCCACAAAGTGACTCCATCACTGAAAATCAGTAGGTTTGCCACCCTGCTCTCTGGGCCCTGCAGAATGCTCAGTGGCTTGGCAGATGTTTTCCATATGGGTAATTTTTGACTTCCTGTATTTCCAAAGAAGGTGATCCAAACTGTTTTTGGGAAGGTGTCCCGAGTCTCAATGCAAGTAGACTTCAATAAAGCTCCCAGGGACCAACTACTCTGAATTCACTGGTCTAAACCACAAAATTTCTCAGCTTTAGAGCTCAGTCTCCTGTAGTCTACCAGTGCAGCAGAAACTGGAGCTCTCACCCACTGCAGCCCTTTTGCCATGTGAGATACTTGTTTTTTGCCTTGGAAGTCCTGTAAGTGCCAGCACTCTAGACACAGTGTTTTGGGAATCCAGGTTTATTGTATCCTGTGGATTCCAAATCCAATTTACTCTTTTTACTGGTAAAGGGATGTTTTTTCCTAACTGCGGCCATTGTGAGCCAGCCCGGCAGTCAAGCTGGAGCAAGTCCTTTTCAGCAATTGCCGTCAGTAGAAAAGATTCTACTGGCCAAATTAGGCCCTCAGAGACAGCTATACCAGTGCTGCTAAGACACATGCAAGTCTCCAGCCACAATAGTGTGTCCAGAGAGACTCTGATCCCTAACACTTCTGCATGACCAACTCTCTAGTGTGACTCGGTTGAGTTACATAGGGTCTATTGGCAGGTAAGGCAAGTACACAGTTGTTGTGGACAAAATAGTCAGTCATGCTCTGTACCAGCTTCTATCTCGTACAAGTAAAGGGGAATTGATCTTATGTTTGGACAATGTCCTCAGAAAAACTGTTTTGGCAACTACAGCAAGCCACATGGTTTCCACTCTCGAGTCTTTTAAAGCTGTACAGAATGAAGGGGTGTTTGCTAAGCTCTTACAGGGCTCCTGCATCTCACCTTCTGCTAAGGAAGCAACAAGTATGGTACACTTATCAAGATCCATCTGGGCCAAATATTAGCTACAGTCATGTCCAGCTGTCAGATGACTTAATTGGACTGGAGGCTTCTGTGCACTACAGGGTTTAGATCTCTCCTTCAAACTGCCACTTCCACACTGCTGATGTGTTCCCCACAGCGCCGGCGCTTGTCTCCTAACAGTTACAGCTTGAGCTGTTTTGTTACATTTTGTGAACCATTTGTAGCATCCATTATCTCTTCTACATTGTCCCTTTTGAACGAGAGGCTCCACACAGGCTCATTCGTGTAGTTCCAGCAGACCTAAAAAGTCAATCTTCACCTCTTCTTGGTACAGCACCATCTGCAGAAATCAGAGCATAAATGCAGAGCGAGAAAGGGCAGCAACAACAAGCACAGAAGAAAGCAGCATGCCTGGGAGAGAGATATGAGGAGAAAAAGAGAGAATTTTCTTTGATGTATTCGTTTCCTCTTATTAGTATCCATCTAGTGGTGCTCAGGCTGAGATAGCTGACCTGTCCAAAAGTTAGTGATCCACACACAATCCACTCCCAATAGTGCAAAAGTACAGACATCACAGAATGAAAATAGCAGAAGTCAAGATGAAGGAGGAAACCACGGGCTGCCAGATATGAGTGGGAATAACCTAAGTTCACCCAAGTGGCAGTGGTACTATCTTAGTTTGTGGAGAATGAGGGGAAAAAATGTCTTAACAATCTCATTCTGCCACCTATAAGCACATCTCTTCTGTATTTTGTATGCTGCTACTGATAAAGACTGCCCAAGCTTGAAAGGACCTGGCAGGGTACAAGGTCAACCTTATACAATTTCCTCTAATTGTGTGGGTCTGGCTGACCTCCTTATTCCAGCGTAAGGAGGGATAATGGCAGGCAGAGATGACAAGGGAAAAAGACAGCCAAAACTTTTCCTGCCCCTGTGGCAGGAGACTGCATATGATCACAGGCTGCCACTGCCATAATACAGGCTGTGGTGGATGGACATGCTGGTTCCCCACCACTGCCACTGCCCCCCGGGACGGCAGCACACTCGCACTGCCTGCACCAAGGATGTGGCAGGAGGCGTGGGATGTTATACATTTGAATTAGCCCAGCCTGCCCCAAGCAGATGGCAAGCTTAGGTCTGCCCCACTCTTGGCTTTCTGTTCCTCTGCCCAGGCATTGGGTTGCTCAGCTGATTAAAATGGGGAAATGCACACCTGTGTTCTGTGAGCCAGCCCTGTTCTCTACTGCATAATCACCGCCTTCAGCTGCAGGTCCTGGAAATGCCATGTCCCTTTGTCAGCTCAATTTCATCATTTAGAGGATGCTTTTATGCTGCAGAGGGTGTTCTGTTGTTTCCTGGGAGAACTGCATGTGGGTGAAAGTGATAACTCATCCACTGGATGCCTACTGCCCAGACATTGTGTGATGGCCCCTGGAGCATTGTCCCCTCCAGATCAGAGGGGAGTGCATCTCGCAGCTCTCCACAGCAGCACTTGCACAGCATTTCCCAGTGAGTTTCTTGAAATCTTGCCAGTCCTGGAAGGAGGTGCACTGGGCATTGGTACTAGCTTAAAAGTTTATTTGAATTGCTCCCTGGAGACAGTGCCAGCTTTGTGTTCAGCTCTGTTGGAAAGAGATGAGAAGAAATTTCATGGAGACAGTAAGTCAATATCAGCGCTCATAGGTATCGCTTCATAATAATGCCTTTTGACAAATGGATGTCAGTTCTCCAGAAACTTAGCTCAAGAAAGCAGAAAATGAAAACTTACTTCAAGATTTTATTGCCAGTGCTTCACGTACAATCACAGGGAGTCTGCACCATCTCCTTTCTCAGTGCTTGTGTTCCTGAGAAGATTAAAATCTAATAGATGGACAGCAGTAAAATAAATCACTGGCTCTTAAAACTATGGAATATAGTATCATAGGGAATAATTACTCAGAACCACTAAACAGTTCTGTAAAGAGGAAATGTGTTTTTAGAATAGATCTATCAGAGCTAGAAGAAGCTGCAGGAAATGCCCAACAGATCTATGTCTGTGCTGGCCCAGGGGCTGGGTTGCTACAGCAGCAAGGTGACGTGCCATGAGAAGTACTGGGGCAGGGACTGCCCATGGTGATGGCTGCAGCACCTATTCTGCCAGCACCCGGCAGCTGGATGGAGGCATCCCAGGAGCTGGGAGCCCTATCTGTCCCCTACATGTCATCAGGTTGTAAATGCATTTTGGAGGGTGTAAAGACTGTCCTCTTGGTTTCCCTGTTAACTTCTTGCTGTTATGAGAGGAAATGTAAACCACTGTCCATTTCCAGAGGAGCCAGGTGCCTGTGACTACCTGACTCTCGTGCGAGCTTTACATGCTCAGCTCCTTTGTAGTGACCCTCCCCAAAATGCAGGCTCATTTACACTGTAGGTGAGAGGCTGTCTGCTGCTGGAGCTTGCAGAGGCAAACCAGAAAACCGTACTGTATGTGGAGTGAAGGATTTATCAGCTCTGTTCCAGATTTGATGTTTGCCTTTCACCTGTGAGCACATGTGACCTGCCAGCCACCTTGAGATCCCTTCCTTTCGCAGAGCCTTGGCTCCTGGCAGATAGTGATAGTGGGGTGTTCTGGCTACCTGAGGTAGCACCTGAATTTTGCAGGGAAATGCAAATTCTGTGAGGTGAGCTCTGGAGCTCAGCGCTGTCTGTCTTCACCACCCTGCTTATCCAGAAAGCACACAAACATGCCAGTCTTAAAAACGCCCAAACAAGGAGCCTGTAACTCTCTGAAATGCTTTACTTGGCTTGGCAGGGCTGAGCAGATTATCCACTTAAAACTCAAATAGTCGTGTTGATAAAATGTTTGACATTAAAGTATTTGGAAAGCTTTAGGACTAGATAACTGCAAGAGCGCAGGTTGGGAGCAGACCTTGGGAACAGCTCAGTCAGTGTCCCTGCTGTGACACGGGACCAGGTGCACCTAGACTATTGCTAGCTCCTTGCCTCACCTGGTAGTGAAAAACAAAGAGAAAAGGGCTGGAGTGTCTCTAGAAATGGCTTGTTCCTGCACTTCTAATGGAAAAGTTCTTCCTTGATGTCAAGCTCAGATCTCCCCTGCTGCTGTGAGAGTGCATCATCCTTGTCCTGGACCTGGAGCAGGACTGGTTTGCTCCTCTTTGCAAGACCCTTTACCTCCGAGGAGGTTGTAAGTGTATACTCCCTGAGCCTACTCTGCTGCAGACCAAATACAGTCACACCATTAAACCTGTCCTCATAGGTGCTCTTTTTAAGCTGCTTGTGGTTTTTGCTGTTCTCTAGACTTTCTGCAGCTTGTGATGGGAGCAGTTGTTCTGGTGCCTAGAGTTGCTGCTGCTAATGGCTGTGTTACGCTGCTGATTTTTCCACTCACATTGCTCAGCAGGGATGGGGCCATGTTTGGGACTCCTCTCACCTTCTTCAAGCTCCTTTTCCAAAGGTCTCACCCCACTCTCACTGAAGGAAAAACTAGCAGTTGAACCAAGAGCATGGCTGAGGCTGGACCTGCTCCTTCCCGCTCCCTTGGCATGTGCTGGCTGCTGCCCTGCAATGCTGGGGGTGAAGAGACCTGGTCTCATCAGTGGCCGGCATGACTACCATCAGAGCTGCCCTCTCAGAGCTCCATGGAGGTGAAAGGTGTCCAACCCCTTCTGCAGGGAGCAGAGGTGCAGGTACAAAGCCTGCAGGCTGCGTCCTCCTCTGGCCCTCATGCTTTTCGTGCTCCAGTGCTGTTTTCTTGCATAGAAACGCCAATGTATTTAAATTGGATTTGTAAGATATTTAGCCTAATGCTTGTACTTGTCAGTAGCTTGCAAGAGCTTTGTCAGTGTTGCTGGACCTTTTTTTGGCAAAAAGCAGCCTTTAAATTTCTGCACTGAAACTACTCTTGCATGAGTGAATAGCTTGACCGTGCCGGAGCACTGGCTGGTGATTGGAAGTGGAAGGTACAGAAAAAACCCCGAAGGAACAAGTGTAGAGGTTAACCCTGGTCTATCTTGGAAAAAGAGAGCATTACATCTTTTCTAGCTTTTCTTTCCTGCCAAGCCACATATATTGAACAGCCCTCTGAAGTCATTTGAGGGTGTTAGATGTGCAGAAAGAGCAAATGCCAAGATGCTATTTAATAAAGTTACAGAGTGGCATGCCAGCATGGTGATGATAGAGCAGCTCTGGGTGCCCAGGACACCACAAGACCACAGATCTCTTGGGACTGGTGCACCAAGGCCAGACTCACACCCTGCAGCACTGCTCCTCAGGCCAAATAAACCAAATCGCCTGTTTTTTACCAGGGCTTACAACAGCCAAGCAAGGGTATCTCTAAGGGTGTAGGTAGCCAAGGGCTCATGGTCCATGGAGAGCTTTCCAGTTCCACTGCCTACACCCTTAGGTATGCCCTTAAATCTTGTATTAACAATAAAGTGTAAAAATAGGCATATCCATGTGAAGGCTTCACAGACAATGGAAGCATGAAGCTCAAAAATATCATAATTATGTAAGTATATTGTATAATAGAAGAGTAGTGTTTAGATATATGTACATATATATAAAATTTAGCAGGGACTTCCTAGCTGCCTGTTTTCCTGAGTGCCACGGTGATAATCTTAGCATAATTACTAGGAAGACTGACAGATTTAGCCTTTTATGTAAAAGAACTTCTTAAAGCTGGGGTGTTGGAGTGATTTTCTGGTTTGTTGCCCACTATACTGTGCAAAAATACTGGACTGCCCTTTGCTCAGGGCTTCCCAGGGCATTGGCACCGAATGGTGGTACCACACTTTAAAGGTCTATCCATAGCATGGATACAGTTAAATAGTCTTTCTTCAGGCTGTGCAGAATTCAGGAGTGTGAAATGGTTGTGGATGTGGCTGCGTGGGGAAAAGGAAGAACAAATACTTTGGGACAAATGCATACTCCAATATTTTAAATGTCCAGGTTTTAAAAAACAGCTTACTCCCAGAAATATATGAGAGCCACCTTCCTTTTACTTTCTTGGCCAACACAGAAGCAGACCTCAGCAACCAGTAGCCCAAGGAAAACAGAACATAACTCAAAGACTGCATAGAACTACAGCTGGCTACAAACCACAGCATTTAACCTCATATCCCAACTGTCCTACATTTTCCAGGAGTGCTTTATTTCTCAGGCTTACATTTACCATTCTGAAGATTTCCAGAAATTAACAGGATGTCCATTTATCACAATGTGATGTGGTAACAATTCATTTCAGTTTGTATGTTTGTGCTGCCTGAAGGGGCGTGTCTTTGCCCCCATCTGCGTAACCACAATTTGCCACCTGACCTGAAAGTCACGTTGACATCCAAAGTGACTTTATTTAATGCTGAGTGTACTAAGATTCATTACCCCTTTCAGGATGGGTGCTTGGCCCCAGAGTGAAAGCAGGGCCTCCCATGGGATGGAGATCCTGGGTCAGGGACAGGTGCCGAAGCAGTCACCTCCATCCTGCCGTCTGAGCAGGCTCTTGCGCCGTGGCCACAATGGATTTCCTTGATGTGGATATTACAGATCAAGCTGGTTTAAATGTCTGCCACAAAAAGCACCCGATGCTTTTACTTGGGATAGCCGCCATGGCAAGGATTGTTTTTTCAGGTTAATTTTAGACATCAAGAAAACCTAATTCCTTTGGGTTGCTTTCGGTGCCGCAGCCTGAGAAGGCGCAGCACGATGTCGGTGATCTGTTTTCCACTGGGGCTGCTGCGATGCGCGCTGCTCCACGCAGCTCCAAAAGAACTGGGGCTGCTGTAATTAACGTAGCAAAACCTTGCTCCTGGTGTCAGTTAATTCCTTATGTTTATATGGTGAGGAGTGCTAAAGGATGGACTAAAATAGTTTATGGTTAAAAAGGGGGAAAGAAAAAAAAAGAAGAAGAAAAAAAGGAAAGGAAAGGAAAGGAAAGGAAAGGAAAAAAAAGAAAAAGAAGGAAAGAAGCTGAGATGAAACTGTCCACTGTGCACTGAGAAATAGCTGTATTGGCACAGGGCATGGGGCACAGAAGAGTTAGGAGAGAGCAAGGTGTGCACCTTGGGCATGGAGGCTTCCCATCATCCATTTTCCTGAAAACAAATACAATGATGGCAAAAATACTCCAGTAAAATTTACCATGTGGCTCAGGGCAAGGAAACTCTTCTCGCTGCAGTGGGACCCCCAGCAGTCTCACCTCCCTGTTCTTTAACTGATGTCTAAATGAGACTTGCAAGTGTAAGAAGCAGAGAGCAGGAAGGGCTGGTGCTCTCCAAAACAGACCTATCTTAAAACACACATTTCACTATCCAGGCAAAACCAAACAATTTGCATATTTTAACTATAATATTGTGCACCCAGTGAAACTCCTGCTGCTGGACTTTTGCTGGCTGCTATGTTAAGGTTTCAAGCCAGATCTTTCTGGATTTTCACCTTCTTTCCCACATGGAGCTGCAGGTTTTTAGATTCCCCCAGGAACAGCCCTAGATGCATTTTCCCTGATGTTTTTACGTTTGTATTTAATGCATCAGGATCTTCAGATCTCAAAACTGGACCTGAAAAAAACCCTGAACATTAGGTAATTGCTGTCAGAAGCAATATTTCCTGTTTGTGTTCGAGGAATGTAAAAGCTGGGACTTTGCAAAGCTCAAGCAGGCGATGCAGTGTGCCCTTGGTGTCATAAGAAGTTTATCAAGAGAGGAGTGACTGCAGATTTCTCCGTGTGACCCAGGAGTCAGTTACACTGAAATATAAACATATGCTTAAGTTAATCTGATTTCCATACTAGATAAAGTATGGTGATCATTGACCAAAGTGCTTGTGCTCAGAAGAAAGCTGTCTGCAGTCTGAGGAAGGCTTACCCTGAAACCATTTGAGCTCAAGTTTCCCTGCCCGTGTGCAGCATCCCTCTCTGAAAACAGCTGGGCTTGGAGGAGGCTGCCCTTTCCTGCCCAGGGGATGGCTCCCACCCACTTGGATGTCTTCTAACTCAGCCCAAATGGGCCACATTAGGGCAGATCAAGAGTGGCTGGATGGATCTGCACAAAGATCTCTCTGCTTGTGAGCCAGTGCAGGGACCCTAGAGGGGTGACCATCAGCCATGCAGAGGGGAAGGATGCTAGACATTAATGTGTTCAATATATGATGCCCTAATACAGTTTCTAAGCAGCATTTTGCATTGAGGCTATGCTGACAGGGAGTACTCTCTATCTAAGCAGGCAATATCCCCAAATTTGCATGAATGGGAGCTTGCACCAGTTTCCCTGCAGCCCTGTACAAGCACTTTAAGGGAAACTGAGCTGCACCCTCCACAGGTGGGCAAAACCCAAACGACTTGCCAGACCAGGAGCTGTAGCTAAGCCTGGGCATCCCTTGCCCCACAGTTTGGCTCCACACAAACTGTCTTTTGGATGTGCCTCCCCGCTGATGGGTGCTGGCTTCCTCGCTGCCAGGGACAGCTCATCTTTCTGGGAAGGAGGAGACGTTGCGGGCAGCAGAGCTACTGTGCTGTGTGCTACGTAGGAGGGCCTCCTGTGCCCCAGATACATCAAACTGCATAATGTTATCTCCTAATGGGAGCGCTGGGAATCTGCTTCAGGAACCCGCACTGTTGGGGCGGTTCCTTGCCAGGAGAGTGGGACCCAGGGGTGCTGGTGACGTGGGCTGCGATGCCAGCACCTGGCTGGGGCATCTGGGGGAAGCAGAGACCCAACAGGAGTTGAACCGGGATCTCCCTGCCCAGGGAGCCCCATGGCACCGCACGCCAGGGGGTCTCTGCTGGCATTAATCTTGTTCACGTCTTCCTGCTGCTCTCCCTCCAGGGATGGGTTTGTAATGGGGTTGGAGGGTGTCAGCAATCCATAAAAGAGTGACAGACAAGCTGTTATATTGTTATATTTTGCTACCTATCATTTTAATGTCACTTTTAATGTATGAATTATACCCCCATTGTGTGTAATTATATTTCTCCTCCCAACCCTGCTCAAGGAACAATGAAAAGATGGAGCTGTTAATATTAAAAACAGCACATCTCTCTCAAAAAAAGTTAGAGGTCACACCTTAATTCCTAGTGCATGAGGATAGTTAATCAAAAGATGATGGGACTAGAATGAGTATGGGGACAGAAATATCCTGCACAATTTCTTGTGGAATTTAATTAGAAAGGAAGTATTAATAGCATCTATATGTGCAACTCTATTTTGCCTTGCAATGTGAATAGCCTTACCTGGGGCCAGGCTGATGGAAAGCCCATTGAACTTCTCTTTCTTTCCTCCTTTTTTTCCTTTTTTTTTTTAAGTAAAGGAAAATAATGAGCCAAAATCAATAATAATAATAATACTTAATAGCAATAAACCCCAGCAGGAATCAACTTCCTATCAGCTCTCCTTAGAGTTTCTCTTTTAGGTCAAGAGATAATGCTAATCAATGAGGCATTTTGCAGAAGTTCGTGCTCTACTTGTCCCAGAAATGAACCTTCAACCTTTAATTTTCTTAGTAGCACACAGTTTCTCTATGGGAAAGTCACTGTGGTGGCCTTCATGTTGGAAAACCAATTATTTATGCTAACTAGGGGGTTGGTACTGTTTGCCCTCGGTCCCTGGTTGCTTGGGCCACCCCGTCACTGTGGGATGAGTGCTGGCTGCAGATCAGAGCTTCCAGGCTGCTTTCTTCCCAAAATGATGTACTGCACTCCCGGGGCAAGGACCTCATTCTGGCTTCAGATTCACAGAGCATGCCTGCTGAATGGCACGACTGCAAACTGTTTGAGCAGAAATATAGCTAGCTTATTATAACAAAGAAGTGGGTTTCCTTCCCTTCCTACTCAACACAGACTGAGGTTTTTAATATTCTTTTTTATTAATTTTCTCAGAAAAAAAAGTGAATCTAGTCAATAACCTACAATCTGATTTCAATTATGAGACTCTGTTTCTTAATGAATTAAGAAATTAAGGCTTTATTAATCGAATTCAGCACACTTTGTTCATATGAAAACTGCCACAGAAATGCGTTAACACCTTGGTTATTTTGTTGCTTTCCCTTTGTGGTTCCTGTGCAGGTAGGCTAGAGGCTGGCCAGGGGCAATGGGCACAGCGTGGCTGGGCCAGGCGGTGCAAGGGGGTATAGGTTTGCAGCTCGGCTGGGCTGTCATGGGAGATGTGCACCAAGGGGAGGTGAGAGAGTGTCGGGAAGAGGCCAAGACTAAACGGATGGGACAGCACATCCCTTGTGGTCATACGTGCTGTTCCTAGCTCTGCCTAATGTGTATCTCAAACAGCCCATCCTTCAACTGCCTGTTTTTTGAAATTACTTTTTCTGTTTAGCGATCCTGATAGCCAAATTAAATTTCATCCTTCAAGCATGTTTTGGTGCTGGTGCCAGAGACCTGACTGAAGCAAACCCCAGTTGTGCCGTTGCCTTTAGTCAGGGCCAGGAACTTGCCCAGCGGTTTCAAAACACCAGCTTGCAGCAGGAAACGTGCTCAAGTGTCTCCTAGGACACCTCTGCCCAACACAATTCACTTTAAATTGTCCTTCTGCTTCCTTGGTTCACTGTTACATTTTCAAAAACACTCCTTTTCTCAGGACAATGAATGACCTGCACAGACCATCAGTAATGTCAGAGCCTTTCCATGGCAGCACCCGACCTATGAACAGCACAGACCAGACAGCAATGCAGAGAGAGGCCTTGGAACAGCAACCACAGAGGGTTGGGGAGCTCCCGGTCTCCGGTCCCTCACACTGACATAAACAAAGACTGTTGCCAATGCAATCACTTGGCAAAGCCAGTCCCTTGCCCTGATATGGAGCTGTTCACCCATTGAGGTTTTCTGGCATTATAGCTGGAAATGAAGCCAAAGGTTTTGCTGAGCTGCGCTGTAAAGTGACAGTGCTTCATCGACAGCCGCCTCCAGTGCGCCGATGTCAGGAGTCAAGATTTCCCAGAGTGGCCGTTACGCACTAAGCCCCTCGCAGCAGGGACGGCCAGGGCAGGGAGAGCTGCATGCTGCTCTGTTAGCAGATGGCTATTAGGAAGGGGAAGCATTTGGCTACCTCAGAGCTTGGATTTGTACTTACCTAGGAAAAAAAGCATGTTATGCAAGGGAGGTTTGTTTTGACCTTTAGATAACTAGACAATCTCTGCTGAGCATTCAGGCTGTTATTTTGTAGTGGCACCTTGTTTTCCTGAAGGTTCTTCCATGGGCTTCCTGGTAAAACCAAGATCTTATTTCATATGTGACTTATGTGGAATGATCTCTCATTGTGTTTGGCAGAGATTTAAAAAGCATGCATGGGAGCAAGTGTTACCTGGGCATGAATGTTTGAACTTGGTCCTTCTGGGATCACTGGAGTCCTTGAGCTGTGAGGTCTACAGTTAGATCAGTGACCCAGCTGAGCGATTTGTACAATTACATGGAGCCAGGTGACACGCTATGGGCTGAGCATCTATGTGAATAATAAATAATCCCGCCATTTGCATTCCTCCAGCATGCCTGTTGTTTCCATCCAGTGGCCCCTGCCTACCCTTCAGAGGTGGCAGAAGTCAGTACTTGGTTTATGTCCTACCAGATGGTGATACAGAAACAGCCAGTGTGTAGACCTGAGGTGCTGCGCTGCAGGGTGAGCTGTGCCTGCCACAGGGCTGCCACACACAGAGCCATGGTAGACTTGTCCAGCTGGCCAGGCACCAGAGGAGGGAACTGCAGCTCAGTGGAGTGAGAGACCACTGCTAGTGCTGCAGCAGAGAGTCACTTTGTGATGAGGAATGTGCATTCCCAAAGGCAGATTTCAGCTCATGCTGGGACAAGCTGGGATATTCTTGTGGTCTCTCTTTTACTGCTTGTGCCACTGCGAGAGGGGGGGAAACCCCGATGAGTCTGAGCATCCTTCCTTTGCAAAACCTTTTCTTTCTGGAAGGGAACCAGTGGCTGCAGCACAGGCAGAGAGGAGGGTGTGTATTGCCTTTGTACAGGGGCACGAGCATGTTCAGGCACTGAGGCCGCTGGTGGCTGCCCAAGATTTCCAGCAAGTCCTTGCTCTCGGGCTCATGCAGGCACTTGGGCTCCAATTATAGTGATATTTTGCTCTCAGTCCAATTAAAATTTCATAATCTCTCAACCAGCTGGGGTGGACAGAGTGTACACCAGGTCAAGAAATATCTTCTAGCTATAGTACTTCTCCATGAAGTTTTTGGCTCCATGAGGAATAGTACCTATACAGATCCAATGGAAAAAGGCTGTAAAACTGCAGAACTTGCAGCTTCCTTGCAGCCCTTTTTGCAAGCTATTTTATTCTGTGTTTTGGGGCAGGAAAATTAGGCTTTGAAATATGAGTTGTAGATAAGGCTGTGAGGAAGCTTAGGATCACAGCCTTAGGTGAAAATAAAGCTGTTATACATAAAGCATTAAAAAGGTGAAGTTTAATGGCAGCCTCCAAAGACTTCCGAACAGCTGCAAGGAAGTCTGCCTTATTGCTGTGATTTTAACATGAATTATATGACACTAGGAAAGACCTGCTTCTGATCAGAGAAATGACTATATGGCTGTTTGCTGCAATACACCAAGGGCTCTATTTTAATCAGAGGTAGCTGCCATTCGGCCACCTTTTTGTTAATGGTGTTATTGATTATACGGAGCCGCTCACAAGCCTCAAAGCACTTTACAGAATTAGGGGAAGCCTCCAGAGCAGAGTTGTTTGTTTGATTTTCCTCTGCAGAGCAGCTTCGCTGCAGACCAAATCCCGAGGTCTGTACTTAGCTCTATCTTAGCCAGACCTTGCTCAGGCAAAGCTCCAGCTGGCTTCAGCGCTCACCCAGCAAAGGCAGCGAGCAGCTCAGGGCCCCATCCAGCGCAAGCAGCCAGTGCCGCCAGTGGCAGGAAATGCTCAGATTTTGCCCAATAATTAAATTTGTAAATAATACATGAATTAATTAATTTAAGCATGGCTGGTGCCTGTTTTTGAGCTGTGAGTTGCTCACCCCGTTTGAGAACAGCTCGTTGTGGGCAGAGCCAGGCAGGATATGCTGCTGCAGCCCCATGCAGCCCAGGAGGTTTGGGGCTCCAGCCCAGACATTGCTGCTATACTTCAGCATATTTTGATTCACCAGCTTTAATGAGCAGAGCCACAACTCCATCAACTGCCTGTGTCTCTCCCTAGAGCCTTGAATTGAGAATCTGCTGTGCTGGGAGATGCTTTGTTCTCCAAGCTGGCTCTGGAAATACAGCTAGTGCGGTGCAAGAGGATGGACAAGCATAACTTTTCACCCAGTAGGAAGTTTCAGAGCTGAAGTCGTCTCCTCCTGCAAGCAGCTCCTGGCCTGGCATGACAGCAGCAGTGCTGCTACCATCTGTTGGTGAACAATAGAAAAGGAGCAGTGATAAACCTCTTAATAAATCACGTACCAGACGCATAGGTATGTGTGGCACCATGCTGGCCACCATCCCTCAGCAAGCGCAGGAAGGTGTGTCCTGCCACAAAGCCCCTTTGGAAAAGCTGGGTAAGAAGCTTCCCTGGGGACAGTGCTGGCTATGTTGGCACTGGTGAGCAGCAGGTGATGCAGCCTGGGGCAGTGGGATGGTGGGGAAAGCAGGCAGCATGCTGCAGCAGGCTGCTAAGGAGAAATGGCATTTGCCCCCAAAATCCCATCCCTGTGGCTGTGAGAGGCAGGGGCTGTGCCTGGGGCACTGCACAAGTCCCTGGCTCTAGCTTTGCCAGGGGCACCCCTCACACACTGCCAAAGTGAAGATGCTGCGGGCACAGCAGGTGTTGGGGCCAGGGAGCCCCAGCACACAGGGTGTCTTCTTCAGGGCACACTGACTGTGTAGGGCAGCCCTGGCACAGTGGGGATCTCCTGGTGAGTTAATTCTGTATTTCCAGACCCCTTTGGCAGAATGTCCTGGTGTGGGGGAGCCTGGCAGAGCTGCAATAGCAAGACCGAGCCACTGTGAACAATGGCTTTAAGAAGTTGATGGTGTGTCTTAACACAGAAATCTGACCCTGCCCATCCAGATGCTGCTAACCCCTGGCAGAAGGGTTACAGCTCCAGAGGTTTATTTATCGTTTTGGAGGATGGTCTATTTATCATTTAAAGGTGCTCTCTAAGATGGCAACCAGCCTTGACCACAGTCCAGCTCATCCCTCCAGCTCCCCGTGGAGCAGGGCTCCTGCAGCTCCCAGAGGCTTTCTGTAAATGTCCTAATGCTCTTTTTGTATTTTTAATAACAAGGTGGACAATAAGTCTGTTTACAGGGAAATCTTCCTTTTGCAGAAGAATCATGTATACCTCTGTCTTATTTGTTGCTGCCTGTTCCTACAACCCTCTTGCAAATAGGTAATTCTTGTTCTGATTTTTTTTCTAGCAGGGATGTTTTGTTTTCCTGTTGGCTGATGCTGTCTGTTCAGTCTGTGGAGGATTAACCTATGTGCTGTTGCTAGGTGGCCTTAAGCAAAGAAATAACGCAGATCACAGGCTTCTGCATTCCTACAGTATGTAACTCCCTTGTTCAGCAAGATTTTTCCTTCTCTGTCCCTCTCATGTTTTGTATTTATGGCTGCAGAGGTATTTATCAGAGGATGCATGTGTAATTTGAACAAAAATAATGGACCAGAGCCCTCTAAAATGTTACGTTTCTGTGGGCTTAAAATATTCAGTAACTAACTCTGTCAGCGATTTCCATGGCTTTGTTTCTGACATTGTCCAAGCCTCTTCCATCATTTTCAGATTTCTTTTCTTCCTGATGTGAGGTCTGGGGCTCCTGAGGGATACACAGCTCGTCATTACATCCCGCAGGCACCGAGCACAGGGGGTGCCAGCAGGACTGTGGCTCGCACCCCTCTGAGACCACCCAGGTGTGTCAGGATCTCATCAGGGTCACAGCATGATGGATCTGGGCATCCTGTTGTGTACAAAAAAAAATACTGAGAGCATCCCTGCATCAGAGTTCAAGGAAGAGCTGCAGAAGTGATTGCAGGGCTGACAGAATCGGCTAGGGAGGAAAGATTAGAAGAATTTTGTAGTTCTGACGTGCCTTACTGCCAGGTCACTGTCGACCAGTGCCTGTCATATTTTGCACCACTTTAGTTCTTTTGCTCAAAGGACCTTTGAAGTCTCTTACGACCCAAATACAGCCTGAGTCGTGGAGCATTCCCCAGAGAGACACAGCAGTTATTGGCTCTGTTTGCTCAGTGGTAAAACTGAGTCAGAGTGATTTGAGAACCTTGTTTTCCTTGCGGCGTGTGCTCAAATGCGCAGTTTTTAGAGGTAACTGTACTTCACATGGACACAACCCGAGTCCTGTGGCACTGCCCCAAGGCCAGACAATATTCACCAAAAACCCAGTCATGCTTCTGTCAGCTCCAGAGCCTAACTTGTGTCTCTGCTCCAGCTCCTGTCTCTGCCAGTATTGCTCTGGTCCTCTGTGCCTGCATGGGCATATTTTCTACTAACCAAAATTAGTGAGAGGATTTGGCAGCTTGGTTTCATAGTGAAACAAGACTCTGCAGCCTTCTTCCGTGCATGCGTATCTGTACCAACAGAATCTGACAGCATTAGAGAGGCAGAGACGACAAAGGCACCCTATTTCTTCAGGTGGAGGTGGACAAGAGCACCCTGAAAGGACAGCCCAGTGTCTCCTCACTGCATGTCCCTGGGGAGACCACCTGGAGGTCTCTCTTTCCCTGGGAGACCTTCCATGTCTGCACCTTCAGAAATTGCCATCAAAATGAACCAGTTATATTTATCTGGGAAAACCTTTTATCTCAACCTTTTTTTCCCCTCTTGTTGGACAACTAATTCCCTATACTGCTGCTGCTACCCTGGGATTTAACTTTCTCACTTTGACCCATCCTGCTGTTTGAACTGCTTGCAAGCAGTGTCTATCAGCCCTCTTTGGGCACTGATTAGAGCTGAACAAATATATCACTGTGAATATTTAATGAGCTGGGGTTTAAAGTTTTTACTTCTCTCTTCTTGAGAAGTACTTTTACAGGTGTTTTCTGAAATATGGGTATTCTGAAGTCATATGAAATGCCATAAAATTGTACACAGGACTAATAAATGAGTATTTCACACCAACATCATGCAGGGCAGTTAGCAACTGGACATGTAAAGCCTGCAGTGTCACAGACAAATCCGATGAAGGCACTGCAGCTGTGTTTCAAGTGTACACATTCAGGTATGCAAATGTAGGCAGCAGTGGTCACGAATACTTTTCATATCTAAAACATGCTTTCTCAGGAATGCTCAGGTCATTTGACAGTAAGTAGAAGGCAGATACAGTACAGCCCTAGGCAGAGATGGCAAAACCCACCTCACATCACAGATATCTTTGTTTTGCATCGCTATCACTTGCCCATCTCTATTTCTGATCCCCAGCCAGGGCCTGTGTGATGGATGGGCCTGCTGCGTGCTTACCATAGGTACATTCCTCCATCTCAGCCTCTTGTTTTTCAGGCTGGCTGGCATGTTGAATCTGGCTATTTGGATGGATAAAATAGATTGGTTTGAAATGCCCACAAGATTTTTTTCTCCTAGCACAGCAGGGCAGGATTTTTATATATACAAAGAACTGTGATGTAAAGATACATATTTCTACAAAGCCCTTGCGTTCTTTCCCCTGTGGCTCTTCAGTTCAACCACCCCAGCGTGGCCCCGGTGCTTGGGGCTGAGGCAGCTGTCTGCGCCATGCACAGAGCCACGCACAGTGGGGTGGGCTGCAGCCGGGCCTGCACCTGAGCGTGGGCACGCCGCACCGCGGGCCCTCACACGCACTGCCGGGGCTAACTGCAGAGGGTGAGGATGGCCTTGTAACGGGGCAACGGCCTGGGGTTTAGCAGCAGTTGATGCCAGGGCTAGCTCTGGCACTGGCTGCCTTGGCAAGCTTTGGTACATCACTGTGTCTCAGTGACCTGCTCTCACACAGCCAGGCTGCCTTTACCCTGCAGTCGTTGGGCAGGTAACTGCTAAAAATGCCCCAAAAAGGTGAGCTTGCTTGTGCACAAAGAAGTCAGTAGCTCCCAGGAGTCAGAGGAGCTGCAGAGTGTGCTTGGGAGCAACCCCCCCACACCAAGGCCACCCTGACCAGGACAGGAGTACCATGGCAGGGCAGGGATGCTGGATGGAGTGTGTGGCTCCCCTGGAACAGAGAGCTGGGGATCAAAATTCACAGGTAGATCTCCATGGCCATCTCAGGATTGGTGCCATGGACCCTCAGAGGGACACTCCATCTTTTTCCCTCTGCCATAGCGCTTGAGGGAAAGCAGCAGCCAGCAGGCACTGGCTGATCCCACTGAAAGCCTAGGGGCAGCTGTGGTCGGCAGCCTGGACCAGCTGGAAGGAGGTGATCTCCAGGAAAACTGAATGTCTTGGCATCAGCCCAGTTGCTGCCTCCAAGGGAGTGGTGTTCCTTCTCACAAGAGTGTGCCCACCCAGGGAAGCAAGGCCTGGGAGAACTGCTGGACCCAAAGGCCTTGTCTCACCCTGCAGGGGGCAAATCACCCTCTCCAAGTCACTGAAGAAGGAACAAACTGCTGTGTGTTGGGAACTCTTTTAATTCCTGAGGAAAGCAGGATGATTGTTGTTACTGTCTGAAATGACTCACAGCCCTGTGGTAGCCTCAAGCCAGAGCTTTTTCAGGTGCCAGTGTCTGCTAATGCTGAAACAGAAACAGTAGTGATGGTTTTGGAAACTTTATGTAAAATTTGGAATCTTTATACAAATAAGCAACCATCTGCAGTTCCTAAACCAGGTTCTTTTGTCTTTTTTCTTTCTTATATAGGACCATATTCACAGCTAAAATGAGGAAACTGTTAAAAACCTGGCACTATGTATGCGTATCTTTCAAAATATGAAAGCTGAGGTTTTGAAAAGGCACGAATTCACTGGGAATTTGCTTCCACTCAAAGTCAACAAGAGCTTGGCAATCAGCTTCCCTAGCTTCACCGGGAAACCCCAGCCTATGTGCCTGCTAGATATGCCAGGGAACTTCAGGAGCATTTCACAAACTAAAAGCAGAATTGTTGATGTAATCAAAACTTCCCAAAGTTTTTGCTGGCCTGCGGTATCAGGAGCACTGAGCTGTTGGTTATTAATGATCACAGCACTCTGAGAAAGCGAAGCCTCATACAAATGTTATGTCTTATTGCTATTGATTGCTTGTAAGGGTATGACTTTAGCAGAATATGGCGAAATAGATTAAGTTTATTAATTATTTATTGTGTAGTAACTAGATATTTAATGTATCTGTACAGCTATTGTGTCTCCTCTGCACTTTGATTAACATTTCCTTCCCAAAGAGCAACAACAGTTGTGCAGTAAAACATCATTTCTGACACGAAATGTAGTGGCAGAGCAATGACTGGCCCCAGTGAGGGCTAGTCGGGGGCCGGACCCTGTGGAAAACAGCAATGGCTGCACCAGGCAGAAGAGCTACCCCGGTGTGACGGCACTTCAAAGGAAATGTGTGTGTACACGGGGAGCAGCGCTGCGGCCCCGCGCCTCCCAGCGATGCCGCTACAAATCCTTGGCCAAGAAAGCCAGGGTTGTGAAAGACGGGCAGCACAAAAAGTGGGGGTGGGAGTGTTAATCAGCGCTGCAGGCCGGGAGCGGTGGGATTCGGCGAGGAGAGCAGCAGGCGGCCCCGACTCCCGCCGCGGGGCTGGCGGCAGCGAGCGCGGTGGGGGCCGCGTTCGGGCAAGAGACCGCGGCCCCCCCGGCCGGGCCGAGCCGCCCCCGCAGCCGCCTCGCACACAAAGCCGAGGCACAGCCCCCCGTGGGGTCGGGGCCGGCGGCGGAGGGATGCCGGGCCGGCGCTGACAGCCACCAGTACCATCGGCTCTGGTCCTGGGCCGCTTTCTTTGGGACTACGCTGGTAACGCTTGGGTTACGTGGCAGGCGTGTGTGCTGCTCGAACCCGAACCTCTTTTGTGCTCAGAAAAGGCTGTCGGTTGCTCAGAGCGGACAGAGCCCAGGTAGATGCTGGCAAGGATCGAAGCGGTAGACAAATGGCAGAGTTAGGATGGCGTACAACTCTTCGCAGAGAGGCTGCGTGCGCTCGGCAGACAGCAGGACACCCGCGCGGCCGCGCGCCCCCTGCCCCGCCGCCCCGGCCGCCTCCGCTCGCCCCCTCCCGCCGGCCCCCGCCGCCGCTCGCTTTCTCACAGCTCCCGCTGCTTCCTGTTCCTCCCCCGGCTCCCGTTGCTATGCCCCGCCGGGCCGGCCGCCGGCAGGAATTCGTGGCCCGTCCAGCTGCTCGCAGCGTGGCCCCCGCGCCGCCGGCTGTGCCGCCGATGAGCCCCTCCGAGCCGCTGCCCCGGCGCTGGGCACGGCACCAGCGCCACGGCCTCGGCAACGCACCGCGCTCCTTTCCCACGGCGCGGCTTCGCAGGGCTGCAGTTGTTTTCCCCCCTCTCAGGAGGACATGCCGCGATGTTACATCATTTTGTTACCAAGTGGAGATGTTTCTTGAGTCGATGGCCGCTTTGGGGTCGGCTTTTCCCCTGGGAGCCGCAGGCACAGACTCCCTCGGCTGCCACTACCCAGAGCCTGCCTGGCAGTGCCCGCCGCCTGGGCAGCAGCGTGATTGAGTTAGTACTGCCCTGCCACTGCTGCATCACGCCATGCTGTGCAGTGCCGTGCCACACCCGGACATGGCGAGGGCCCCTGAGGAAGCCCAGAGCCACCCAGCAGGCCCCAGGAGGCTGGTTTGGCCGCACAGGCTTGCACCAAGACAGCAGAGGTGGGTGCCTGGAGAAGTGTGCAGGCTTCAGGTGTGGGAGTGTTTTGTAGCACTCTTGGATGGATGTTTGTGCAGGCCAGTGGGAAATGCCACGTGTCAGGGCCCAGGGCGTTCAGTGCCTGGTTGGGGGACACAACAATAACACTGGGCAGCATAGCAGGATTACCAAATGAAATAAATAGGGCAATTTTTAAAGTGATACTGTTATACCTATTTGCTGCATTTAAAAATGGGCTTAAGGAATTAAAAACCCCTACCAAACTAAAAGAAATATAAATAAACCCAGTTCGTATCCTCTGGCCTTTCCTATTTTGTCCAGCTGTCTAAGCCTTATCACTGATAAGGCTTATTCCTTTCTATCTAAGAAAGGAGTCCTAATAAGAGAAGAATAAACACTGCCAATCATGAGATTTAAACAGGACATCAGTGGGCCTGATAACGGGGAAATATTCTGTGACCCTTCCAAAACCCTGTGGAGAGATGAAACTGAGAGAGATCTGTAAAAAACTGGGCAGATTCTGTAGAAACTACTTGACAGATTTAGTAGAGAACGAGTTTTTCCCTTGGCTTTTGGCATCATCCCACATTACTCAATGGCAAGGAGATAATTTTCTATTAATTTCTGTAGAAGTTTTTCACAAGATAAAAACTGTATGTTCTCACGCTGCCACCTGCTCCCCACCACAAGCTCGTTCACGTTATAACACTGATTCAGAAGGGAGACCATAAATATCTCAATATTAAAGAACAAACTTTGTTTAAAACGCCACTTTCAAAACTGCCTGGGGGTCTGCCTGTGCAGCTGTGGGGTTTGTTAATCAATAGCACCACGCAGTACTCGGTGTCTTTTTACATAATTGCACAGTGAAAGCAGACACAGAAAAAGAAGCAAGTGGAAACTATTAATTTTGTAGAATAGGAATTGTGTTTCAGTTTTCTTTTCTTTGATTCAGTGGGAAGGAGCTGGAAGAGGAGGTGACAGCAGCAGTTTGGCTGCCTCTCCTCAAACTCCTGGTTTAACATGAAGCTGCTGTTTGGACTTTGCTTTCCTGGACCTGTGTGCAACTCTGAGGGTGCAGAGGCAGAGGAGATGGTGCTGCTCCCCTGGGACAGAGATGTTGGGCAAAGATGAAAGGACACATTATGGATGGTTGTCAGCACCGGCCTCATACCACTGGTTGCCAAAGCAGTCAGTGATGGTAGAGACAGCTTTAAGGGTGATAAGGTTTTGGTGCAAAGGACAAGCATCTCTATATGGTGCGTGCTTTTTTGAGAAGCAGTGGTAGTAGTAGATGGCAGGCTAATGCTGGTAGCATTGGAAATGTGCTCAAAGAATACTGTTTTTGTTTGACTTGTGAGGAAACAGAGGTGGGGAGAAGTCTCTGTTATTTTATTGGGACTATACTAGTAGAGTAGAATCATAGAATCATGGAATGGTAGGAGTTGGAAGGGAGAGCCTTTGGAAATACAGGAAATTTTAGACAAGCTGGGCTTGCCTGTGTAAAAGGCTTGGAAGAGCCTAGGCCCTGGTGACAGGTTGCTCTTTGGCTGCTGTTAGACCAGTCCAGATGGCTGATGCCTGGTTTGCATTTGTTGGTCTTTGATACCCATTTTGAGACAGTTTCCATGGAGTAGGTACTGCTAGGTCCAGTTCCCAGGGTGAATTTGCCTCAAGGCCTCCCAGGACTTTCTAACACCCTGCTGGGACCAGACTTTGGAAATGCACCTTACAGTTCTAGAGATGACCTCAGTCTAGCCTGGGATTTCTTGACTGCAAGGTGTAAAGAAAGGCAATAGGCCTACCATTACTAGCATTGCTAAAACTTTTTTGTGGATAAAGAGAAATCTTCTGTCTCTAGAGTATAATTCTGAACATCACCAACTTTACACAGATAGGTGGCACAGATATTTGTGAATATTTGGGGACAGGAATCACTCCTAATGCTGGAGGTCTATCCATAATACCTTAGATAAGTACTCTGCATCCAACTGCTAATTATCTGCTAATGGAGTATTTATTCTCCTTCAGTTATGTAAAAGTACACAGCATTCAGCTTAAAGAGTGGGTTAACCTGCTTTGTGCTGGTGTAGAATGAACAGCCCCGAAAGCTGCTGCCGGGGTTTGCCCTGGAGCTCCTGGAGCCTCTTGCCCAGTTCCTGGTGCTGCCTCTCCTCTGGCCTCTCCACACTTTGCTCACTCTTTTTGCTATTTTAGCTGACTTTCTGTCCGTCTATCTCAACGTTATCCTTGGCAGCAATGCTGGCAGAGAGGTAAGTAGCATTATAAATCCCACATCATGTTTTTTGCCACAGCTGCTGGTCAGACAACAGTGAAGATGCCTGTTGAGTACAAAGGGAGCTCCTGCTCAGTAACAAAGGCCCATAAAGTGAATGAGCTCTTTGATCACAGCCCTGGTTAAGAAGGAGTCTCAGTGGGCACAGTGAACTGCTCTCATGGGGAAAGAGATGCAGTGACCCATCCTCATTGTAGAAATGCCTTGTTGGAGCTTGGCAGAGCTGAGTGGACATCAAAGAGAGGGTGAGGGCCAGGGCTGACATCAAGGAGAGGGTGTTGACATCATGGAGAGGGCCAGAGTTGACATCAACATGAGGATAAAGTCCAATTGAGAGCCAGTGAGGATGAGGGCCAGGTGAGAGCCAGTGACTGGAAAGAGACTCTGACGTACATCCATTGGCAATCTCACTCTAGAGGCAGCTCGCCCTAGAGCCATGGAGCCCTTTGTGTATACCAGGGCTTCACCCTCTTTTAACTACTGAAAATTGGGAATGTATTTTGTATTGCATATGTCCTTTAAGAAGCAGTACAGACACATGTCCGATGGAGAAGGAACCCTGAGTAAGTGGATCACAGAGAGATACTTCCCATGAGCCATGATAAAAATATGTAAATGTGATACTTTCTTATACCAAACACTGTAAGTTATTAAGGAACATTACAATGCCATAAGTTCTCTTTGTGGCAATATTCAAAAGGCAGCTGCAGAGCCTGTAAAATTCTTTGTGCTAAAGGTGGTTTTGTCATGAAGTGCAGATCCTCTGCCTGACTCCCACACCATTTCCTGCAGCATCTAATTGTAACAAAGGCCAAAATGAATACTTTGCTTGGTGAGCTATGGAAAGGGGAAAATACCTGCTTGTATTCGTAGGGTATTGCATGGCCTGTATCTGTAAGACTGTTATCAATAATAGTAATTTTTCTGTAACTGTGCAAGAGTGTGTGTGTGCAATTCTTCTACAGATGGGTATCTTTTGATATGAGTTAAATTCAGCTCCAGTGTATGATAATATTTTTCAGAAAGTGTCACTAACTGCACCACTGCCTTGATTTCAGACTGTCATATGCTTTCCTTAACACAAGGGAAAACGATTGATAGAAGTTAGTGCCGTCCACAAGTGAGAAAGAATTTAAAGTCATTGTGCTTATTAGAGATGAATGCTAATGCTGGTGCACATGATGTACATGCACCTGGAACAGGCTCATGGTCCTGTGCACAGTAGAAATGTATTTCATGGTGAAACTTTCTCTTTGTTTTTCAATGCACTTCTGTAAGATCTCAAACCGTTTTTACTGCAAGTTCCTAAAGTGTAAATGCAGGCGCTCTGGCTGGATCCCATTCACACACATACCACCAGCTCTCCACATGAAGCCTTTCCTTTTCTGTGCACATCCTCCCTCTGGAGTGCCTCTGGTTTCTGCTGCTCTGCAGCCTGCATTTCAGGCTATGTCAGTCCTCTCTTATGACCGAAATGTGAGATGCCAGTTAGTTATTTATGTAAAGTGTTTGGAGGCATTAACTCAAGAACACCATAGAAACTGGGCTGGTATTGTAGTCGGGGCTTTTATTGAGGGTGTCTGATGCGCTGTGGATGCCGCCTGCCTTTGTGTGTTCCAGTCCCATGTTTATCCCGACGATGCCTTTGTGTTCCCTATTTGACATATTTTACTGTAAATAAAGAGCAACACTGTCTTGCAGCTGTATCCACTGTGACATTTGACTCTCTGCTGAATGAGTGCATTGTGCCGTGTGCTTTGGAAACATTATCTCTTTTTAAGAAATGATCCAGTCCTTTAATAGTTTCTTGCATGTGCCTATATTCATTTGCACATCTAGAAAGCTCAGGTGTTGGCCCACCTCTGTCAAACCTCAGCCAGACTGGTTCCTGCCACACCACAGGCTGGTGAGGGTAGAGGCGCTGTGGGTACTCAATCTCAGCACGAGTCAGCTCCTGTTTAGCATGGTCTTTTTAGCTGCACATAAACCCTCTGATGAGATACACTGTATGGCTTTTTCTGGGACATTAGCACTTTGCCACATTTGTGGCACCATTTAATTAGGTCTATGCATGTAATATATTCTGTAATTTAAGGTTGATTCTGTTACTAGTTGCTCGACAATTAAAGTGATCTTCCGTGTGCTGCCTGGTCATTTGATATCCACCAGATAGTCCTTTTATGTGTTGAAGATAGTCCTCTTGTTGACTTTAGAATGTTTAAATCTGTACTGAGGCTGGATTTCTTGAAGCAAGCCTGGTCCATTGGTTGCCCAACTCTTGGTCCTTGTTGAATGTTCCAGCTTTCATGAAGGGTATTATTTTTTTTTGCCTCTGTGTAACTGTCATTATTTTATTATTATGTCATATTAAACTGATTCAGAAACATTTTAAAAATAATTATATCTATATGTAGAAATGTGTAGGGTTTTACTCTCAGTATTGAATACCGATAAATCTATACATCACAGAGAGACTGGTAGTCCTACCTGCATTTCCCAGAGTAAGGCTGAACCATTGGATTCCTATAACGCTGCCAGGGTAGAACTACCTAAGGCAACATTGTCTGTACCAGGTCTCTGCCTTAAACACATTAGTTTTGGGAAAACTGAAGCCAAGGTGCTAATATTCTGGATCGTCTCCATCCGGTGTAAATGGGGTAATATCCTGAGAGAGTGAGATGGTGTAAGCACTTTCCAAAGAGAAAAGATCTTCTTGTTACTGTTGCTGTGGGTACTATTTTCCTGAAAATTACATAAAACTTTAAAAAGTATGTTCACTGTGTATGCATGTGGCAGAAGAGAGCAAAGCAAAATGAAACAACCTAAGTCAGTTGGCATTAAAAGCGAGTGCAGGCATCGGTGTTTCCCTATATGAAAGGGGAGTGCATTCATACAGGCACTGGTGTCTCTGAGGAGCAGCATGGCAGAGAGGGGCAGGGCCCACCACGTTCCCCAGGATCGGGGCCTGGTGCCTCCATGTCAGCCTCACAGGACTCAGATGGGAAGTTTGATGGAGGACGTGGCGGATGCTGGGAAGCTGTTGGTTGCCTCCACCAGCAAATATCCCCTTCAGATAAGCCATGCTGAGCTCAGGGGTCCCCTTCTGCATCTCACTACTGGTTCCCTCTCACCAGCAGCTGCCTTGTGTATAGTATAGGAGCTATGTCATATGTAATATAGGACAATGACATCCCCAAAAGGAGTTCCAAGCAGAGAATCTGGCATCCAAATCACCCCAGCGACCTGATGAGATGTGGACATTGTCTAGAGCTGCAGGAGGGCTCTTGGTTTTCTCCCAGAGAGAACAGCTCTGCACTTTGGCACTCTCAGCTTTGTGCTTTTAGTAAAGTTCCCCTGAATAAAAAGGAAAAGGCATCTGCGAGGAAACAAGATTGATAACAGATTCAAAATGTATTTTTATTGCATTCTTAAATTACCATAATTAAATTAAATTATTAAATGTATTTTTATTAAATTAGCACACAGGCTGGTGTCATTTGCCTTAAATATTTTAATAAAGCCTGTGAAGTCTTCCCTTGTTATTAGTGCTCTTGGAATGTATCTATTTTAATGTCAATGTGAGTTTAAGTTCTGGCTTGGGAAGGGAGCCTGGATGGGTGAACTCTGCATTTCTCTGGGGGCTCAGCAAGGTTACAGGGCTTTCTTTGCTCAAGAGTTGGCTGCGGGACTAGAGGCAAAGGGAACCACATAAACTCCCTGTACATATATCTGGAGGAGATACACAAATGATATGTTGTGACAATAGAGCAGCAAAGCATTTAGGCACATGGTGAAAAACTCTGTGGAACAGAGATGTACTTACAGAGCAAGGCCTGGAGGAAATCTGTGTATTGCTGAGTATGAAGATAATAGAGAAGGATGAATTAATAATTATATATGTGTGTGCTACATTTAAAGACAGATTAATGTATGTGTTTCATTTTTTTTAAATGTCAAATCTGCCTTCGCACTTTCTTTAGCTATAAGTTGTGTATTTTTCAACAGATGTCAGCATGGAAAACAGTGATTTCCAAGGTGCTGCTGCTTTGACAACAGTTATGAGAGTGAACTTGAACTGTTTTCATGGGAGGAGTTTGGGATGCTCAAACCAGGGCTCCTAACTTTGCCAGCAGCTGCTCCAAACCAGGTAGGGGCTTAGAAATAAACCTTCTCACTGGCCCTCTGGCAAGAGAAAAGGTACAAAACCCCAAAAATAGGAAAATATATAGACTTCTTAATGAATTGAAAAAAGGGGAGAAAGTTGTAGAAATGCTTAATTTTGTGTCATCAAAAATTGTTTTTTAAAAAGTATAGGCAACGTTGGGGCAGAGGGCTGGATGGCACAGGGGCTCTGGGTGGCTCCAGAGCTTGGGAATTACTTGCCAAGTGGAACGTGAAAAACTAAGGTTGAGATCCCCTCTTTGCCTGATTGCATGGGGATTTGAATTTGGGTCTCTGAACTCCTCTGAGAGTGCCCAACCGCCGGCACATTATGGGATGAGAATCTGTCCTGCTGAAGCTGTTCTGCTTTGTAAGAATAATTAAATATTCATTGGGCCAGTGAGAGAACAGAAACAATTTGATAGCCTGGGGATTAAGCCTCTCCAAGAAGATGAGGATACAGAAGTAATTCAATTCCTGATCCAACTCTGACGCTGAACGGATATGAACCTAGGGTCACGCTGACCAAATTTATCATGATCCTGTTTGTATTTTTCGGTGTATCAGTGGCACAACAGGTTTTTTTCCTTGCCGACCCTGCTTATTTCTTTATCAAAATAGGTATCACACTGGTTTTGGTAGCTGTGAATCTCTGCCAACTAGAGTTATCCACGTTTTTTATTGGGTTCAGAATTGGGGCCATGGGCTCTTTAGCAATCCATCCTCATCCTGGGTTAGCGTTTCTGAACCCCCAATTTGATACTTAGTGCAGTGATGTAGAGTAAGCCTATCTTGATTGTAGCAGTGTTATAGGAAACATTTTTTACTGTATGTCCAGTTCATGGTGGTAATCTGGAGTCCTGCAGTAGGAGGGAACTGTAAACCTTTATTATGACATTAATATACCCAATAGTTTCTGTCAAACCTGGAGAAACTAGAAAATCGCCACTAAACATCCATCCAAATTACAGTTTTATACTGAATTCACTTAATCAAATGACAAACTCATTCCTGAGTTGTTTGAGTTTCTTTTGGTGTGGGAGAGAAAAAAGAAAATAAGAGGAAGATGTTTTCCAGGCATAGCTCATTAGCAGGAAAGCAGTACCTTCAAACAGCCCTCTGCACCCCTCCATCTGAGCTGAGCGCATGCATCGCTGGGGCAAACTGCAGCAGAGTTCCTGCTGCCTGGAGGCCTGGCCGGAGCAGGCAGATCGGGGCATTTCTGCCAAGGAGATTTTCACAGGATCTTAAAAAAAACCCCACCCTGTCTTCTTTTCATTCATGACACCTTCTCTTTTGATGTCTGGATGTACAATCACTCAGGTTCTCACAATGGCATGGGCCCATCCGCATGGGGGGAGGATGCTCAGGGACAAGGTTCCTCAAGTGCTGATCAGGGTCCAGTGAATGAAGCCTTGGGTGCACCGTGTGAGGCAGTGAGGTCTATGTGAAACGAACAAGCCCGGGCTAAATAGGAGAGAAACTAATCGAGTGTTTAGCTTGAGCAATTTCATTCATAACTTGGCACGGAACGCTCTCTGGGATAACAAGTTTAAAACACTTAGGATTTTTCTAGAAGAAACCTTCCCAGCAGAGAGGCGCAGGCGACTCCAGCTCCTGCTAAATTTAACACGTTGGGAAAGGCAAAGTAAATAAATCTTCCTTTCCAGCTCTCCAGAAGCAGCCGAGCGGCGGGCGGGGGGCATTTATAGAATCCCCACAACTTTTCCCGCGGCCGCTGAGCCGTTCGCGTTCGGGGGAGATTTCGCCGCCCCCCCCAGCCCCCCTCCCGCAGATCAAAGGCACCTCGACCCGCCTCCGCGGGGGGCTGCGCGCTGCGGGAGCGGCCGCGGAGCCGTCGCCGCCGCTCCAGCGGATGCGGGGGGGGATTGCCGGCGGCCCCGCGCTGCTCCGCGCCGCTCCGCGCGGCGGCGGCGAGTCCGGTCCGCGGCGGCGGTCCGCGTTTTGCGGGCGGCCGCTGTATTTCCCGGGCCGTCCATGGCTCGGTGCTGTTGGCTCTCTCTCCGTCTGATCGGCGCAGGCTGCGCGGGGCTCCCTACGGGATCAGAGCGCTCCCCCGCCGGGACTCCACTCCTCACATCCTCCTGCTGGGACTCAGCTACATTTCCAGCCAAGCCTGGCTTTATTATGTGTGTCTGCACTGCAGCCCCAGCAGCAAGATCAGGAGGAGGAAAAGGAGCCAGGACAAAGAAAAGAGAGGGAGGCTGGCGAGAGCTAAAGAAAATAAAAACCCAGGGCAGCAGCGGCAGCAGCGGCAGCAATGAAGGCAGGAGCGGTGCCACCTTCCAGCGAATAACCCATGGAGGCAGCTAGCGGCCCCGGCATCGATGCAAAGAAGCACTTACCTTGTTCCGCGAAGTGCGTGCGTGCAGGGGAAGGCGGCGGCAAGCGCGGCCGGCCGCGGGGAGCCCACCCGCCCGCTCGCCCAGCTCCGCGCCACGCACGGCCGGCCGCGCCGCGCCGGGGACACCGGGCGGCCGCCCCTCGGCCCCCGCCGCCCGCCTAAAAAAGGACTCGTCGCCCTCCCCGGCCAGCGGCAGGGGCGAGGAAAGGAGAGGCAGCCGGGGACCAGCGGGCAGAGAGGGAGGGAGGGAGGGGGCCGAGCGCGGTCGGGGATTTAGGAAAATCGCAACAAGGTCGCACCCCCGGAGCGCTCCGGATTGCTGGGGCCCGTGCTCTCGTGGGCTTAGACACTTCATTCTCCCCGCGCGCCCTCCCCCACCCCAGACCCAGGGACCCCGCACAGGGCTCTGTTGGTTTTTTTTGTGTGTGTTAACCTTTTTTTTAATTATTATTCCGAAAGTGCGAGCCGGACTGAGAGCCGCAGGGCGCCTGCAAACTTTAAAGAGAACAAAAAGGCGGGTGGGGGTGCGGGCCGGGCTCGCTTTGCGTCGGTAGAATTTGCACATCTAAGGAGGGGGGGGGGAAGGAAGAAAAAAAAGGGAAAAAAATTGCAACTGTTGCGCCTGTGGTTTTTTTTTTATTTTTTTTTTTTTTTTCCCCCGGGGGAAGGTGCCCGAGGGGGTGGAAAGAGGAGTTGAACTTGCCGCATTGCAACAGGCGAAAGAAGTGAGAAAAATCAAATAATCGATCCTGCTGCTGCTGCTGCCGCTTCGCCTCGCAAAGTTTGGAGGTGGGGGGGAGGGGGGGGGAAGAGAGAAAGCAGGGAGAGGAAGGGAAGGAAGGGACCGGAGGAAGACGAGGAGGACGAGCCACGGCACCCGGACATGTCCAGGAGGAAGCAAGCCAAGCCCCGCTCGGTGAAAGGTAAGGCATCCTCTGCCGGCCCCCGCCGCCGCCCGGCCCCGGGCAGCCGCCGCCGCCGCCTCCGCCGCCGCGACGCGGCCAATCAGGGCCGGGGCCCGGCTTGGCGGGGATTGCAAATCCCCCCCCGGTACGGGCCGGTGATGGCGGAGCGATCCCCCCACCCCCCAGAACGGACGGCGGGCGGGCGGGCTCCCCACGCATGGCGGATACCCCGCGTGGGGAGCCCTCCGGCCCGCCCGCCGGCCGTTCCGCGGGGGGGGGATGTGTGTGTGGGTACCGCGGCGGCGGCCGAGACTCGCTGGCGACACGTGTCGCGATAATTGATGAAAGAAGCCGGTAGCATCGTTCAGGCGGGGAGGGAGGAAAGTTTGTCGGTGATGATGCTCGTATCAGTGGGCTGGGGAAAGGGAGGAACGGAGCACACTCGTGTTTTAGCCGGTTCGCTTGAAATTAGTGTTTCTTTATGATTGGAAATAGTAGCGCCGTCTGTTTTCTCCCGCTGTCCAATACGCGTAAGGGTAGTGGAAGAAGGGGAGAATTAAAACCAATTTGATAGATAGGGATTGAAAACTTGGAGAAACAATAACCAAATTTATTAAGTGCTGCATTAAGAAAGGTTAAACATTAAACTTCGCGTCTTCTTCGCCATCCACAGCCCAGGGGTGCTTAAAAACCTCCTCTTTACCTCTGTAAGAAAACAGCTGCTGGCAAAACGTAAAGGGAGGGCCGAGACCAGCCCCACACCGTATTGCATGCCTTGCCAGCTTTTTGACTTTTAAGTGAATTGGTGCGAGAGAGGAAGGCTTGATTTCCCCTGCCTTTCACTCGCAGCCACGAGGAGGTTAGCCGATGTTGGGTAAGGTTTTATTGTCCTCTGCACAAAGCAGAAGTCGCAAACTCAGTGGTCTGGGGGCTTTGTTGTAGAAGGACAAAAGGATCCTAACTTTCGATGCCCCTGATGAAACAAAAAGTCTAGAGGGTCCGTAATGAAATAACTTTGTGGGTGGACAAATTAGCATGCAGTTAATCGACCAGTTACAGAAGGAATTGAAACCCCATCCAGGGCCATTTTATATTATTTGTGAAATATCCAGCGTTTAACAGATGATTGCAATGTAAGTCGTACGTGCTTCAAATGTTTATGAAGTTTTTGTAGAGTCAGTCCTTCATCTTTATACAAAATCCTTAAATCGTTTTTTTTTTTCCCCTGGACTCCGGGTACCTTTTAGCATTGTGCTGCGGGGCAGGTTTGCAGCAGTGCCGTTGTGACCCTCTGCAATCCCGGACAATCCCTGCTAAAGGAGCTACTTTAGTAATTGGTAGCTGAATGTGAGGGTCTGCGGGCAGAAGAAAGGCAGAGCTAGAGCTATTTCTGGGGGATGCTCTGAAAGACTTTGTTTGAAACGAAAAAGATCACAGTTAGAGAACGGTGGTGCAGGCCTCAGGTCATGACTTCCCTCGGATGAGGGGATCATGTTTAGTGGTCAGGCCTCTGGAGTTTCAAATATTTTTCTGTGCTAAAGTGTCACATTTAACGTTCAGGAAATATTTCTATGCCAGTGAGAACTGTGTTTGCTCTAGAAGCTCAGTTAGTAAACATTGACATCTCGTGCCATAATAACGTTAGATATTTAACGCTCCTTAGTCATTTGTTTTCTACCTCATTACTTTTTAGGAGGCAATGTGTCTTGCAAGGGGCTGATACTTCATAATGAAATCTCGACCCCAGTTCTGATACAGAACTGATCACTATTTCCAAGAGCATTTTTATGAATCGAAGCAGGTAACTTACTGGCAAGTCATAGCTAAGAAACATTACCCCTGTAATGTAGAAATATCTAGAAGGTCTTTGCAACAGTGAACTGAGTGAAGCCCAGTTTTAAATGATTTAAATATTTCTGTAGTCTCTAGGCACAAAAACCCACGTTTTCAGCTTCAGCATAAACTGTCTGTAAATTACAGGTCTTGGCATGAGCTGACTAACAGGGAATCTAAGAAATGAGCTGAATCAGGGTGAAATTTTGGATAATAGGAGGTAACTCCATATTTAGCATAAATGTGTATGTAGGAATCTTTCTTTATATTCATCCTTATCACCTGCTTTTTAAAAGTTCATCATATACATTTTGTGGTCTAGGGAGCTGGCAACCTAGTAGATTGCCACAGTACACGTTTCCATGGAAATAATTGAGATGTAATAAATAAAGGCACTCTGAGGTCACAGGTTTCCCAATTCAACTGAGAAGAAAACAAGCATAAATTATGCAGGTTTATGTAGAGCATTTAAGATTTAAAATAATTTACCGTTTTTCTCTTTTCCATATATTCACTTTGTCTAGCAGCTTTGTTATTTATTAACCACTACTGAGATTTGTGCATCCTTTCTTCATTCAGAAAGATTATGCACTAAAATAGAATCAGCGTGTGCCTGTGATGAAAGGGATTGTTCTGCATGCAAAGTTACCTGCACATTAACTGGGAGCGATGCTGACTTTAAAGAAATGGACTGACTTTGAAAGAAGTATCAAATATTGACAACTCTTAGATGCATGTTATTTGAAATGAAGTGATTGCAAACCAAAACTGGATGCCAGCAAAGCTGTGGTTCATGTGGCCTCTGTACTGTTGTATTATCAGGTCCCAGGTTCAGCCTGGCAAAAACTTGCAGCAATTCCTGCGGCTCTAACTCCAGCACTTTCCCCTGATGTGGGATTTATGATTTGCAATACAATACACTGATTTGTTTTGACCATTAGTTTGTACAAACTTGTAGACACTCACCTCACAGCTGCTGGCTGGGGACAAAGTTCTGCTTGGCTTAAGGGAAGGTTATTTCAGATCAGTGAGGATGGACTAAAAGTAGGAGGGGTTGAGTCTTTGTTGGCTTACAAACTGAACACTTAGGTGACAGTGTGGTGCTAGCAGTGATGGAGTAAAACACTGGCCCATTCTGAAGCTTTACTTCACATCACAGACGAAGCCCATGAAAGTAATTTTCCTCGGTACAGACCCTTCTTCTGCCCTACTGCCAGTAGCCTCATCTGCCAAGGGCTTTTTCAGCTGTCTGTGGGGAAGTTTTACCTTACTCAGTCACTAAAAGCACATGGTCCAGAACCCCAGAACCACAGCTCAGTTGCCAACATCAAAACACAGTGTCCGTCCCCCGTTACAAGTGACAGAGAGCGATGCCAACACCAATGTCTTTAAAAGTTTGTTCTGTGCTGCCAGCTCTGGGGAGCAGCTGTTACCTGGAGGGCTGTGGGGGCTGAGGGAGGCAGGCTTTCAGCACTACCTTCGATTAAACCGTAGCTTCTCCTGCTACAACTTGAGGCCTTTGGAGGTGGTTCTGTAAAGTGAAGTGCTGAGGTGCTGGTACAAGCAACTCGCAGGTTTCTAGTCCCATGTAACTGGAACTGAGGAATTACTGCCATTTGTGGGGACTGGGCTGGCACTGGCACAAGGTTTTAAGCATCAGATGCACTTTGGTTGCTGAATTTGACAGTTCTGCAAATTGCTGTCAGCTTGCAAGGGTATTATGTGCATAAACATGCTAGTTGGTAATCAAACTGTTTTGCAAAAGAATGCACTAATTAAGTCTAGATTTGTTATCCTACTTGAATTGCAGAATTGCTGTCATATTTTTTTGCTTTCAGTTAGCAAAAAATGCTGATAGAAACTTTTGATTCACACCCTACCTGCCTCATTTGTGTCAGTCAAGAAGAGAAAAGGGGGGTTGCTCCCTACTTCATTATCTGCAAAGTAAATAAAAATACTTCAACCATTTGCTGAGTTCCAATTAGTTGATTGCTATGAATGATCTTCTTTAAAGGAATGCTGTTTTACCTATCTGCTCATACAAAGGTTTGATTTTGAATGTCTTGTGAAAAGGATTCTCTTTGTCTTGATTGATGTCAAGAATAAAAGCTTGATGGTAATATCCCTTTGAAAGCTATTGTATTGTCAGCTCTGGCTGACAGCAGGAGGCCCTCCTAGTGCTATAGATTAGCGCTGTGAAAACACTGACATTTTCTTTGTTATATTGCTGTTGTTCTGCTTGCAAAGTCAATTATACAATGTCGGAGCTCAGTTACAGAGTTGACTGTGGAAGTAACAATGTCTTTCATACTTGTCTTAAAGATATAATTTTCCTTTTTTCCCAGTTGATAGAGAAGAACCTAAAGGTACTGCAACAGTACATTCTACAAATTAAATTTTGACAAGTATAATCATAATTGCCAAATACAAGAGACTTGTGCCATTATCCTTTAATTTTACAGTTCATTCAAGTTTCGGTGAAATTTTATTGATACAGTGAAAGCAGCAGCTAAAATTGATAAAACTCATATCAAATAAGATTACGCTCTTGATTGTTCTTTATCAAGTGTAGCTTTTGGGGGATTAGGAATAATTGGAGATGTTGGTGTTTCATTGTGGGGCCGGTGCCCTGAGAGCATTTGAATCCGTGCAGTATATGGAGCATTGCCTTAAGGGATTAACCTGCAGTTTTTAATTTTTGCCTGTGTATTTTGTTACAAGCCTAGCAGCGTTCTGCCCTGAACTCCACAAGTCCCATTTTCCTGCCTTTCTCTCCCTCCGGTATGCTTTCCTGGATGGGATCTGGGTGGTATTTAACTGGTTTTACCGATTGAAACTCCTGCCTGTGTGCAAACAGCTTTTAATTGTGGCCTGTTCCCGTTGGTCTCAGTGAATATAACGAATAAACGTGGCCAAAAATTGTAAAGAGAGGGAAAGGTAATGCAAAAGGTCTAAATATAAATGGGGAGAAAACAGAAATCTCATTTTTAATGATGCTAAGTCTAAAGCCATTGATGAAGAACAACTACCATGTCATCGTAGTGGCTCTTGAAGAATGCCTCCTTTTTCTTTTTTCTTTTTAAGTGTTTGTCTACAATCAGTGCAAGTTAAAGATCATCATTCACTGCTGAATTGCTTCAGATGACACGTGCAAAAAATAATCAGAGAGCTCTTGTTAGGACGTTAATTGTAGGATTTCTAAATTACTATTATAAACTAATAGAGTAACAAAAGATTCCACAGTTACCAGTAATTTGTCAGGATTTATTTTGTTTTTCTTCAATAATTGAAAATTAATGTCTTGAAGTGAAAGCAGATGTTCATGCCATCCTCTGAATTGGATATAAAAATGATGTTTTGTAGATGCGTTAAGCTTGTGTAAAAACAAATCATCTTATCAGAGATGAGGCTTTGGCTTGGTTTTGTCTGTTGTTTGGTGCCAAATTAACTTTTAGGTTAAACCTGACTAAGGGCTTTCAGCCTGGTTGAATTACCTAAGCCAAGTGCTTGGGGTGGCCTCCAGTGATCAGTTATTGTAGTAAATGTTTTTAAAACCTTCCTCACCTGCTGGCCCAGTGAGTGACAATAACTTCCTCTTACTGGAGAATTAATATTTATTTCTGTTTTGATAAATGCACTCTCAATTGTTAATTCAGTTATTTTTACTGAATTGGTTAGTTTATATCTGTCTTCCCTCCAAATTCCAGTTTATGGAATCTGTTTTAGTTCATGACAACATTTCAAAATTGCAAACCACATATATATATATATTTTTAAAGAAATCATCTCTTAGTGTCATGCAACCTCTAAAAGATAATACATTTCTTCATGTATTATAACATTCTCTTAAACAAAAGATTATTAATTACCCGCAATAATTGAACTGTCTTCTAAAAATGCCTACATCAACCCTTCATCACTCCATCAGTATTCTCCTTAAATGCCTCTGAAAAAATGATGGCCATTACGTTCCTTTGTATCCTAGTAAATGTGCTGGAGTAATGAAATACTAATAATATAAAACCTATTACAGGCTCCTGCTAAATCTTGACTGACAAATGGTGGTGGAGGGGAGGGTCTGATTCCGGTGCGTGCGTTGGTGGATACGGACTCAGAGGGTTCAGGTGGGAGCTGGAGCCAAGTGAGGACCAGCTCCAAGCACTCTTTAGCACGTGTATTTATTCAATGTACTCTTTAGAGCCCAGAAATAGATTCTTAAGCGTTTTCTTTCCTCATGTCCATTAGTAAATGCACAGAAGCTGCTTCCTTGTTCTCTTAGACAAATAAGGTGCTGTGAGTTTTAAGTACTACATTTTCTTGACAACACCTAGATGTGTGTATATATGTGTGCAGCAGTGAGTTATGGTGGTTTGTTGGAGTCGCTTTATTCTAGGCAGTAGAAGGAAGTGCAAAGACTAAATGGTCTCTTGTGACATTTCCAGCTGCAGAAGGCTCGAGCTTCGACCTCTTGCAGTGGTTTGCCTTCTAAAATGCAAACAAAGGGACCCGACGGGGTTGGGAGCTGGGTGATGCCGTTCGGAACGGGCTCACAGATCTCGCTGCGGTACACTGAACTGGCGTGTGGCATTAGCTTTCCACTGTATGACTTACTTCGGATAGTACTGCAATACCCATCTGAATCTAGTGATAAGTAGCTTCATTATATTGTTTGCATTTGCTTAGAAAGAAAACCTTTTCCTTTCTAGCCACGGATTAGGCAACAGAAAGACCAATCTGCAGAGCCTGTAAATGCCACTTGTTAATCATATGCAGCACAACTATTAATTTTTTTTTCTTTTCCCCCTTGGTTGCATTAAGCCAACTTTTTAGCTTTTTATGTAATTGAAATTTGCCCTTTTGTTACCTGGGCATGAATTATTTTCGAAATGTTGTCATTACCCACCCTGCTGTGAGGTTTATCTCTTCTGTTCATCCTAATTAAATAAAACATACTGTTGTTCGCTGGTCTCGTGTTGAAGTGAATTACCTGCCTGAAGGCTCGTGCTGGTGTCGGGCAGGCTTGTTGCAACGGCAGCCTTAGTTGACTAACACATTTACTTTTAGATTTTCATTTCAAAGGGCTCAGTTTGTGCAGTGTGACAGGTGAATGGTGAATGCTTTACAGGACTTTCAAGAGCTGAACAAACAGTAAAGGACTTACTGCTACTGCAACAGAGTGGCAAGTATAAATGTGAGGGTAGGAGAGGAGTGTTTCCTTTGCTGGATAAAGGCCACTCAGGAGACCTGAAGGACTCACTTGGGTACGCTGGGGGCAAAATAATCTCAGTTGTGGTCTCATTTAAATCCACCCCACCTGCCTGTTCTCCTGAGCAATTTCTAGTGGGGTTGATCTCAGCTCTCTGTAGCATCACCTACAGTCGTGTTCTCCTCGAGTCAGTTGCTGATAACGAAGGCTGCTTCAGAAGTGTAACAGTTGGAGTTTCTTTACGTGGAAGTTATTTCCAGTTCGTATTAGATAGAGTAAACAATGTGTTCAGGTTTTTAAGTGAAGCAGAGGGAAAGATCCCTGCTTGTAGAGAAACAGTTTGTTTAAGCCTTTGATAATGCTACAGAAAATGTGTTGCTCACTAGTGAAATCTTGTTATGAGTAAAAGTAGAAGAGTTAACAAGTCACTGTGCTCCAGTCTCTGTTGGCTCCTGCTGGGCTCTGGAGGTTTGGTCAAATGTGGCCTAATTCTGCTTTCTAAATATTAAAAAAAATACACAGAGGGCAAAAAGACAAGTTCTTAATATGCATATCTTGGGAAAATCCTAAACCGGTATTTTTACCCCCTCCAGTCCCAGGGCTAATCAGAATTCCTTTGTTTCCACATCTACCATTAAAATACATGCCTTCCTTGCTTGTCTGCTGACTGTGCGAGTTTAACCACTCAATCAATTGGACTCACAAAAGCTGTTACTGGGTTTACACATCATTTATCTACAGGTAATTCAGGGGTGAGGGTGAGGCTCAGGATACCCTTCACCAGGACTGATACTTAAATTAGCAGCTCCACTCATTTCTTGATGATCCTCACCTGACTGATGAGGTTTTTCTAGGTTACCATTGAGGCAGCTGACCCAAGCTTCCATCTGGTTGTTGCTGGAACTTTCTTCACCAGGTGGTGAACTGAGTGGTAATGAGGAGAATGTTACTAAAGACAGACTTGGTGGGTGCCCTGAAAAGAGTGTTTGGTGTAATGCAGGGATGAGTGAAGTCATTCAGTAGGTAAGCATCTAGCACCTGCTTTTGCAGTTTTTTGGGGGAGTGCAATTTTTTTCCTTGGCATTCATTTTCTTGATAAAGTAAGAGATAGACTAGAAATTTAAATGTAAGAAGGTGATAGTGTAAGCCCAAACTCTATGAATCTGCTAGAGGTGTTAGTCAAGATTCTTACTGATGTTGGGGGACTATGCGTTGTCCTAGGCTCATATCAGCCATGAAGTGAAACCTCTGCCTTGTTTTGATGGGTAACATTGCTTACTGACCTCAATGTGGGTAAGATTTTACCCTCATTTTTTGCACTGCAATTAGAAGAACAAGAGAAACAAAGATATTTATTGGGAATAGTCACTTGGCATCCAACACTGCTTCTTCTGCTGTTTCTGTGAGATATGTGTTGGGAGTATTTCTAGGGGGCCGCTAGCAAGGTTCAAGAGTATCTAGCAATGCTGTGGGAGATCCCTTATGGCACCATGAAAACCCCAAGAGGCCTGAGTTTTTTTGTTTAACATCTGTTAATGTAAGCAGGTACTGATTTATGTGAGCAAAACCGACTGCAATTCTAAATCCTTTCAATCTGCTTTCCTCAAAGTGGGAAAACTGAAAGGAGGTAGAGAAAACACATGGTAGAAGGACGAACTTGAGGAAACAGAAATGCTAAACAGAAAAAGATGAAAGTAAAATAGGGGAACTAGGAAATCTGTTGCTGGCATTTGAATATGGAGAGTGTCCCATGATTAGATGCAAAGTTTTGGCACAGAGGTTTACTTACTTGCAGCTGCACCTATAGTTTTTTTAACTTTTAGTTTAAAGACTGAGAGAAGGAACAGATTTGAGAAGCCTCTCCAGCTCCTTGGAGAAAGTATGGTTAAGCATAAGCAGAAAAAAAAAAGGCAGTAGAAATGTAAAATACAAAGTAACTTTCCTGCTCTTATTAGACAATGGTAGGGCTTTCCTGTCTGGAGGAGTGTATTTTATGTGGTTTATAGCTGTTTTCTGTTTAATGTAGAGAAATTTGAGAACAGCTGTGATTGCAGTCATTAATTCTGGAAGTTTAAACTGTTTTATGCTTATGGCAGTATCTTAATTTGGCCTGTGAGGACTCCAGTTGTTCAGGGTTTTGGACGGAAGAGGAGGTCAGGGTGGTAACTGGAAAAAGTAGGGTTTCAACATTTATTATGTCAATGCATGCAAATATATATAATACATGTATGTGTGTTCACACATACATGAAAGAGAAGGTCTAGAGGATAGAATATATCTTTTGTTAAACCAACCAACAAGGCTGTAAAATGCAAGGAAGTTTTTTTCCCATGCACAAGCCTGCCTTCTGAAAAAAGCAGCAGCCTTCTGGCTATTTTGCTTGATAGGTAAATGCAGCATTGCTTTAATTTACTTATTCAAGCTCTTACTCAGATTCCACTTGCTTCATTAGATTACTCACATGAGTAAAAATATACTGGATTACATAGTAATGCCAAGCTTGTATATTATTTATTGCTGAATTCTGCAAATGCATTTCGGTTGGGTAATTTACTCATGGCCTCCTTTCTTTCTAGCAAAATGGCATGCCTTGCCCTTCATAATTTCTTTGCTTTTACTGACCAGACTATTCCCCCAGAGGGCATGTGGGATGTGGCAGAGTATTGAAAATACTGGGATGGAGAAGTAGAGAAGGAGGGCTGTGTGTGAATTGTGCCTTACTTATGTTTATACTAGATCTTTTTCTGTCAGAAATGGTGTGTTTCTGGCAGTGATATTTTGTGGGGAGTGTAGAAGGCAACTCTGGGTGAGAAAGTTGTTAACTTGAGACAATTATTTTTAAAGATGAAAGAAGTATTTTCACTCTAGTTCTGGGCATCCTTTAGGAGTATGGTAAGATGTATTATGAGCCATTTTAAAATGAAACTGAGTGCTTGTGTTCAGGTCTTATACTGGGTCTTGCCTAATGATCATATATGAGTCTACTGATTTGATTAGCTTCATTTCAAGGGTGTTTTCTTTCCTAATTTCTTTCCTGCTTGCTAACAGATAAGTGAGATTTCTTTTAAAGTTCCCATTTGGCTTATTTTGATTAATATTTTTTTGGTCTTAAAGCCAGAAGCTTTCCATTGAGTGTTTATTTTTCTGATAGAAGTAAATTCAGTAATAAACCCAACCTTAAAGGTGGGGATCTGAAAAAGACCTGCAGCCCTGAACTGCCTGTCAGAGCGGTGGTGTAGCTGGTTTCCAGCAGAGCGGGGAGCTGCGGGGTGCTGCCTGCAGAGCTGCCAGGCCGTGTGCCTGGGTGTCCCTGCCTGCAGCCAGAGCTGCTGCTCCAGACACCTGGGGACAAACCCCCTGCAATTGGCAGAGAGAAGCTGCTTCAGGGATGGGACTTAATGGCACATGGGCAGATCTCCTGTGAGCAGGGTTTGTGAGGCACTCTGTGCACCAGGGATTCACCCAAAGACCAAATGCGTGTTTTTGGGAAGAGGTGTCTCAGCTATGATTTTTATTCGTTGCCAGTGGGTCTGTATTCAAAATGTGGCTCCAAAGAAAATGCATAGAAAAATAAGCTTTTAATTTGTCACCTGCTGCTGAGCCACCCTGTCCTCCTTGAGATGCCAAGTTGTAAATGAGGTTTTTGTATCCCAGTACCCAGCCATCCAAGAAGTGTTCTGTGTGTCATAGCTGTCAGTGGCACAGCTGAAGACATCAGACCAGTGGCTTAAAACCTGCTGCTGTCTGATTGGCATGAGCAAAGCCAATGCAGTGCAAAACCTGAGCGAACAAAAAGGCAGGTAGGGATACTTCTGTCTCCGGTGTCTTGGAAGGTCCTGACTGCCTCCAGAGCATGGACCTGTCAGGCACTGTTGAGGAAAAAAGAAGCTATCACTCAGAGTGCCGTTGGAAAACTCCCTTTAAATTAACCTTTAAAAAAAGTAATATTGGTCCTACAGATTTTATTTAGAGCATAGTGCTTTGTCTGACTGCGCATTCTATAGCATCTTCCACCATGTAGTTATGTGAGAGCACCAGGGACAGCAGATATCCCAGATGACAAATGCAACCTGTCTCCTAGCAAACCTCAGATCACCAAATGAAAACTTATCTTGAGGTAGAAATCAAGAACTTTGAGGTGTTTTGCTGTTTTTTTCTTTTTCAATCTGTGGACAAATGATGATGAGTTGAAGGAAAACTAGCCCAACTCTGGAACTGACAGGGAAAATGGCTGTTCCCAGTGTCCCTCCACCCAGGAGAGCTCCTGCTGCTGTTGCAACTGCCTTGGGCAGGCAGAGGCAGCTGCCCTCCACTGTTGTATTTGAGTGCTTGTATCAATTAGGCATATAAAAATTAATAAGAGTAGGAAATGATCCTGTCTTATGTGAAGGTATTATTGTGCTTACCTAACCTTGTGAGGCTGTCCCCTTCACCTTCTGTCGCTTTCTTCTTCCTAATATCTGTAGCATTTGAAAATGTTGATGGAGGCCCTGTAGCAGCTTTGTATCCCTTCCCACAGCATATTTCCCACCTTGGAGCTTGGGAAGCTTGTTAGTGTCTTCCTTTAAGAGAATCCCTACAGGTAGGTTTTCCTTCCCAAGTAGAAGCCTCTTTACTGTTTTTTCCTCTCTTGAGTCTTTGCTGATTTTACTCCTTGCAGTTATAGAGAACATAACAGCAACCCAGGACGGTGTTAGCAATGCTCCCCAGGTCCCTGATGCCTTTGGGAAGGGAAGCAGAAAGAGAGGAAGGGCAGGACATTGCCTACCTCGCAGGTTGTTGTGCCTGGGGTCCGTCCTCAGCTCATGGTGACAGCAAGGAAGAGATGTGGTAGAACTGTCCCACTGCTTTGGGAAGCTGAAGATTGTTAGTGTACTTATTGGTGGGAATTTATCTGCTCTTCTGTCTCTCTTGCTGCCTGCTGCTGCCTTGACTCTACCTTCTTTTATTGACACATCCTAACAGGTTTGTTTTCTTCTGAAGTTCTTTTTAACTTGATGTTGCCATATTGGAAGAACACATACCAGCCCTTGGCTTTAATGCAGGCTTTAAATCAGCATATGTTAAACCCCACTGCTCTGGTAGGGAGTATGGAGAGAAATCCTGGTTGGTTCAGGGCTGCTGTTACCTTATGCTCAGCCTGTGAAACTGTCTTGCCTCCTGACTGCTCAGCACAGTCCCATGACTGCGCTTGCTGCTGTATGAGGTGAGGACTGATACAATGTGTTTTGTTCTCCCTCTGTTTCTGGCTCCTTGTCCTGCTTCCTACTTAGCAAGGAACTCAGGAACTGACTTTACCCAGCAGCCCATCAGAAAAGTAACCCTGTGGCTCTGCTGGCCACAGACAGGTCTGGTGTGTGTTGATGCAGGGTGAGCAGTGATGGGCAATTGTCCTTGGAGGTGTTCAAATGCCGTAATTTGGGTTGAACCTCTCAGAGAAGAGGCTCTGCTGGGGAGGCTGGATTGTGGCTGCTCACATGGAGTGAGGATTTGTGTCCATATCTGCAATGGGCAGGTCACAAAACCCCTGCAGATGTGTCCAAGAAATGACTGTTATTAAACCAAATGCTCAAATCTGCGGTGAGGCAAAGGATGTGAGTGTACATGAGCACAACCAAGTAGTTCACTGGAAGTGATGACAAATGGGCTCATCTGTACCCGTTTCCTGCTGTCTCCCATTTCTGCGAGAATCGTGTCCCAGCAGAGGTGTGAGCTGTGGAGTGCTCTGTGTTGTCCCATTGCAGTGGCTTGGCACTCCTCATCCCTCTCAGGATGAAGATCACAGCCAAGCAGACAGCTGTGCTTCAGAAGCAATGCAAAGGAGAGAGCTCATGTTGTGGGGAAGAAGGAAGGCGCTCAGAGATCAGAGTTTAGCCAGTGTCTTTCACTGCTGCTGTGCTGGTGGAAGCTGCTGGCAGTTGCCTTGCATGAGGCAGCATTGCTGGAGAAAAATTTTCTTCTAACTTAGTGGGAATAATGCCACTAAGAAATTAGATTATGTATCTGAAGAAAAAGAGAGGTCTGTTATTCTGCTTTTAGCTGGCACCGCAGTCTGTGTCACCATGGGTTGCACATTACCAAGTGGGTGCTCCAGCTAATCCTGGCACTGAAACACCAGCCAATCCCTTGGCAGACACTGGTCTGTCTCCTGCACTTGGATGACAGGAGATATGGCAAATCCCAGGTCTTGCTACTTCATACAAGCTTCTTTCTCATGGGTGAGTTTTGACTATGGTTGACTGAAGCACTTCTGTGTCTCGTGACCTCATGTAGAGGCTCTTATGTGTCTGGAGTTGTAAGGTAGCAATGGCTTTGATGGATGCAGCCTCCGCTGCCCAGTACACCCAGTATCCTTGGGCCCACCCAGCTGGTGGCCAGCCTGGCCTGGCATGTTGTGGCAGCAGCTTGTGCTTGTTTGCATTCTTCTTAGGATTATTTCTGATGTAGCAAATTTCGATGGCTTTCCCTGCTGGGAAGGGCTATCTCTTTCCTTTTTTTTCTTTCTCTTGTTTGCTTGTTTTTAGTCATAGGAAGTAAAAGAATTGGCTGTTTGCCAAGAAGAAAAAATAACAACAAACAAAAACCCTGAAGCAACCACCACATTGTACCTTTCCTTGCTTTTAAAACAACATTTCCTTGTAAGTGTAACTACTGACGTGGGTTTGTTTTTTTAGTAGAAGCTTGTGATTCAATGTTAAACCAATAGCACATCAAAGAATAAAATGGGGTGGCTTCTTGCATGTTTTCCTATTTATTATTAATCTTGTTCAGATTCAGGAAAACTGTGGTGTGAAATGATGAAGAAATGCCCCTAATAAGGGAATGAAAGAGTAAGATCTTTAAGTAGCTTGGTGTGCATGTGCAATAGCATTGCTTGGGCTGCAGTCTGGGCTCTCAACCTTACTTAAAAACAAGCTTTAAGTTTTATAAATATTTCTGTGTCTTTTTCTCTCTCCTTTGCAGTACCTAACATACATTGTCTATTCTGCTGTTAACTCCCTGATGCAGAATTCCTAAGTTTGGGCTAATAGAAAATTTGGAGGATTCTTCATTATCTGAACCTCTTGAGAAATACCAAATATGTTCCAGTAATTGTGGTGTAGTACAACAGGGAGTCACACTGGCAGTTTGTTGGAAAGGGTTTTTCCTGTAGTTATGAAAACCATACAACTATTAAAATCCCCAAAACTGAAACCATTGGGATTACTCACATACTTACAGTTAAGCGCATGCCTAAAGGTAGATCTCGTCAGCGTGCTGGTTTTGACTTGCATTTGATTCCTAGCTTGAGAACATCGAGGGGGGGAAAAAAAACCATTCCTCACTCACTTCCACCTTGTACAGCCTTTTTATTCTTTATTACACAGCTGTAGCAGACTGGGCTATAGCTCACAACAGAAGCACCCAGTTTTGCTATAAAGCGAATTATTGATAATAAAGAATGGAAAGCTTGCAAGATAGTGAGATACTGCAGGCTGTTAGAAGAGACTCAAAGTCTGCCCCCTCTTCTTTCTTTGCCACAACTCCTTGATGAATTTGCATATGCCTTTTTTTTCCCCTCTCAATGTTTTCCATCTTGAATGTACACAAAGAGGGTGTAACATTTGTCTCTTGGAGAGCAAAGTGAATTCATGAAATGCTGGAAGATGCTGCATGGGTAAAAGTGAAATGGAGCACCAACATTATGGTTCAGGTCATAATATTTGTTTGCTTTGTGGTTGTTTTATCTTCCCTATCCTAAAAGGTATATGATATTGTAGAATTAATAAGAAAAACTAGGAAGTGATGCTTGCTTTATACCTGTAGTATAGGGTCTCTTGTCCTTGCCAGGCACTCCCTTACTGAGAAGGCGCAGTTGCCTTGCTTTTCTGTCCACAAGGCAGCCATAGTAACAGCTATCTGCATTTCTTCAGTTTCTCTCTTAAATTTCCTTTGATTCAATACTCCTTACCTTGTGTATGACTTTATCTTGGAAAATATTGGCATATGCCTGTAAGTTTATTGATATATCATCCTGGGGAGGGAGTTAGTGCACCTATTCCTCTTATGAAACAAAATGTGTTTTGTGTCTATGAAACTGTCTAAACAATTTGCTTTGTGCCAGAATTTGGAAATATGCAGGTTGTGGAGTATAACTAGTACAAAAGTGGTTTTGTTGCGCTGCTTTAAAGAAAAATCCATTTGCACAAGTATCAATATGTGAGGGAATTTAATTTTAAAGAGTCCCAGCCACTTTGTAGACAAATATAATGCAGTACATAAACTCAGTTTAGACACTACTTATTCTACCGTGTCCCATTAGTTGATGTTTACACAGTGCTTTGGAAATGTAAAGCACTATATAAGTGCTTATTATTACTACATTATTATTATTCTCCTTTTTGAAAAAAAGACCCTCTAGGGAGAGGGAGACTTGCCTTGCATTTTGTCTGCAGTGCAGATCCCACAAGAAATATACCCGTTTGTTTTGGTTTTTACTTTCTTGCCTCCTCGCTTTCCACCCTTCTGCAAGGAAATAAGTGTTGTGTTTTAGTGATTGCAGAGCTCTTGTTTAGTTTATGCACGGTAACGACACCAATGAGAATATATGCCTTCAAGCAACAAGAATCTTAAAGCTTTTTATTCCAATAAAATGACTTGCTGCCCTGGTGTCTGCCCCTGTGGTCCGTGGATGCTGCAGAGGCACCTTGCCCAGCCTGGGCACCAAGGGATAAGCAGCAGCTGGTGAAGGTGGCCTTTTGGGTCCTCCTGCCTGACCCCTCTGCCAATGTGGGCCCACAGACAAAAACTGTTGAGTGAAGGGAGTACAGGGACAGTGCCAACAAAGCCTTAGAACAATTTCCTTCCTATAGAGAGGAAGCATTACAAGTTTCTGCAGTATCAGAACTATTGTTTTTTTTTTCTTGTAAAGAAAAATTCGTCAGTCCCTCATCTCCTTTGCAGTCTTTTATCAGCAGCCTGTATCACGGCAGGAGAATGAGGTTTCAGTGTAAGTTATTTTAACCCACTTTATCCCTTGAATTCTTAACATGAGAAGGACCTTTATTGGACACTGTTAACCATTTAGATACTGAAATTTGAGATTAACTCCCTGTGCCTCTGGATTATGTGCTGTGCCTTACCATGGCTGAGGCTGTAACCATGGCTGCTGAAATTTGGAGTTCTTTTTGCCTGAGTACCTCTAGACTTGCATTGTCATAAGCTAGGGAAGCAGTAACCATAGGCCCTCTGTGAGTACAGGAAGGAATGTTTCACTCCTCTCCTAGTTTTACCTTTGTTCCATTGGTGCTCAGGTCCCTGCCCAACCTCCATGCTGGGCTCCCTGCAATGCAGTGGCTCTGCTTCCAGTGTTCCCTGGCTGTCGCTGCTGTCAGCTGCCCTTCGGGAAGAGGCATGGAGGAAAGGGAAAGGGGCCTCAAGAAGTGCAGGATGGGAGAGCCCGAGCATGATGTTTGTTACAGAGCAAAACTGACTTAGATTTATCACGGGATTCAGCCCTCAGTTACACTGCCACACACAGTCACTAAATAATGAGGTCACATGCAGCACTTCAGCCTGATTTTCAGCAGAAAGGGGGTTTTATGCAACTACCTTCATCTGCCTGTGTGCATGTGCCCTTTGATGGTGGCTGGGTCTGAGCTGTGGCAGGGGCATGATGGTAGCTGTGATTCCAAATCTATGCAAAAACCATCAGGGTGAAAGGAAGGGGAAACTCCTGAAATTGACTGGAAAGGCTTCAGCAAACACTGAGCAGTTCATGCAGATGAGCATCTGTAGTACTGCCGTGGCCATGGGAGAGGCTGCATCATATGGGAGTGGGGACATGGTGACAAGTTGGCTCAGCCCTGGTCACGTTCAGAGCTCCTTTTCCTTTATTCAGGTAGCTTCTAGTTCAACTCTGTGACTGACCACATTTCCAGGCATTGTCTAAATCGGAGTTGAAGTGTAAAAGTGGTCTGATAACCCATGTATTATGTTGTTATTTGATAAAAGGTTCAACAGCCTTGTCAGTGCAGGTCAGATGCCTTAGTGTCAGAGAGGAAAGCACCAGGTGTAGAGAGGTGCAGGGCAGGGTTGGGGCTGGCAGAGTTGGGGAGCAGCAAGGATGGGAAGCACTTTGTCCCTTAGGCTGCGTTGCTGCTGAAGCTGCCAGACCTGAAATTACCACCAGGAAACTGGCCGTGGGCAAGTTCTGCTGTGCTTATTGCTGAGGGACTCCTCAGTGTCGAGGAGGTAGTAGGATGGGTTGGCACAGCCTTGTGTCATTCTCTGCTTCGTTCCTTTTTAAACGGCAATTAATTTGGGGGTGGAAAAGTGTAAACTTTTATAGATTGAAAGCTTAAATTCACCATTAAAACCAGTTCACTGGGGGCCACCCTGGATTGTTTGATTGCAGATGAATGCCCAGAGACTGAGCCTGGGGCAACAGTAGGTGTGTGTACTTGATGTAGTTAAAAGGACAAAATCCAACTTTTCTTGCCTCTTTCAGTCCAAGCCTGCCAAGTTTGTTGCAGCCTTGTCAGAGCAGACATGTTACTGAAAACTGGCTCTGGGTGATGCCCAGCACAACCCCTGGGTGACAGAGGCCACTTCCCATACCTTGGAGAAGGCTCAGGCTTACTGCTGCACCTTAGTGGAGGTTCCCTTCAATGGGAGTGAAAGTTGTCAGACCTGCCTGTTCATCAGATTTCCTTGTCAGTGCTTGTCTCTTCCCCATGGGATATCACTTTCTGCTTGTGTTTTAATGACAAACAGACCAAAATGGAAGTGATGGTGGCAGTCATTGCACTCACTGTGGTGTAAATCATGGGGTGCAGTGGTGGGGCTCGGCACTGGGGTACAGCCAAGCTGTATGACACTGGTTCTTCAGTGTCCCCAGGCCTCCCTGAGGGATGGAGATGGCCCAGCCTCCCTGCACACACACCAACTCAACCCTAAATGCAAAAATGCTCCAAAACCACAACCTGTTTCCGTGGAGGCAGGGGCAAGCGAGCAAATACCCCGCAGAGACTAAAGTACAGCTGCCCATCTTGGCCATGGAGCCGTGGCCGTGCCCCAGGGGCTGTCGGGCAGCGGGCCGGCCCCCAGGCTGGCTCCCGGGCTGGCCCTCACGGCATGCAGCAGCACCAGCCTGGGGCTGGGCAGATGGCTCCCTCCCGGCCATGGCCCCGCTCTTCTGGGAGCCAGCCCCGCTGAGACTGCAACAACAGCAACCCGGGAGCTGGGCAGATGGTCTACTGGCGGCCGCCAGCATAATTGCATCAGCTGGTTACTCCTGCAGCCAGCACAGCCTCCGATTTGTGCTGCTCTGAAATGATCCTGTTTTTTTTTCCTTTCTTCCTTTCTTATGCCCTCCCTGCCTCGTTTAAATTTATGTATTTTTTGGAAGGAGTGGGCTGAGGCCATCTGCCAGGGGGTTGGTTGTGGGGATGGAGGAGATGGGCAGAGACACCTGAACAGTTGAGGGGACTGTGGCAGCTTCCTTCTCCTACACCATGTGTCGCTTGGGGCTGCAATGATGCTGCAAAGAGAAAAGCTGGGCCAGTGTGACCCTTTGCAACCTCAGCAGTGCACTGCAGCCTCAGTCTCTGTGTGGTACCATGTGCCCACCAGCCTTCACCTAAAAATTGCTTCATGTACCTGAGCTGCTCTTCCTGGCCCTGAGGGCTGAATGATGCAGCAAACCCCCTTGGGTCCCGTCTCTCTGCTGTCCTTCCCTGGGTCAGCACCTCAGTGCTGGGACTGTGGGAAGGCTGTGGAGATGGCTTCTGATGGCTGCTGGGGCTGCAGTGTGGCTGGGGCCCATCTGCCACCCTTGCTCCTTCTTCTGGGCTCTTCTTACATAGACAAAAGATCTGCCTGTTCCTGCTGAGGACTTTGCTGATTATGGGGACTGCTGACAGGTGTGGGCTCTGCTGACTTTCTAAGCAGCATAATTTTTATGGAGGATAGGCTGAAGTCCCCTGGAGATGGCCAGTGTCCTCCCAGTTGGTTCCAGAGTGCCTCAGTGCTCCCATGTATCTTGCTCTGAGCTTGGCAGGGAAGGAGCTGGGAGAGATGAAGTGGTGCCTGCTGTTTGCTTGGGTTTATTTGCTCTGGTTTTAGCTCTCAGCATGGCACAGGTAGTTGCAATAGAGTTGATCTCAACTTGCTGCTGACCCAGAGGTCCCATAATCCCTAATAGTAGTAGCATTAGATTTTGTCCAGCCAAGTCCTCTTTTCCTTTCCCTTTTCAGTTTTATTTCTTTGCCTTTGTAATGCTGTATGCCCCAGCTGGCATACAGTCTGCCTCCTGCCTCGACCTTTTCTTGGTTACTCTAGCTCCTGAGAAAGAACTGCCCTTCTTTAAGGAGTAGTTTGTCAACTTGTCCCTTCCTTCTGTGCCATTCTGCCTGTCCCTTCACCGTTTTCTGGTGAAGATTGACTTTTTTTTTTGCTGATGTGAGCCTGTTTCTGCTCCTCCCCCACCCCCATTAAAGAAGGTGAGCTCTCTCACTTCACTTTTTTGGATCCACAACTAATTTCTGTGATGGTAATTCTAGGTCTTTGGTTTGTACTAATATATCAGACTCTTCTACTGGTGTGAATTGTGCAAAAGTTCCCAAGTTCAACTTGCTGTGGTGTGACACTGCTTGTCCTGAGCTTCCTGTTGCAGTTTCCAAGAGGGACAGGATGTGTGGATGCACTAAGGGTTCTTGAAGTGCTGTCTGAAGTCCATCTTTGCAATGGAGAGGGATTGCCTGAACTCTGTACAGCTTCAGATAGTACAGCACTGGTGGATTTGCTTAGTGATATGATGATATCAATATGAAAATATTAGGTTGCCCACTTCTGTGAAAGTCTCTTTATCTGCTTTAAGAACCAAATATGCAGCTGTAAAACTTTGCAAGTCTCCCACTGGGCTCTTCAGGATCAGTTCTTGTGTAGCCTTATTTTTTTCCCCTTGAAATTGTAGGTGTGTGTAATTACATGTATTTTTGAAAGCTCTAACTATGCCTCATTTAAACTTCTGCAAACATCTTTGAGGCCAATTAAATGCCTGCAGAAGAAAATGATCAGAAAATGAAATGGGGAAATATGCATTTACCCAGATAGAGCTCGCAAGCCAAGCAAAATGTTATGTTAGCCCAACAAATGGGTTATTCAAGCAAAGTTCTACCAAGACAAACAGAGGAGAGTCAAGGGTAAGTGAGTTTTGAAGCAATATGGGATGTGACCCTCTCCAGTTCAGTTAGCAAGATTGCACAGGTTGAAGATGCAACTTGTTGGAAGTCCCCACTGTTCCCAGGGCAGACGGGACAGTGCTGAGGGGATGTGCAGGCGGGTGCTGAGGTGTGGTGGCAGCATGGAGGGGTTTGGAGGGGAACGTACAGGCTTAACACTTTCACTGGATTCCAGGGAATAGATTCTGTTGCACTGAATTCAGTTCCCATCAAAGTTAAAAGCAGAACTCGTAAGTAATCGTGTTTGGCGCGGTGTGGTTGCAGTCTCTGCTCTCCTGATCAAAAGCAATACTGTTTCTAATTTGAGAAGGATTGTATTTTCTTTTTAAAGCAGTTTAAAACAAGGGGAAACCGTCACATCCTGAGTGACATCCTGTGTGCTATGGCAGCATTCTGACTGCTCCGTGATCAGAATTCCAGCCCAGGGAATAAAATCCAATCCATGTAAAAATGTATTCGCTTTTTGAAAGTCTTGTAGTACTGCACAAGCTATTTTCTGATGTTAAAATGTAGATCTAAAAATCTATATCCAGGTAAACAGAAAGATTAATTAAATTAGTTGTCTGGAGGAAATACAGAGGACACAGTTATTGATTTGATTTCAGTAAATGTATTTTAATATGCAAGATTACATTTTTAATACTTGAAATTATCAGTGTTTCATAGTACAGATAATCATTTCTCAAATTGTATTTTGTTCAGGACTTGGCTAACTTTGGTATCTGCCACTGCCCAGCTGTTGACATGCCTTCTGCTGTTCAAAGTGCCCTCAACTTGCAGGGAGCTTGTGACCACCTGGGCTGTCCAGCCATGCTAGGTACCTTTGGGTGCTGATAGTTTTGATTTAGGTTTACTTGGCTTGGTGGTGTTCCCCAGAGGGTTTGGGGCAAATGTCTGCCCAGGGCAGCTTGGCTACTACTTTGTCCCAAGGTGAAGAGTTCAACAGAGAGCCATGGCAGGAACCCTGAGCATTTGCTGAGGGATGACTGCAAACTTTTCACCCAATACTCCCATGAGCACAGTGTTTGTTTTTTGATTTTTCTTTTTTTTTGGGGGGGGGGTGTGTTTGTTTTTGTGGGGTAGTTTTTGGCAGCAATCTACTGTGTTTAGCTTTCCTGTTTTGAGGGGAGACTGAATCATTTTCTCCCTGCCCTCCTGTGAGGGTGGTGGGGCTGGCAGGGTGTCTGGTCAGGTGAGCAGAGTAGGCATGCTGTGCCTTCCATCTTTGTACACCATGGGTGGAAAATGCCCAGCAGCCTTATTTGCTCATTCTTATATGGTGAGAGAGGCCAAACTGGCAGAGAGGGAACAAATGGGAGGTTTAGTAGCTTGGCAGAATGCTATGTGACCTACAAAACATGGCCTCCCCACATGCCAAGCTCTTCCTCAGAGCTAATGGGAGACATTCAGCCTGGCCTGTGCCATGCTGCTGGTAGATGCAGAGCAGGAGGGCCTTGCCCGTCGGGGCAACACCCGGCAGCAGTCCCTGCAGCACCTCTGCATGCAGGGCTTGACTGCCCTGAGGCACAGGGAGGGACTCAGCCCTGACACAAGCAAGCCTGTGAAACCAAAGATGTTGATTTAAACAACACTGACCTAAAAAGAGCAAGTTTTAACAGACGTAGTATGTTTCATGAACTCTGTATTGTGCTTGGTACTGCTGGAGCCCCACGTACTGGCTTTGGTGGCTACACCTACATGTGACCACAGGCCTACAAGGAGCCTTCAGCATCTCTGAGTGAACCCTGCCTCAGGAAGGAGCTAAAATTAATTCATCTCTGCCCACAGCATCAGGGGGTGATTTACTCCTATCTTTAGTGTTTGGAAGGCAAACTTAATGAAGACAGATAAGATATGTTGACTCCTCTCCTCAGCTGATTTATCAGCTTTTAAACCTGAATGTATCTGGTAAGGTATATTTGTATTGCTGCTGGAAAGTTGGCAGTATAGTTAATTTTTCTGTTTTATACTCGACATTAAACTGCTCTATGCTATAAAACACCTGGAGAACACAAACCAGTCTTTTAGAAAGATGTTTAATAACACTGTTTATTGAGATTAAAAGAGCAATAAAAGGGAAGAGGAAGATGCTGCCCTTCTGGGTACTAATACCCCTATTAATATGGATGCAGATGAGCGTGTGTTAGCCCATAATAAACAATGCTGTATATTAGCTGGGGTAGTGGCAGGGTTAGTTTGTTAGACGCCACAGATGTGAATACGCAGGCAAGGAAGCAGAGAGAAGGCACAATCGGGCAGTTTTGCTGTGTGGTGGACATCCCCATGACCCCCCTCCCCATTGCAGATGGGGTGGTACAGCTGCTCCTGCCTGGATAATGCTTTCTTCCAGGAGTTTGGTTTCAGCATAGCAATGAATACCTGCTGGGGGGCAAGGAATGGTATATTTTTAAGGTTGCAAACATGGCAGTTTGTAGATGTGGGCATTTTGGTACTTTTATTTATTATTTATGCCTTTTTGTTTATTGAAGTGTAAATGCTATGTAAGAATAACATTAGGGAATCACTTGAAACAATGTTGCAACTCTTAAAGGACAATATTTTTGTTTTCGAAGCCTTCTATTGTCAAAACAGGGCAATGTAGAAAAATCTGTCTGTCCCAGGTGACTAGCCTGCCTTGCCATGGTGACATGCAAAGTTCCAGCTGTAAATCTGGGTTGAAATGATCCATTGGCCAGTTCCAGCTTCTTCCTGGCAGGCCCCTGTGATATCTAGTGACCCATTCTGTGGAAAAGCAGTTGGTGTAGCCAGGAACTGACTTTTTTGTTTTTTAAAGTTAGTTGACAGCATAAAACCAGGTTGCCAAGTAAAAAAAGTTAGTAGATCCCCAACTCGGATGCTCCCAGCTAAAATTAAAGTTGCAGATAGGCATACAGACATATGTATGCACACATGATATGCCATGTCTGAAGTATGACACTGAGGGTACACATCTGCATATGAATCTGATGTGTCCTAGAGCAAACCCCAGACATGTCTGTAAGTACCTCATCTTTCCACATGTCTGGGTGGAGAGAGCTCTGAGCTGACACACAGTAGGAAAAAAGAAGCCAACCCTGAATGAAAATAGCGATGTTTGGGATAAATTTAGCTGTGATGGCAATTCTGTTCTCTTAAGAAACCGTGAAACTTGATTATTTCAAGCTTTGACATCTGAAAGTGGCTCATCTCTCTGTGCATGCATATTGACTGTAGCTCTGGAGTATCTTTGTCCTTTTCTCACCTTGTGTCAGACACATGGACAAATGCATTGCTCAGGAGTGGTAACCTCCCAGGAATGGGTAGATGGAAGGGATGCTGTGAATGGTATGTCTTCCTCCTTGGATGTGTGTGTTTAACTGTAGATCACCAAGACCTCTCTCCAAAAGTTCAGCTGTATCTCACTTGTGATTCTCCCACATAGTGCAGCCACTGTCCTGTGGATAAGTGTATCTCCTTGGTCAGAAAATGTATTGAGCAGCCAGTGTTCTCTGTTCTGGTCAAACACAAATGTTAGATTTAATTACATGAGAAATAACTTTTATTAAGAACTGTCTGAGCCTCCAGAAAGAGAAGGGCTCCAGGATGAAGTTCATGATAAATTCTGAACAATGGAGAGGTTGTGTTTGAGCTTTTTAAAAAATGATTGCTTTAGAAATGACTCTCTTGGTAGCCTGGGTTTCTCTCCCAGCATTGCATTTCTGCCATCCCCTGGTCACTGGGATCCCCCTGGCAGGACCCTCTACTGCCAAGGAGCTGCATGTCTGGGGAAGCTGAAGTTGGCAATGTGTCCTGCAGGGCAGTGGCAGTCAAAGCACCTCACGCATGGTCCAGAGACCTCCCCAAGCAGAAGTCAGCCCCCACCACCTGGAAAGCGGGTGACTGTCTGTAACAGTCCTGTGCTTCTTTCTCCCGATCAGGCTGTTAGGAAAAGTTAGAATCAGTCTAATAAGGGTACACAACCAGGAGCTACTTCTGGGAGGTGGTGGGAGGATCCAGACTGGTAAACGATTGCAATAGGATAAACACATCACTTTCAGTCTCTTCTCATTTGGGAGTAGACCTGTCTTCCCTCAGTTAAGCTCAATTAAACGTAAAGAGAGAAAATCCATGTTTTTCCTCTTAAAAGTTGCAGTATAAAAATTAGGCAAATAGGTAAGCTCTTGTTTTTACTGTCTGCCTTGTGGGACATTTTCAGAAAACTTTTCTAATGTATATGTAAGCTGCTTCTCAAGTCCCTTGTAGATGATTTCACTTTTCTAGCTCTTGGATTTTATTAAATGTGAATTTTTGTTCTCGTTTCAGTCCGTAAAAGTGTGAAAGACTGCTTTGAAACCATACCCTGTCTGGCAGGTTTGAAACAAGTGATAGCATATCCCTATTAGGTTAAAAATAAAATAATCTGACTTACATATGTGAATTGGACTCCAAGGGTTAGGAAAATACAGAGTGGCAGGAGGTGACGGCATAAATTGTTGGAGACTAATTCTGTGCTATGTATTTAAAGTTCAAATATTTTGTGAGCATGTGGATCCTATAGCTTGATCAAAGCTGTACATTATACTCTGTAAATGAAGAGTTAGTGTTAATAGCTGGGGTAAAACAAGATGTTTCTAGCTCTGCTTTTTTCAACAGTCAGTCAAAAATTCCCCTAATGTTTTATTACTACAAGGATCGTACAATATTTCTGCATTCTCGTTAAATTTCTGTGTCGTTTCCACCCTCTCCCCCAGTGGCAATGTTGAATCTTGTTTTTATAAGAGAAGGCTCATTACATATAATCAAGCAATTTAAACAAATGATCTCTTAGTTTGAGGAGACATATACCGTAATACAAACTTGCTGAAATGAAAAGCTGTTGCTCAAAACACATCATGCTGTATTTTCCAGTTATTAAAAGCTCCCTCATTTTGTTTTTGAAAATGGCCTTGGCTGCCAGAAGTTTGTCACTGATCACTAATCTGTTAACTGATGCTTTGATAACAGCACAGCAGTGCCAGAGACCAAGGAGTATTAATCTGTCTTGTTTCTAGTTAAAGTTTAAATGACATTAACTATCTGTCTTGGAATAATGTGATAGTACCAGCCCAAACCTAGCTATGTTGGCATACTTGGGGAGAACATCTGCAGCTAATGACTCTTCAGAAGGTGTTACTGCCTACAGGGCCTGTTATGGGTGGTTATTTTTAAGTGGTGCAGACACAGAAGGCATGTGTTTTAAAAGGTATCTCTTAAGCTATAGATTTGGAAACACCGTAGGTTGGTTTCTTTGCACTAGCTTGTTTGATGGGTGATAAAAAACCAATGTGGCAAAAGTGTTTTCCGTGGATAGTCTGTAGCCAACTTCAGTTGTTCCTTCCTGCACTCATCTGCAGGGCTGACTGTGGTAGGATATCCAAGGTATGGGGAAGGAAGAGTGAAGCTGGAAAGAGGGAGCTGATCTACCTCCAGCCAACCCTGGAGTTGCTTTCTGAATTCTTCCCTCTTGATCCTTTCAGAGTGCAAGTTACTTTTCTGTGGGTACTCAGGAAGCATTTGGGCTGTACATCATTACCCTGATGCTTCTCTTATGGTCCTGTTGCTTCCGTGTACATAACTGATGAGTCTGGTTAGAAGAGAAGGCTTCCCTTCTATGATTCCCTCCAAATTCTACTGACTGTTAATATCGCAGAAACAGATGCTTTTTAAAGCAATCTCTGTATTCAGCTGAGTGGGTAGAAACGTGGGGTTTTTTGGGAGATGGATTTGTGGTTCTGAACAGCATATAATGTCATATAAGCACAGATGTGAAAGAAACTTTTTCAAAAAATTGACTGTGCATTAACATTTAAAATGCAGATATGTTCAGTTTTTGGTTTTGAATGGATGTCTATAGATCATTATCTTTAAAAAGCAGGAGACTCTTTCTCAAAGCTTAAGGAATTAGAGCAAGTGTCAACTCTTTCAGATTTTCTGGACTCTGGATAGATGAACAAAGATGTCCAAGATTGAGCACTCTGTTTGCTTCAGTTTCTGCTTCAACAGGAGACACTTAGATGTCTTATTTTTGAAAGCTGATTAACAACTTTGCCAAATAAATAAAACTTGACTTTTAAGTAGGATTTAAGATGCTGTATGATGTTAAATACTGTAAAGTCGAGCTTTCTAGTCTTTCATATGTTGGAGTTGTTGGTGAGACATGGAGGCTGTGTTGGTGTGAGCTGGCAGAAATACTGACACATCCTGCCTGGTGTCAGGCTGTCTGTTGAAGGGAGGAGTAGATAAGTGCAACATTGCTTATACGTAAATTATTCCTGGTTTATCTGAAAAGATGTGGAAGATCACATCCCATTCCCCTGAATTTGAATCAGAGGTGACTTCAGCAGTATTCAAGGTGGAGAACCTCAGATTGTGAGGGGACACTCAGGATTGTCCACCTGGAGACACAGTGGTGAGCAAAACCACGCCAAAGAGCACACCCATGAGGTACCAACACTAACTGGTGCACAAGGAAGCCTCTGGTATGGTTGATGGTGGCCGATGCTGAAGGGCTGATGTGGGAGGAGCTGGGATGTCAGGAGCAAGTTCAGGTCTCCCCAGCTGTGGTAGAATTGCAATAATTATTGCATGCATTTAGAAGAAACTTTTGAGTCTGCCACTTCAAGTAGAGATTATAGAAACCCTTTTGTCCTAACGAAAGAATGATTTCACATTTTTAGACATACTGCTTGCATGATGAGGAGAAAGGATGTCTGCACCTTTATTGATTACTGGGTTGGCTTTCTGATCAATAGAAAGTTTTACAGATGCTTGAGTGACGTTCACTTTAACAGCCTGTCCTTGAAACCAGTCAGCACTAATACAAACTGATGGTTTCCCAGAACAGGCTGTAGTGCCCGTAACTCATACGTAGGGAAGGCAGCACTTGATCCTCTGTCTACTGTATTGCTATTTAGACAGTTCATTTGTCAGCGTGATTCAGAGTTGTTTCTGGACTGATGTGTGCATGGGCCAAAGCATGCCCATGTCGTGAAGCATGAGTAAGCATGGACTAAGCATGAGCATGGCTTTTATTTATGATGGGATTTCCATAAGAGTATGTAACTCTAGCAGGAAACTAGGAGAACAACAGCAAAATCTCATTAACAGGGAAAAAATTCTAAGTATGGATAGGAAATATATTCTAATGTCATAAAAATTTGTAGAGGAACTCTGCTTTGCTGACCCATTGGCTATGAGTGAAATTTTTTGGGGAAAAAACATTAGTTCAGCTAAGTAACCTTGTTTGCCTCAACTGTAAATTAATTATCTGAGCATTTTTTATAGTGGTTAGGCTGGAAAAAGTCCCTTATTTTGAAAGTCAGGCACTTGTATACATTTTTCCTGTCTCAGTTTGGCTTTAAGGAAGAGATTTGCAGATTGTAAGAAGTCATAACAGGAACCATTCAAACTTGAGGGACTTGTTTTACACACAGCAAAACTACCAGCACGATTACAGTCTGTCTGTGTGGGAATAACTGTGCATCTGTGTGTGGTTCTGGTGCAGGAACCTTATTCCGAATGTCATTTCATAATACCTATTATGGTACCTTTTACTTAAGGAAGCAGGGCTATTTTCAGTCTTCAAGTCCTATTCACTTAGTCCACGGAAACTTAAATACAAAACTTCACGCAAGTTATATTTCTTTAAACTTCTGTCAACATACTGGCTTGAGCCATGTGTGGAAATCCCCACGCCCCATTTCCCAGGCTTAGCAGTACTTGCAGGAGACAGGACTTAGGGTTTTGGCAGTGTTTCTCCAGACAGAAGACCAGAAATCAAAACAAGCAAATAAATATGACCAGGAAATGTTGCAGAACACAAAGGCCTGACAGGAGCACTTGTCAGAGGAGCAGACACGGTATCATTTGCTTCCAAGTAGAGATGGTTTGAGCTAATATTACTCCCTGTGGTCCCTGCCCATAGGATGGGGATTTTAACAGCTCTAGAGACAGAGGGTCTGGTGGCCTTATGAAGTGGGATAAAAAGGTGTTTGCTTGTGCCCGCCTTGTTTCTGCAGATATTCTGAGCTGCTGTTCTGAGCATTGCATTTATTCTTATACTGGACCTTTCATTTCCACATCACAGCTGCACATTTGGTTGGTTCATTCCCTCTTGTCTCCCAAATATTTCTAAAAATTAGATCTGATGAGAGACTATCCTAATGTACTAATGTACCCGACACCACACCTGCATTTCTGCCCAGCACCTGCACGTGTTTGCACAAGTGTGCATGTACAAGCATGCATGCGTTTACACACAGGTACTGGCACTGGGCATTTGGAGAAGGGATGCAACTGTGTAGTAAAGCCAGCTAAAAGCCTCCATGGATGGCTGGAAAACTCTGCAGGCTCCTGGAGGAAAGGGCTACTCAGGCTTCAGTGCAGTTTTGCTTTGGTTGCAATATGCCTGAATATTCACTCTTGGTGGAGAGCAAGATAAGTACGTGTCCCTTCAGCATTTTATGAAACAAAGTAATGCAGATATCTATAAGTGAGACATGACATGAAGCATACAGATAGTAAGTTTGGAATAGTTCTGGGAGTTAAGAATTTACATGTCTTTATTAATTATTAGATGTTATTAGTGAGTGACTAAGGAACTGGGAAGCTCTAAGCGTTCTTTTGAAGTAGTGTACCCAAATTAGGCTAAATAAATAAATAAATCTAAAAATGTTGGGGAATGTCTGCTCTAATGAATTTTCTAAATACACAAATCACACTTATTAAATCAGTGGATCTTTTAACTGTAAAAATATTATTACTGTTACACTAGGGAAATCCATTCAGTATGATAAAATGTTTGGAAACTCCGTTTCATTTCAGTGGAAAGGTCGTAATTTTAAATAGAAATAAAAGAGTAGGCTTTGGGATAAATTTTTAAAAGTCAGGTTTCCTTCCTTTGTGTGTGTGCCAACTTTCAATAACTGTTCCCCTTTTAGTCTTGTTTAAAATAAACTACATGTATAACAAGATGTTGAAGTTTATTGCTGATATGTTAGCACTAAGGACAGGTTGTTAAGGGGTTGTTAAAAATATTAGTTTGTGCTTTATGGTGGCCAAGTTGTGGTTTTTTTTGCAAATTAAATTTGATGCTATGAAGGGATACATGTGATGTATACGTTTTCTCTCCCTTGTTGTAATTTCTTTCACCTTAATTCAGCCAACAAAGCCTGTCTTTTTAGTAGGAAGAATCTCAGCTGGAGAATTTCCCTTTACCTGTGCAATAAAATTCAGCAGTAGGAAAGTGTGGGACATCTGCTCACATGGCTCATTCCGTGTGATCAAAGAAACTCTTCTTGTGGTGAAGGAGGCAGGATGAGTTGCTGGATTCTCTGTGTACTGGCTTTACACCTGCTTTAATTTTTTTTATCTGTATTTCACTTCACTGTATTGATTTTATACCACTTGTGTATTCCTTCATCAAAATATTTAGGCTTGTGTACAAATAAGACTTCCCTGCTAGTATTTAAAAGGCAGTACAGAGGAGTATACTGGTTTATTATTAAAATACAATTTATGAACCAGAAATGATCATAGATGCAAATTTATACTTTTGCACATTTTTTTTCTTACTAAGAATATGTATATTTTCATCTGGGGAGAAAGCAGCATTAAAATGAGCGAGCCTGGGGAGTATTACCACACACACACATGCATACGCTTGCATGCACAAAAGAGCCACAGTGAGCTACTTGCTTGAGAAGCAAACTCCTATAAACAGCCCTCCAAAACCTGCCCTCACTCAGGGAAGCTGAAGCCCTCCTTGTTTGGCCATCAAAGGCCTGATCCTCTGTGGTGGCAGCAAAGTGTTTGCACTGACAACTTGGTGTATATATGCTTTTGGAAACTTGGGCCGTTCTGATTGGGACTAGCATCACAAGAGGAGAGGAAAGGGTGAAATAACTCACCAGAAGGGTTTTTCAGAGTCCTCATAGCTGTGATTCAAATGGCTGGTCAGGAAAAGCCTCCTCTCTTTTCCTGTTCCTGTGCTACCTACACTGCAAACATAGCTCACCAGTGGGAAAAAATTCCCAGTTTGAAGGATTAGCAGTAAAGCTCAGTGTGGTGTGGTTTATAGGGGTTAGTTTATGCTGAGGTGTAGAAATCTGGTCAAAGTTGTTTTTTTGGGTTTTTTTCTGCTGTGATTAATAGTCTTGGGTGATGAATGGGGTATTTGTGGAGGGGAGTGTGATGCTGACAAAGTGTTTGGTGCAGCAGCTCTGCTTCTGCTGGTTTTTGCTGCAGCAGGGCTGAGGGCTTTAGGCATAATGTAGTAAACCCTGTCTTGAAGAGTTATGAAGTAAGAGACTTAAATCTGTGTAAGAATTGTGTGCCTAACCATTTAGTCAGTGACCCTCAAGGTAATTGTTGCTGTTTAAGTAATATTCTGTTCTCTTAATCATGTTTGCAAGAGGGAATTTTTCATAAACTTTAAACTCTCTACCTTGAACCTAAGTCTAAAAATTAGCGCCCCCCCCATCTGGGACATCTCAGGACAGAGGCTGACAATATCCCGTCTGATCTCCATCATGTAGGAGATGTCGCATCAGCTTCTGTTGAGTCTAGATGAAGTCCATAGTGGAAAAATTGCTGTGAAGTGGGACTTGATTTACGGTGATGAGATGACCTGTAGAGTGTTGCATCCTGACAGCAACTGCTTGCTGAAGGAAAGGACAAGGCTACTTGTTATCAATGGCAGGAGGGTCGGGAGGGATGTAGTGCTTGGTCAGCCTGTAGCAGGTGGGACAGGGAAACAGGGTTTTTTTGAGAATTTTTTTTGTTACAGAACAGCACTTGATGGTCTGGTTTTTGACTAAGCAGAATGGCAATGCCCCTTCGTAGGAATGGAGAGCAGACCATAGTCTGAGGTAGAGTGCCCTTAGTCTGCTGAAGCACATTAATCTCATTGTGCTTTACCAGAGCAAAGAGAGTAGTGTAACAAGCTACAGCCCCACTGCCTGTCTGCAGACCCTAGTTGTCTACTTCTCTTCTGCCCTAGTTTGATTCTTGTTTCCATAGCAAAGCTTTTGTACTTCAATTTTAGAGCATTCCACTTCCTTTGTGACATTAGTTTGTGTTAGATGTTAACCTTTCAGCATCCTCATTAGTTGCCTCAAGTCAGGGCCAGCACATGTAAATTATTTTATTAGGTGTCCTGCTTATTGAGAAACTTTATAGTCCTAATGTAATAGTAGTGCTCTCTCCCTTCTCTCTTCTGGAGGAGAAAAGCATGCAATAAACTGGCTTGGTGAAACCCTACATCTCATGTTACTTTGGCCTCATTCTGAGACTTCATTTAATTGTAGCCCTTTCTTTACACTCAGGAAATAGTAAAGGCCTTTCTGGCATTCCCTTGGCCTGTATCATTCCACCAGCTGAAATCTGCGGTATGCCCCTTGTCTCTGTTAGCTGCAGCTCTCAGGTCTGTTGTCTTCTGATGCAGAGCCCTGTGTCCCACAAATACTGTCTTAGGTGACACCTGAGATTTGTGTACTTTTACTCACCAGGTGTCTGCCCTCAAAAGTGTGTAGAGTGGTAGCAGAGCCTTCAGTAGTGTAACTTCTAGACCTGAGGTTTGGAGGAAGGTCTAAGTAAATTCCACCAGATATTTTAGTAGCAGCTTGGTCTTTGTACTTTGCTGACCTACCTCTGGTCTCTTACTTTTTATGGGTCTTTTGTATTATTGCCCTGTCTTTGAGTAACTTCAACCTGCTTCTAGCATTTTAGCAGAGCAAGGGATTACTTCAGAACTTGCAAGTTTGACTCATGCCCTTAAAAATCTTGGGCATGAATTGTAGGTGTACTAATTCCCCTTTTCTCTACTTTCCTTGTTTCAGTTATAGTTTCAACACGTACATGTTCCTGTCATCCAGCAGTGTTCCAGATGGAACAAGAACATTTAAAATCTTCATTGCTGAAATAGTTTTATGAGCAACCTGGGGGATGCTAGATTCACCTGTTTTGTTTCACTTGAGCTTTAAAGTGCCTGTTTACTCATAGTAGATCTATTTTTGAAAGAAGATGCAGACACTATGGTGACAGTTGCCTTAGAAATGAATATAATAATGCAGGGAGGAGCACACCTGCAGGCAGCTGGTGCTTGCCATCCCCTATCCCTGTCCACAGGAGTTGGCCACTCTGCACCCCATGTTCTCCTGAATCTCCATTTCCTTCCCTACCTCTTTGCCCTCTGCCCTGTGCTTGTGCTTTAGCCACACTGGAGCTAGGGTGGTGTGGTCTGAGGCTTAGCCTGAGCAGGGCACGTGAGGGCAGGGACCCTGGACTCCCTCATCCATTGCCAGCAGAGCTGACCACAGACAATGGGTCTGTGGGTGCAGTGTGTCAGTGGGAGCTCAGGGCTGGGCATGAATGGTCTCTTCAGGCTGGGTGGGATGTGCCTTCAGGCTCATGGCCAGGCAAACACCAGGCAGGAAAGGCCAGAAGGATCCCCAGACTCCCTTTCCTGCTTTTCTGAGGTGGAAGAAACAATTAGAAACAACCAATATTGAAAGAGACTTGTTCAAAAAGGCAAGAGGAGGGCTGGGAGGCAGTGGAGGTGCATTCCTGGGGGTGCAGGAAGGTGGCTCAGCCTGCCACAGTGCAGAGGGGAGACTGACAGCACACTCAGCAAAGGGGACTGTGTTTCTCTGTGGCAGGGCAGCAGGGATGGTGCTTCCTGATGAAACCTTGGGAACCTAAAACTGTATGTTCCCAGTGCCAACCATTGCTGGGATGATTTTGCACCAGCATGCTGGGAAAACATGGTTCTTGTGTGGGGCTAAGGTGCTGCTCTGTGGCTATCATACCTAGCACAGAGCAGGGGGCTTCTCAGTCAGGGCAACCTCTAAATTAGTGAATATTTCACAGATAAAATACCACTTATTGCTATTAGAAGGAAAAAATCTCCACCGTGCCCTCTGGGGATTAACCTTCAATGATAAGCTGCAAGAACTGCCAGTAGAGTATTGATCCCAAATCTATAGTGTAAAGTATGGAAATGGTTGTCTGCAGGCTCAGTTTTTAAGAACCATAAGCTTCATGTATTGCACGGAGAAGGTGTTGATCTTGAGAGCAACCTGAACCATCAGCTGCATTTTATTACACTTTACACTGGTATTTATTTACATAATAGATTTTGATGGGAAATAGCTGTCTCCAGTGAAGTCTGTGAATTAGAAATGCCAAAACTAAATATGAGCACTGGGAATAAATATGCTCCAGCCTGAGTCAGGTGTGTGGTCTGTGGGAAGGGTTGTGATTAGCTGTTACAGATGTCCTACAGCCTTTCTCATCTTGTAGAGATGAGATGTTTTTTATTTAGAGGGATCCCTTTCTGTAGTTGCAGTTGCATTAAGTTTTGCTGCAGCATCTGAAGAGGCAGGTCCGTTAGCTGCACATAGATTTACTGTGCCAGTTTAAGCTAATGGATACTTATCAGGCAGGCTGTATTTGGTGATCGTCCATCATTTGCTCATTAAACAGTGTATCTAAGTGATTCTCATTTCCTCCCTGCCACGTCTGGAAAGGAGGAAACTAGACACATTACAGTGGAATATTAATGTCCTGGAGGATTTAGCCACCCATAATTAGATCTCCTTTGCATAAACCTGCTAGTGCTACCTTATTTTGTTGTTTGTCTTGTTCTCCTTAATCACCTTCACATCTTTTTCTGCTCCTATCTTTTTTTTCAGCTTTCCTTTGTAATTGTCGCATTTGTCTTATCCTTCTTCCTTCTTTTTCTTTTTTTCTTCTTTCTTCTTTTCCCTGACCTAGAGAGCACAGCAGTCAGGGTTTCCCCACTCCTCCCTCCTTCACACAAAAAGGCTGACTTTGCCAGCAAAACCCACAGTCTCTGCCAAGCCCTGTTACTGACTTTGGAGAAAAGCAGCTAGAGAACTCTTGCAAATTTAGGCTCTGAACTAGCCAAATAAGCCATGTCAGTAAACTCTGTCTTATTCCCTGGCCTGCTGGCCCATGAAAGGACTAATATATAACGATCCTGTTTAAGGTGGAAAAACCCCTCCTGGCTGAGGGCCACCGATGGCTGAATCGTCCATGCGCTTGGGAGAGAACAAGAAGGTGGCTTTGGAGCAGAGTGTAACGGTGCCGAGGAGCAGGCACGGCTCCTGTGGGGCATCCTGGGGTTAGGGCACAGTTGAGGAATACACCATCACCTCTCTGGGGATGCCCTGGTGTCCCAGAGCTCCTTTCCACCAACCACCAGGGAAAAACATGGCAGAGTGTTGTGAAAGCTAAATGGAAATCATCACGCAAACAAAATACCCAGTAAACACGTGAGACCCGGCAGGAATCTTCTTGCAGAGTTGATTTTCCACAGGGAGTAAGCCAGCTCAAGTAGCTGGTATGAAGCACACCTGTCTGGTTCTGCCAGGTGCCCTTGTGCTCCCCTGAATGGTGGCACAGAGGCACTGGGGGATTTCCCATTGCTTTTATCTGCAAGGTATAGTAAATCACGATACACACACAGGCACATGTCCTCAGTACACTGTCAAAGCCCCACAAAGCTTCCAGTTTTCCTGCTGCAGGTGAAGGTTTCCCTCTGTGTGCTGGTGGGAGAAAGCCCCAGCCTGCTGACAAAGAAGGGTAGTGTGTTCCTCGTGGGTAGCATGCCCTGGGCAGCACAATGCAGTGCTGATACTGTGGCACTTCATTTAAAAACCAGTGTTTTTTATACTGCTACTTTCTCTCACTGTTCTGGAGAATATTTTGTTTTGTAGACTTTGTCTTGGAGATATTAGGAGATGACAAATCTAACAGGGAATATCTAAGCAGGAAGGAGGGAAAGCCTACTGTCCCTCTGGGATGTGATCTGAGAAGGAGCTAGCTGGCTTCTGCTTCAAGTAGAAGTCTCTTTTCTTGTTTGGTTGCTGTATGTTATGACTAGTTGCAGTAGCAGCTCCTGGTGCCATGCTGAACATCTTTAGGCAGTAAGCTTAGAGCAGAGGCATCTTCCTCATTTTCAATTTGAGGAGTAAGTCTATCCACACCTCTCCAAAGAGCAGACTCTAGATGTGGATGGAAAATACCAGGGTATTTAAAGTGTAAAAAAAAATGTTAACATCCTTCGTGTTCCTGCCATGCCAAGCAGCTGGAAACTGGTTAACTGGTTAACTTACAGTCCTCAATGCACAAAGTTTTGAGCATCCTTAGCTGCCTTTGACTTGATGGAAATGGAGGTTGCTCTGCATTTTGCAGGATTAAGAATGCTGTATCAAATCCCAGGCTGAGTGCTGTAGGATGTCACACGGATGAGTGGCAATTGGATGGTGCTGTTCTGTGTCCTACACTGATTCAGGAGCGTGTACTTTAATGTGATGAGAGCGACAGGGCTAAGGCTGGGTAGGACAGTGTGGGGAGATGTGCATCTGAAGAGCAGCAAAGTCTGAAGATTATGGAAGATCACAGAGCTCCTGCTCGTGTGTGCCTACAGCTAGGTCAGGGAAAATATGTGGTTCTTGTGTGACTGCCTTACAATGCATATTGGTACTAGAGTATTTTTCTAGAGGGAAAGTTGTGAATCGTGACATGTACATTACAGCTAATGCACAGGCATTGGTGAAATTTCCCCAGGTTTATCTGAGAGCATTTTGTCACCAGCAAAACCTGACAAAATCCTTCAAACTAACGTGGCACCAGTGTTTTCTGCACTCTGTCCATTCTGTACACGGTGTTTTCAAAGGTTTCTTGAGGGTGATGGAGTGGTCCTGGATGCAGCTCTTGGTAACAGTTCTGATTCAGGAAAGTTCCCCATTCAGCTGGGGCACTTGCTTGTAACTCAACATATTTCTCAACAGTTGCTCAAACTCTCACAGTTCCTAACATTTTAGTTGGCATACTATGGAGTTTTTATATCGTGGGAAGTGTTAAACTGGTCCTTGTGGTCTTTGAAACCTGTGTAATAGGATAAGGGAGCATACACATGCCACCTGAATTACTGAAGGGCTGGTGCTCACTTGTAAAGCTTGATTGCATCTAGAAATCAACATTTGGATCAGAAGCGTCTTACTTTGATAAGGTTAACTTCTTTCCTGGGAGTGATAAAGTGTTAAATAAGCACTGTGACTGTGAATGGAGTTCAGGTAATGGTAGCCCCATAAATAGATGTTCTCACTCTTAGGGGAATGGATGCTGAATTCTTTCAGAAGTTTCTCTGAGCACAAAGAACTGAAATCTTTGAGCTTGCAGCACTCGTGACCTAGCAATTAAATAAGCATCCTTGGAGAACATCTGAGACTGGCAGGCAAAATGCAAATATTTGACTGTGTGGGAGTGCTGTATTGTGATGTTCCTATTGCCCACAGTTGCTCCCTGTGTCAGCCCTGTCCTTGTTCTGGCTCTTGCATGTGGGTCCTACAATCATTTGGAGCAGAACAGAGGTCTTCTCTGGTTATGCCAGCAGAGAGTCCTCTGGTGCTGGGGCAGAATGAGGGGTAGATGCAGACATGTGTCTTCCTGCTGCCAGCAGTGTCTTCCCTGCACCAGGTCACAAGTGGGCAGTATACAAACTTAGCAATCATTTGAATTGACTGACAAGATTTTCTGTGCTGCCAGACCAGGGTTATTTTTCAAGTAAAACTCAGCCTTCCTGGAAGATTTTGGCTTCACAGATGCCCCCAGATTTTGCCGAAGACACGGCTGTTAGAGCAGGCACGCTCTAAGTTTCCTATCACAATCTCATAATCATCACCCCGAAGGATGCAGCTAAGAGCCTCTGTTTTTTATTTCTAGTATGTTACATCTGTGTGCTGACGAATACTATGGACCATTTACAAAAGAGAAGAGGTTAATGATTTTTAAAAACAGAAATATAGTGCTGTCAGTGATGTCAAAGTTTAGTACTTGACTTTGAAACTGCTTCCTGTCCCCCTTTCACCTTTTGTTGTAACGGATTGCAATGAATCTGGCACTGGGACACATGCATACCCTCTCCATTGGTGCAGTGCATGGCACCTTGGGTGCCACTCTGTTGATGACACATGGAGCAGAGTGGGACTGAACTTATATCCTCTTGCTATACTGTCTCTGTATTACTGAAGGAGTGAAACCATGCTTTTCCAAAGCATTCAAAAATGATTGTTCAGATGCAGAGAGCAGATAGGGGCAAGAAGTGTAATTACATAGCAACTTCTGTGGTTGCAACCATGGCTTAATGTGCAGGCACACAATGTAACTTGGAGAGAAAATGAGGTGAGTTTGAAAGAAAAGGGGAAGTATCCAACGAAAACATGTTGAGTGCACTTGTGAACATTCTGCCTGAAACTGAACATCAGGGATTTTAAGTTTTCTCACTTTCAATGCCCAGTATGAACTGCTTCCAAAGTTTCATGAAATGCTGAGTCTTCACCATTATGTAACTCCTGTAAAGTAGTTAGGGCTGATACAAAGCCTCTAGCTGCTTCATGAAATCTTGGCTCTCCATCGTAAGCTGTTCTGCTGTTTCCTGCAGCATGCCCAAGCTGCGGAGTGTTTCAGGTATGTGAGTGGCTCCTGCCTGAACATCAGCAACGTGGACTTGTGTGTCTGCACATTGAGTGGTTATCACAGATGGAAGTGTCTAGTCCTTGATTTCAGTAGTTATGATTGACTGGTGTGTCTCAGAAAACACATTTTCCTGCAAATGAAACAGGAGTTATATGTGCAATGTATTCTGGAAGTGATTGTGTTGAATGCTTTGAACCTCATCACTGTCGTCTTCGCCCATTAGCTCTACTTAAATAATATCCACAAAGTGAGTGTTAATGCACACTGGTCACCTCAGTTAACCCCGTTTTAAAGGAATGACAAGGAAAATAGTAAGAAACTAAAATTTTAACTGAAAAATCAACTTTTGTGAGTTACCTACTGGCTACTGCTATGGACTGAAGGGTTTTTTTCACTTGGTTCTCAGTAGCGGGAGCTGCAAATTCTTCCATAGCTGTAGCAGCCAAATCTGTTCTGGACCTACTCTGCCTTCCTGGAGGGGTTTGGCCAAGCCCTAAGGTAGCCCCTAGGAGGTCTCTCCCCAGATGTGGATCTATTAGACTCCCCTCCATGCACAGTGTCACGTCCCCACATTTCCAACCAGCCCAGGATAGCTCCTCCTGCTTCCCTGTGAGTCCAGCAACAGCCAGATATGACTGAGGGCAATTTTTAACTGCAACTGATTCTTGTTGCTGAGGCTGAGGTAAAGGCAGCAGTGATACCACTTCAAATCCCAGCTGCTTAAATAACAATTGATATCCAGAAGACAAATACCTCCATAGAGGAACCTCTCAGCTCTTGGTTTTATGCTTGTGTTAGACAGGGAGCAGAAGCATGGCAGAGGTAAATGTCTCCCTGCAATTATACTTGATGTCTGTGACAAAGCCAACACCTAGTTTTTTCTGCCTGGTGTAGTGGGCGGATGGATGGGCTGGTGAGGATCAAGTACTGGGATCAGGGCTCCTGACTGGCTGTCACCATCACTGTGACACTCCATAAACCCCACAGAGTGTTGGTCCTGAGTGGCATCAGCCTGGCCTTGCCTAGTGGTCGCGTCCTGCCTGGATGCGTTTGGGTAACCCCAGTCAGCAGTCTGGGGTCCTGACTCCCTGCTGGCAGTGCCCCTGCACCATGCTTGCTGTCCACAGGGACAATTTGATGTGCTGTTCTGCTGCCCAAGAGAAGCATCATGGGTCCAGTAAAGCAATACCTCTTGGCATGGGCTTGGCTGTTAGTTTTTTTCATAGGATCAGCTGCTAAAAAAGTATTGTTTGCTTAAAAAAACAATCGTAGAAAAAGGGTGAACAGCAATGTGAGCAACAGTTACAAGGAGATCTGTCTGTGTCTAAGCTCAAGAGACTCCATCCCACCGGCCTCCTCTGCAGCAGTGTCGGCTATGTGGTGGGTCTGTGCAAATAGAGAGGCAGAACCTGGAACCATGACTGCAGTAATACAAAGTGAATTTAAGTGCCGTCATCTTCACATGTGTGTTCTCTGTCCTCTTTTCAGTCATTAGGGAGCAAAGCAAATTAATGCCAACAGAGGCTGACTCAAACCTTTGCCCTCATTTAAGGGATTCCAAAAAACACGGTTTTGTTACATGCTGGAGCCAGCTGCCCTACAGCAGCTCAAGGACTAGAGCAGTCTCCGGTGTTTAACCAATGTGAAAGGCACTATGTTGCTGAAATTGCCAATGACCAGTGCTGATCCCACATACTTCTCCTGGACTATGACTGAATTTATTGCCTTTATGTATTTTGAGCAGACTGATTTTTGTGGGTTTTCTTTTAACCTCTCTTTTCAAGACAAAATGTAAAGAAATAAGCTTCAGCATAAAGGTAGTAATATAAGAAACTGTCCAAGCAAGATAACCAAAAAGCAGTCAAGGATAAAATAATACTAAGACATTCCACTTGTCTGTTTTGAGTAAGGTACGTGAGTCGCCAACTTAGCTTATTTAGTTCTGGAACAGAAACCTCCCAAATGTATGTAGAGTTTGATGTTAAAATGAAATATTTTTGTGTAAGAGTGACATTGTATACAGCATAACTATGTCCAAAGTTTATCTATTGAGAGATGGGTCAAAATGAGAACAAGATGGTGGTTTGCAGAACACAAAATGGTAGGTAAGCCCCTAGGAGAGTGCATGTACAAGCCAAGCCTGCTCTGCCATTGTCAGGGAACACTGCTGGTATGGCTTCAATAAGCTTGTAGCTTTGTATCTTATTATTCTCTATCACCCTGGAATTTAATATTATGTGAAATGTAATATTATGTGAAAAAGTTATAACTGTGTCTCAAGTATGATTTGATTTTTTTTTTTTTAAAGAAGTGTCCAAATTCCATACTCCTCCTCTGTTAGTCAACTTGCAGAGTAACAAGAGCAGCACTGTGCCCTTTGCAGGGTATTGTGTTTGTTTATGGTCTCAACAGAAAATCAAAATTAACCGAGGCACTGCCTATGTAAATTATTGTGACTATTCCTAATGCCACATCATGTCACCACTGACATCAACCTGATAGAGAGGCTCACAAGATGCCAGAATTCCTTCCCAGATTGGAAAAAAAATAAGGGGAGGGGGAGGAGGAGAGGATGTAGGGGCAAGCATAAGATTGAGAATCTTGTAATGAAAGCATACATAATCAGTCCATGTAAGTAATTGCTGGAGCAGGTTCCAGAGCCTGGGTGTACAGATCCCATCTGGTCAACAGAGGCTGTGTTTTTGTGACTTTGCAGTGTGGGTTGGATTTCAGTTGCAGAATTAGGTAGAATTTGTATTTTGTATCCAATGTAATTTAGATTAAAAGGTCAGAGATTGTTCAGTACACGGAGTAAATACTTTTTACCAGGAAATAAAGATCCGTGATTTAAATTTGTTTGGTGTCACAGTATAGAGTAGGCAGGTGAGGGTTATCTACTTTTTCAATTAACAAGAATTTCTGTAGCTACCACTTTCAAATGCCCAGTCTGTTACTAGTAAAACTGATGCTGATTTCAGTAACAGCAAGATAGGCTATTTTTTTTTTTTTACTCGTCAGTTGGTTATTTTAAAGAATGTAAGACACAAATGATATTTTATATTTCTTAACAGGCAGAAGGTTATAGAAATGTCGCTTGCAAGTGCTGAGCACCTGGCTTTCCTATCAGCAAGCCTTAAATGCAGTTATTTATGACTACCACATTACAGAATGTGGTTGCATGTATATTCAAATTCTGAACTCCAAAAAACTTAAGATACCACTCAGACTTGAATATGGCTGGTATGGTAAGACGACATAAATAAGGCAATTGTCCCTTCATGGGACAGTTCTTTACTGTGATCTGTTACAGCATCTGTTTCAAAAACAACCTCTGGGTTTCCAGTAGCAGTTTTGCACATGCAAGTTGTTGTGAATGTACCAAGTTTCAAATATGACTATTTAGCAGCTAGTAATCCTTAAGCCTGTATTAAAACTTCATGTGAATTTTCCGTTACCTCTTCAGGAAAAAACTGCAAACAGAAATTGCATATTTAGGTTAAAACATAGGGAAAAATCTCTTTACTAAATTTCCACCTTATGAATAATTTTCTAGACAGTAGTATGTTCTTTTTCACCAGTAGAGAAGTCTGCTTTAGTACTTAGTCATAGTGGACCTCGTTTTCTGACTGCTTTGCTTTCCAGTTGGTTTGTTTTAGCAATCACAACTTGTTTTTGTTCTTTTTCAGTTGAAGAGGGTGAATCTTCAGATTTTGCTTTGACCTGGGACTCATCAGTGACTCAATCAGGTAAATATTTTAGGTTCTTCTGATTGCACAAACTGTCAGAAAGCTGCCAGGCTTTTTACAGGAACTGTATTTTGTATGTCACATTCCTGTCTCAAATCCAAGACTACCCACTGCAACACAATTTTTATATCAGTTCCATATGGTCAATAAAATCTATTACATACAGAGACTAATATACTCTTATCCTCTGGAGAGCCATTCTTTCTTCTTGTGGGCATACTGAAACGGGTTGTGATTTCTCCAGTATAACCACTTTGAAGTTTTCTGCAATGGGCACTGTTGCACATTCATTCCAATCTAATTACATAAAAGCTGCTTTAATAGAAATTTTAAACCCTGGTCTCTACTGGAATGTGTGTATTTCTCCTCTCGGAGGAAAATAGAAAGTACTGTCAGGGCTGGAGAATAAAAGTGGTACATTGCCATGGTAAAAGATTTAACATTTGAACCAGTTTTTGGTCTGCTTGATGTTAGGAACACTTAAACATGTGTCTGGGGCTTGTTCATCAGTGTTACATTGATAATTTGAATAAAGACAGACTCAAGAAACTGAACAGGATAAAGCAAGTTTGTCTGTAGCTGTGTAATGTGTATTTACACCCCAAATGTGATGGTAAATATCAGATTACTATGCCTTTAAAGTAGCTAGCCACACCTTCAGTCACTGTGTCCTGTGTAAAGATATCTTACTGTCTATTATGTCTTTAACATTTATGAAGGTCTCAGAATATTTTTGATATTAAAGCCAACAAGTCTATTTCTGTGGTCTCTTCATACTGGACTGCCCAATGCTATTCTCTTAAAAGCTCAGCAGCAACGTGCAAACAACTCAGAAACTGAGCAGTAGTATGAAAATTAACAATGGTGCTGCATTCCTGGTTAGCCTGGGTTTTATAAGAGTCACAGGGAGACTGGCTCACAGGAGACTTCTCTTACTGCAGCCAGCATCTAGCTGGTCTTGAAGACATAAACAGCCCTTGTGTGGCGCTTTGTGCCATTTCACTTTGTACCAACTGCACTCTGAGTTGTGCTGGGTGCATCTTCTCTGGACACCACGGCTGTTTTAAACTACTTGTGTTTTCACCGGTCTTTGATAGCAAATATTGCTGCTGCTGCTGCAAACCCCCAGCTGCGATGTCGAAGGCTCCTTTGTGCCTGGAGCTAACGGCGCATGAAAAGAGCGCTCGCCAGCTCTCTTGCTTGACCTTCGTCTCAAGCAGCAGAGCAGTGGAGTTACCCGTGTTGCCTATCACAAGTCTCGAATTGTATTGAATTTAGTACAGGCCAGGGTTCAACACAGCAGCCATGAAAATTATTTCTGTGTGGAGCAGGAGTTAATTGGGGATTTCTGGACAGTATTGGTGACTGTGTTGTAAGTAAAAGACAGCTTGTGAAAGGGTTTTCCCAAATTAGTTGAGTCTCCTCCATTTTTCTTCATTTACTTCCATAATTACAGCTCTCATTCAAGACGTTGGATGTGGGATAAAATGTATTGTATGTGTCATTTATGGCAGCCTAAAGAAAATATGTGCTAATTGGGGGATTTTCCTCTTAATATGTTTTAATAACTACAGATGTCAATCTTTCATGTATACAAAGATGCAATACAGCATCCCGTCAAGGCAGGTCACAGTCCACAGGACAGAGGATGCAAGTTGGAATATGACTGAGACACTACTTGAGAAGCCCTAATACGTGGTGGTGTGTCTGTGTGGAGTCACTGGCTCTTGTGTGGTGTGCCTCCAAAGCTATATTCAGTAACTGAAACCAGTCCCTCAGTCCCAGTGTGCGAGACTTTCATTATGTTCTTTTATGATCTTCCTGTTTGCATTAGCTCCAGTAGTGTGATTCTGAAGTTCAATAAAGGGTGAAAAAACATGCTTCAACTTCTTGTTTCATGCCCCTTCCTTCCCTGGCCCAAAATGACAAAATTGCCTCCCCTTCCTTGATTCCCTCAACAGAAAAAACAACTCAAAGGGCCAAACCCGGGACTTGTTAACTCTGAAACATTTGCCAGATGTTTCAAATTAACATATTTCTCCCCCTTCTTCTCCTGTATGTGTTTGTACATCTCTGTGTGTGTGCAAACACATACAAAGCGACTTCTGAAAAATCCTGTTGGCACTCTGTGCAGCTGCTGTGGGCCGGGGGAGCGGCAGTCCCAGGGTGGTGTGGTGCAGAGGCACAGCAAGAGCAGGTTAGAATGGAGCTTGAATTTTTTTATTTTCTCTTGCTGGTATTTTAAAGAAAGCCCTCAAAAAATTATCACATAGTTGCAGTTGTGGGGAGAGAAGGTGCTTCTGCTGCTATATCTTATTTTATTCATCAAGTCAGTAGAGGCTGTGCTGGAAATAATTTTGAGTATGAGTTGAAAATACAGTCATAGAGCTTGTCCAGGTGTCTCTGACAGCTGCCCATCTACAGGTCAGGCACAAGCCTTTGTAGGTGCTAAGCTGTACATGCCAAACTCTGGGGACTGTGCACCGTGTCTCATGGTGGGCTGCTCTGCTGTTGAAGTGCGCTGAAGGCAAATGGCTGGTGCATCACTGTCTGGACCGTGGCACTGGGCAAGGGGCTGCTTGTGGCAGCTGCTTAGTGCAGCTCATGGAAATTTGACAGTGGACTTGCTGGCATCAGAAATCCTGTGTTTCTTCCTAGGATAGAGTCTGTGCACAAGTTGCTGTCTGCTCTAACTGGTAAAAGCCTGCAAAGGCGAAATGCTTTGCAGTGATCCAAACTTTGGCATAGTTGCATCGAGGAATTTCTTCAGTTACTCTAAATAAATAGTTTTATGATTTTTTTTTTTAATGACCACAACTTAGAGGCTATTTATTAACCTAGAGAATCAGCAAAATTTTATAAGGAGGCAGAAGCTGCCCTCATGCCAGTGTAAATAATCTGGGTGTCCACCAGCCCTGCTTAACAATGAGCATATAGTGAATTTCCTTCCTCTTCAGGTCTTGTAAACATTTTTTTCCTTAATGTAAAAGGAAGGGAAAAAAGCTTTTCCTTTCCTCTCTTAATCTGAGGATTTAGCTTGCTGTTAAATAACAGGTCAGTAGTGTTTTTCTGTGTAAGAAGCAGATATGTTTTCTGTCCCAAAGGAAGAGCATAGCAGAGTACTCCTTCCCCCTGCTTTTCACTCTTAACAGCACTTGCAGCCCTTGAAGCCTGTCTGTCTTGCTCCAGAAGTGTCATGGAGGGTGGGTAGGGCAGGGCAGAGCTGCTGGGGGGCCAGGCAAGCACCTGCCTCTCCTTTGCAAAATAGGTTTCTGCTGCTTCGAAGCCAAGAGGAAAATAACATTCAGTGTTTTGTAAAGCAAGTGTCCAGCCAGACAGTGCTGCATTGCTATTGTAATACATCACAAGAGTATTATCTTGAGGAGCAACAAGGGACATTTTAAAGTAGTAAAAAGTCTTACTAAATATATAGAGAATTTAAGGCATTTTAAAGACCTATGAAAGCATTTTACATGGGGGTTGCTGGGGAGTTTCTCATTAGACTGACTGTGAGGCCTCGGGGAATCTTGGCTGAATTGTCTGGGGCAAAGAGACCAGATTGTGCCTTCTCCTTGGGAGCCTGCAGACCAAAAAGCCAGGGCTGTTTTGTGTCTGCTTTTGAGGTAACTAAATTTATCTTATTTTTGTGGTCAGCTATAGGTTATAATACTGACCACGAAAGAATCTGGGAGATGGGGTATTGTGGAGCCCTAGCCTGAGTGCTGGAGAATGTGTGTTTGCAGAATGTGGGGCCATCTCTGCAGTGCTTGTCACTGGAGAGGTCACTCCAATGCTAGTGTCCAACTATCCATTAACACGTAACATTAGCATAATTCAATTATAACATTCCAAAAGTCATGAAAATAAATTACAGGTTGGTTTTCTCCCCTTTTCCCATTAGCTCCAGATTTCCCATCCCTGCCACTGAGCTCGCTGCTGCAGCTAGGCACACGTGCGAGAGATGTGTTAAAGCACAACACGAAAACAAACCCAACCCCACAACATTTTAGGACACAGACATTTGATGTTTTGCCATGAGGACTTCTCTCATGTGCTTGTTTTTTACAATACAGGACTTCAGATTTTTTTTAATTGCCTTCTGCAATTTCTTCTAAAGTCTCCTTCCTTTAAGGAGGAAAAAAAAGAGGAAGCGGTAGCTTTTGAGAAATGAACCACAAAATTAAAGAAAACCACCCTGTGGTCACTCCTTTTCCCTTGTCTTCCGCTTTGCATGGCGTCTCCCAGTTATGTTAATCACAATTTTCCCTTGATATCCTCCGAGAAGGAACATCTTGGTGTAGTTTAGAGCCTTATTTGTGCTCAGGGCTACTGGAACCTCTGCTGGGGTGTTTTTAATGCCATCTGTGCTGCTTGGGGCTCTCCCTGCCTGTTCCCTCCTAGCTGTTCACTGTGCTGTCCTCCACCATCAGTTTTATCATCCCAATGCTGCTGCTGCATGCTGTCCCTAAGTGTTGAGGGTTTCTGTTCTCTGTTTTGTAGGACTGGATTTTATTTTGGCTGCTAAAGGAGCAAAACAGATGAGAAAGCTGGGGTCTCATGAGGCCATTAGAGACTTGCCCCCACAAGTATTCATGCCTTAACTTTTTTTTCCTGTTTATTCATATAAGCTACAGAAAATGTGTTCTCCTTCCTCACCTTTCCCCTTTTGGAGGTCTGTTTTGGCTCTGCAGTTTGTTGTCCCCAAGGCACCCCGGGCTTGCATGGCCCACTGCCTGGTACCCAGCAAGGTCCCTGTCTTTGCAGATCCTCATCCCCTGTGGTCTCATGGTACCCAGGGCTGTCTCTGCTCTGGCAGCTCCCACAGAGGCTCTACTGCTCCTGGGCATGGACTGTGTCAGGATTAAGTCAGGAAGGTCCAGATGAGAGAGGCTGTCCTCCATTAGACACCTAACTCTCTTTCTCTACTTCTATATGTTTCGTGTATTGTCCTTTTTTAAACTTCTGAATGGCGGAATGATGAAAAAACACCCCCCCAAAGCACTCTCAACATGAAATTCTGGGATTTCTGCTGCAGACATCGGTCACAATACAGTGGGCATTACAAACCTGTTATCTTGCAAGTACTCTAAAATTACCTGGCCTGAGTGCCTTCACAAGCTGTGCTATCTTCTAAAAGCTGCCTTCATTAGTAAATCAGTATGAGAAGATTCTGATTACAGTGTGTAAAGGATTTCCAAAGAAATAAACCTTTGAACTTAGCAAAGAACATAAGAAACTTTAATAGCTTTTCTTAGTTGGGTATTTATTCAATATATTATGAAATGTTTGATCTTAACTGGTTGGCTTTCTTATGTTGGCTTTTAAAATAGCATTTTTGTATCTGCATGGACCTGCAGTGTGCAGCCCAGTCAATGTAGTCTGAAGCTCTCAAAATATTAAATATCAGCTTTGGAAGAAGCCAAAACCCAAATAAATGCAAACTAGAAGGGGGGCTTGTAGCTGTGACTGCTGCATCCCTCATTTATTCTAAGTTGAACAGTTATTTTCCTCAGTAACATGTGTGGGTTTTTATAATGTGGCATAGTAATGTGTCCTTTCAGAAAAGGGAAATAAAATTTCTCCTTTCCTAATTGTAAAATGTAATTCTTAACTTCTGTCTTGTACTTATAAATGCTGATTTGTCTTTTAAAAAGAAAGTACTTTTGGTAGTGGTTTCTCAAACACAGAATGAAGTGATAGAAAGTGATACTCGGATAATAAGGTGGTGAGTGAACATCCAAGACAGATGTAGGGGTTTTGGAGTCAGGATAATATAAAAAGAAACAATGTGAGTAATTATAAACCCTTCCCAGATTACTCTGCCTGTAGGAGCTCACGGCACAACTCTGCATCTGCAGGCACGAGGGCTTCCTGGGAGCAAGTCTGCTCCCAGCGCTCCTGGGCTGGTGTGAAGTGGGACATGGCACTGCCAGAGGAAGCCGTTGGCTGGAGCTAAGGGGGTACCCTGGTGTCCCAGAGGGCTGACCGACATCCTGTGGCCTTCAGGGAAAGAAGGACTGAGTATGAGCTTCCTTGGGCACAGCACCAACACACGCATCTGCTGTGGAAAAGCGTCTCTGGTGGTGTGGTGCCATAGGTGTTTCCCTCTTGTTTGGGGAGGGAATCTCCGGCAAGAAGGAGCGATCTTCAGATGTGAACACAGCATGGGTGTTAGTATTTAAATTAGAAGCACACACCTGTGTATTACTGGCATTTCCTAGAAAATACTTAGTATTAAAAATGTTAATGGGGAAAATTAAAGTGATAGCACAGAGGAGGAGAATTAATTTCCATGGTAAAAGAAATGAGGAAAGAAAAGCTCATTTCAAAGTGAGCTATTGAGTGCTCCCCCTACCTCATCACCCACCTGTTCCCAGGCTTTTTAAAGACAATGTCTGCTGGAAAATCAGTCTGCTTAAAGGAAGCTGAGCAAGTGTGGTATATCGCTGTGCTGTTTGTGTTGCCAAGCTTCATAGGACCTAAAGCCAGCCACGCTAAATTGCTACAAGAAGCATCTATAAAGGAATATTTCCCTAGACTAAGCGGTGGCACCCGCTGCCTGGCGAGAGGCTGTGAGCTCCCACACACTGGGATGGCAAGGGGGGATGGCAGCAAGATTCTAGTTGAATCTGGGAGTATCTCATCAAGTTAACTTCATGTGAAGTCTTGGGATTTTGGTGTATCTGCTGGCACAGGGCTTCTATGGGTTGGGGGACATTCAGGTAGGATCTTTTGTCAGGGGCATCTTGCCAGAAATGCAAAAAAAAACATTGGCATGGCCGGTAGTGAACGTGAATGTATCCTCCTGGGGCTGGCAGGGGTCATCCTCCACGAGGTCATATCCTCATTTTCCAGCAATGCTTTTTCCCTGCAACAAACTAGTGTTTTATTTGAAGGTGTGCTTGTTGGCGCCTGGCTGCAATGCTGTTTCATTTCTTCGCACTGCCAAGGTCAGTCATTCACCTTCATGGGTGGGCCCTCAGGCATGGCCTTCCTGGCTCTGTATCCATGGCTTGCATTCAGGTCTCTCATGGGTACAAACATCTCAGTGAAGGATGCTGCCATGGAGTTGCAGGGAGCACTGGAGAGGAGCAAGACACAGCATAGCTCCCTCCTATCATCTCACTATTCTCGTGTTTCTTTCCAATGATGCTACGTTATCCTCTCTTGCTGTCCAAGCAGAGGGTTGTGATTAGATGAACCTTGTCTGTGTAAATTGTATTTGTTGTTTACAATAGCCTTCAGGGGCATAACAAGCAGTAATGGGCTAAAGTAAAGCAAAAGAGATGCTAGGCTGATTATCAGGAAACATTTCCCTGTAGTGGGATCTAATAGACTCTGGTATTATCTCCTATTGCTCTGGTCATTTTCTAACTGGACTGGACAAAGTGTTTGAAAATACACTGTAGGAATGGTCTTAATGTTAGCAGGGATGGATAAAATCACTTGGTAAGTCCTTCTCATCTCTAATTTACCCAATTCTGCCACACTCTGGATTTGGGGACAGAAGTAGACTGAATGGTCAGGTAAACTGTGCTTTCTGTAGCTTATTTTGGTAAATATTTCTATTTTAGTATCTCACAGTACTTCACAAATGTTAATTAAGCCTCCCTACCTATTAGAAAGTCATCTTTGTGCCTTGTGCCTGTACTGCCTTGTCTCTGCATCATGCAGTGTGCACCATGCTGCAAGTCGACCTTCCCAGAGGGCTCCAGCTCCAGGACTGATGGGCCCTTGCCAGCCCATCTTGCTTTGTGTTGCTTCTGCAGGTCAGTGGCTTAGCTTTTCCCAGTCTGCTTTGGCTGGCTGGTAGGAGCCAGGCAAGCTGAAACCATGCTGCTATAGAAAGCAATTGCAGTGGATGAAATCAGACAGCTGAAGACTCGAAGGAAAGTCTCCTGGTGAACAGTTTCTTTGGTTTTCACAAACTTCTGTTCTCCTTTGAATAGATTACACATTGCAGTTTTAACTGGTAGCTCAGAGCTCCCAGCCTGAATAAATGTGAAACAGGAGTAACAGAATGTATTACATTGGCATCTTGCTGAAATGAGAAAAATAAAAAAAAATACTGGCACAGTGGTGGATCCTCAGGAATCATTCTTCTTGAAGAAACCAAATTGTACCAGTCATGAGAATGGGGGTTTATAAACAAGGTTGTAAAAGAAGAAACGCAAATGGAATAAACAAGCTTCACTGCTTTGTTTTCTGGGCTGAGTAAGGACATTGATGTGAAACTCTGCAGTGAAGAGCTGCTTGAAATTTTATGATGCTTTGCCCAGACAATCTTTGCTTATTCAGTACAGGAAACTAGAATCATTTGGGTTGGAAGGGACCTCTAGTGGGTCCTACTCCACATTGACCTGACTTGTGAAAGTTTCTGTAGTTGTAACTGCCTTATTTTTGGTTAAACTGTCTTGAACTGTTAAGATTATCGTAGCATGGTTAATGTAGTGTGAGAATGTGTAGAAAACAGAAATAAAGACCAAACACTCATTAAAAAATATTTTAAAAAATGTTAATAATCGTCTAGAATTTCCCATAATAGAAGATACATTTGTAGTTCTGGTGGTTAGTGTCTAAAGTAGCCTTTTTTTGGTCTCACTGCAAGGATTTACAATGCTGTTGTCACAGTGAACTGAGCTCATCTAATAATCTCGTATTTGTTGTGTATAAATTCAAATGAGAAAGCTGTTAGATGGGACCATTTATAATGAGATTTGAGATACCCTATGGCTCTCACTTGGAGACAAGTGACCTTTGTCTTTTTTGGGACTGAGTAACAGTGTGGTGAAGATTTAATAGATGTGTGCAGAGACCTGGCAAAAGATTGGGGTGTGCATGGAATAGGTGCTCAGTGTGACTTGTTCTACATATCTTTTTTAATGCGTCACACTTGGGACTGAAGTTGCCTGCCTGAGTGTTTTACTAGCCATGCCTCCTTTCTCCTTCAGATGGCTTTGGTGTTCCTTAGTAGAAATTATTAGATGGTCACAAAACACTAAAGCGAAAGGAGAAAACCCACACATTTTGCTTGGAAGCACTGTGTTGCATAAAGCTCTGACAAGATCAAGCCTCTAATTAAATTATCTGGCACGTGGACAATTCTGTTCCGAGATCTGCTGAGCTAATGTGTAGCCATTAGCTCATACAGCCACCAAATCAGAAGTACCAAAGAGACAATTTACATAGGGCCACAGCGTGTTTTAAAAAATTCTGGTGAGTTGTGAAGCCTGTAATGTTAATTGCCGGTTAGCACACTGTAATTGCTGTAATTATTTGCAAGTAAAATGATGTAAGGGACTTAACATTGTACTTTTCTTAACACTTCACGTGTTGGCGATCCACTAAATCCTCCCACTTAAGATTTTTGCTGCTTCTTTTAAGAATTCGACAGCCACTTGCTGAAGCCTGATCTCATCTGCAAGCTTGCCCTTGTGCCTGTTATCTGAGCAGTGACTCTCTAAAGTCTTTATGAAAAACATACAACGCAATAATAGATGCAAATGTGTGGTGCTGACCAACGAGAGCAGAGCCAGCCCTGCAGCCGGCCGCAGCAGAGCCCAGCTGGGAGACAGCCCTCAGCACAAATTGCCAGCCCACTGCCTCCCACCGCCACGCCACGGAAGTGGGCCAAAAGCTCCTCCGTATGGGATTAAAGGGATGTGTAATAGATTAAAGATCAAAAATGTTAATTAAGAAATGGTCTTTTCTAATAAGATGCCTTCAAGGGCACGGTACCAAAAATGAGGCAATATCTCATTTTGGCAACAGTGCTGGGGTTGTAATGAAGCTGGAGCACGGGGCTAAAAGGGAGAAGGAAGAGACACCTCCTGTTCAAGGAATCTCCTTCAGAAGGGGTAAATCAATTAGCAATAAAAATGTAAACATATGTCAGGATGGCAGTACTCTGAAAGCTACTGAACAATGTGTGGATTTCGACATAGGCGTTTTAGGCTGTTTCCTTGAGTATAAGCTGGCAGTTTGCAACAGATAAAGGAGGACTCCTTCAGCTTTGTGGAATTCAAACAGCAGCATGGTAATTCTGCCTGGAAATAACCACTCTCCTTTGATACATTGATACCTTTGATACATTTGAAGTGAATCCATGCAATATATTTTCCTGACACAATTTTCTAGATACAGAAAGCTCAGCACCTTTGTTGCTGGATTGAAACTTGTAGATGCTGTGTTTGGGGAAAGGCTTGTTTCCCCTCAGAGAAAGGAAGAGCTGTGGTTTTGAGCTCTCACATTCCAGGCTCCTGCAGCAGGGACGAGTTTATTTTTTACTGATACACTTCTGTGTTTCAAACCTGAAAGGTGCTTTAAAGAGCTGTGAAATTTTATTGCATAATTACAACTAAAGAAAACACTTTTTTCCTTAAACTTACTCATTCTAGTTAGTGACTCTGCTCTTACATTTTCTTAGTAAACTCAAAAAAGAAAACTGAGATGTTTAACAGCGCTGTTCCTTGCAGTGGGGTGATGGGATTTCACGTCTCGCTTCATCCCACGCTTTCCCCTCTAAACATCTCAATGCTGAAAGCCACAGTATTTCTGAAGTGAGTTATTTGCTGGCATAAAATGGAAGGGACCCTGTAGGCAAATTTCTTCCCTCTTGGTTGGAAACTTTTTACTTGGCTAAAGAAAACCACTGGCACGGTGAGGCTCTTTGCAGAGCATGTGTATGTTTTTTAAGGCTCTGGCTGTTGTTTGAACCAAAGCTAGAGAGAATTTTCAAATTGAGAGAAATATGGTGGGAAGGCGCCCGCTAGTCGTGTGCCTCTGTGTACGTTGTGAGCTGGGGCCAACTCAAGCAGCCTGGCAGAAAATCCTCTGACAATGGTCTGAAAGTTAGATTTGTTGCTCTGGCTGTGTGTGTTTAGTCTTCATCTATTGTCTGAATCAGCAGAAAGGAACATTTGGAGGAGGTAAGCGAGTGAAAAACAATGGCTCTGCACTACCTGCTCACCTGCAGACCCCAAACAAAGTGGGGAAGCAGAGTGTGGTGTCCCTGTCCTTGAAAGAAGGAGCAGGGGTTTTCCCTAGGTCTCCTTGAATGGAGAGGATGTTTGGAGCCCTTGGAGCTGGACACAGGGAAGACTTATGCTTAGTGGTATTGTTTAGCTTGGATGGTGGCTATAGGTGACTTAAATGAAACTGAATTTCTGTGCCCCGATTTGACAGACAACTGAATACAAATGGAGATATTGGTTGTTTTTATACTCAGACAAAAACCTGGAGACTTATTTCTTTATGAAAAGAATTAAATCAGATGTTTTTGCTGTTCATAAATGTATCATTCTGACAGACTGATTAATTCCATCTTAACTTGATTTCATTTGTGGCTTTTGTTAAAATAATCGTGTAGCTCAGACTTGAATTAGCCTTCTCCCATTAAGGGCTACATGAAGCAGTTCTTGCTGACACATCAAGGAGATAGAACTGTAGCAACAGAGATATCATTGCCTTTTTCCTTATTATGTTCATTTAAAAGTCTCCAAGTAATTTTGCACTGGGCAATCTTGAGCAGTGTTCTGAATGGAAATTTCCCTCTCCATAATTTTGATAAAATTCAAAAAAGATGTATGTAGTCTGTCGTTCTTCTTTCAGTGACAATAGGGGAGACTTCAGTTTTGCACTGTTGGTTTCATCAAGTAGGTTATGTTGCAGAAAAATGATCAGTTGGTAACGCTGCTGTTGTTAATTTCTACAGAATTTGTGTTCTGTATAGACACTGAGAAAACTTGAGCTTAAACAGTGATAGTAGTTCGTATCAGGCTCTTTGTGTTTAGCACATGATCCAGGTGACCATTTATGCATAAGAAATGTTCTATGAAACAAAAAAACCTCACTCTCCTGCCCAAAACAAACAAAACCACAGAAACCTACCCCAAAATGTTTGACTTATCTTCCTTGATCATATTAAACAAAATACACTTATTGCCAAATTTTCACAGCAACATCCAGGCAGCAGACACAAAATCAGCAGGGTTAGCCAGGTATAACTGAGAGCAACATTTGGTCTATAACCTTAAGAAAAAAAGGTTGTACAGGGAAAATGGTACTTTTTTGGGATCAAGGCGAATTTCACTCTGAAATCTTGCAGAAGTTGCCTAATAACCACATTGGTAAAGCATTTTCTGAATGGAATGGTGCAGAAATCATCATTTCCCCCCCCCCTTGTTTTCTCTATATATTGTGTGTGGAAATAGCTGCAATGTTGGAGATGTGAGGAATATCACTTCTGCAAATGCTCTTTCCATCTCTGGGTTTGTGTTGTGATGAGCAAGCATAGGTGCTTCTGTGTAACAGAATTAAATTCCTTTTTTCACCCTTACTTACAAAAAGTAGTTCTTGTTGTTTGTGGTGTTTTACTAGTGAAATCGAAATAAGAATTGGTGTTGCTCTTCTTCTAGAATGGTTTATAAGACCTACTGAATTTTAAGGAGTTTTTTTAATATATACTGAGGTTGTATTTTTAGCATCTTTCTGAGTTGCAAAGAAACCCACAGATACACCACAGGCACTGGAAGCGTGGCAGAGCTGCCAGTGAACTATTAAATGAGAAAACACATTATACATAACCATTAAGTGATTTTTAGCTTGATACTGTAATGAAATATTTTAAAACCATAGCTGGTTAATGAATGTTGTGGCCCAGACTCATAATTGGCCAAGGATGCAGGAAGTGGAATTGTGGTAAAAATAGAATCGTAGCTGTGATAGGTGTGGATTGGGTGGAAGTGTCCAAAGAAACCCCAAATCTCTTTTTCCGTATCAGCTGGGGGGTTGTGGGCACAGTGGCCATGCCCATGTGAGCTGTGGGGGTTGGCTGTTGAAAAAGCAGGATGGATTTTGTAGATGAAGTTCTCATGTGTGCTTCTATCTTCTTACTTGTCAGCAACTATATTGCAAATTCAAGAATTTAAGTCAAGAAGTTGGGATTTCCTCCCTCCCCCCCTTCAAGAAATGTTCTACTTAAAAATGGGTAATTTTGTTGTTATTACTACTTTTTACCTAGTGCAGAGTACACAGGCTGCTAAAGAGCATATCAACTAAATTAGGGTTAATTAGAAGTTCTATCAAATAGCTGGTGCTTCATCAGCAACTGAGCAGCATGTAAATAAATCTAATTTCTCTCCAACTAAACTCTTCACAAGCTTAATTGCAACAGTATTCCCCACCCCCCTTTCCATTAATGGGAACGGGTCATTATGAGCTGTACCTGGTGAGGGTTATCATGAGCAGTCCAGAGCTGCACCTTTCACAGGTGTCCTTTGAGGCTGAGGAAGAAGTGGAGAAACTTTCAGCATATCTGGAAGAGCCCAATTAAAGTTGTTCGTAAGAAACCTGAGAAGCAGAAAGCACTGATGGAAAGGAAAAAATCCACTGCGTTATTCTGGAGAGACTTTTGTTAATGATAGAAAATATTTCCACTACTTGGATTATCTGCCATCTGAATTTCTTCCCTTTTACTGCTCCTTTATGAGCAAAACCCGTACCTAGGGTTTTCTCTGTACGTTTTGTTTAACCATGCCTCAACCTCATGGTAGATCTAAGGGCTCTGCCAGGTCCCTGATGCTTTGTCCCACACTGCTGTCTCCTGCTCTGACACTTGGGCCTGCCCAATGAGAGGAGCAGCTGAGGGAGACAAACTTGGAAGTCATTTTAGCTTTAACTCTTTTAAATGTCTTTTCACACTCTTTACCACATAGGGCTAGAAAAAAGAATGCAGGAAGATGTTAGGAGAAAAAGTGTTAGCACTGCTAAAAGGATCACCACGCTGGAGAACTGGTGCAGCTCACTTCCTATTCCAGGGGTAAATAGCTGGAAACCTCTAGCCAGAAATCAGTCATGGCAGAGGAAAGGGCAAACCTGAGTGCAGGTTTCAGATGGGTACAGAAGTGCTCTGCTGAGGGCTCATTCAGAGGGGTTAACTTGTTCCGTTTTAGTGCTTGATTTCACTGTTCTCTCTGACTTCTTCACGTTTTTAACATTTTTTTGTTTCTGATTCTATTGAAGGCAGTGCATTCCTTATTACGCAGTGTCACGTTTCAGCTGATCCCAAATTAATAAATGAGCAGCAGCAGAATAGCATGCAGCACAATTCTAACAGCATGCGCCGCACAGAAGTATATTTCACTTAGCTCCAATTTAAATACTCTGCTTTGCTCGATTTAATTATGTGAAATTACTGAATTAATGGCTTTGTCAAGTGAAACGTGTAGGACTTCAGAGTTTGGTATTAGGAAAGAAATTAGAAAAGAAATTTGAGGTACATTAATTTTTGCATGAGAGTTCATTTTAAACACAAACTGAAATTTAACTGAGCCCACAGACGGGGAATAGAGAACGAGCAGAAAGTGTCAGGAAACTTTCAGTCGTTCTGCTAATTTGATTTCCTTGCTGGCTTGTATTTACCTCCTTGGTATGTCTGCTGGGCAGGAGGGGAGTGTGTGTGCAGCAGGGGCTGGCCATGCTCATGCAGAAGGTAATACTTTTTGCAGAATCCAATGCTTCTCTAATAGCTTGGCCACCTGTTAAATACTCTTTCCTGTGCTGCATAATATGACTTTCTTCTCTCTTTTCTGGTTGAGAATTTTGTGAAATCTGTTGCCTCTTTTCACATTCATTCACTGTATTCTTTTGCTGTGATCTGAATACCTGCATCAAGCCACCATGCCCAGCTCAGTGCTGGTTGTGCAGAGATGTACATGTGTAAAGAGACCTGAGGGTAACGTTTCTGAAGCTTGTAAGCCCTCTTCTGAAGCCATTTAGAGATGCAGGTGCCTAACTCATTACTTTTCAATTTCATGGGTTTTTGCTACAGTCTGTTGCCACTCAGTGGGTATTGAGCTCCTAAACCACCTGGGCTGCCCATAGATGTCTCAGCCCCAGTACTGCTTTCCTAATCTCTGATGGTTTTGCTGGTAGTGCCCTGCTTGGAGGGCTCCTGTGCAGCAGAGGTGGGAGCGTATGCCAGCAGTAAGTGGTAGCAGAGACACATGAGCATACATAAGGGAAAATATGGCTTTTTCCTCAGGTGCATTTGAAGAGCCTTTTTTTTTTTCTAAAGGAAACCAGGTTTGTAGAGGGAAAGTCAGAGCTTCTTTTCTTCCAAGATGATGATTTGTATTTGATCAGATGTTAACACAACTAGATTATGCTCCAGGTAGAACCCTCTATACCCTGGATATAGACAGGTGTTTTACCCAATAAACTAACGCCACAAACCCAGCCCCACGGAAACCTCTTAGGTCTTTAATGACAATTTTGAAGATTCCAGGTACAGTTATTGCAGAAACGGGTCCCTTCCATACTCTTTCAGCTGAACATTTGTCATTCCCACTGGAAATGACTCTGGCAGGTTCTGAGCAAACAGAGACCTATGAGAAGGTCAGTGAAATAATTACTGTGTTCTCTAATTTGCCAAAGCGTCGTTTTCTTCCTGTCCCAATACATTTTTCTCTCTTGTTCCATCTTTTCCCTCCATCAGTCCCACACTTGGGTTCTTGATGATTTGCAGAGTGCTGTGGCTCTTTCCCTCCCAGTCCTAATGTTTTGGGGTTTTTATATGTATGAAAAGAGGAATGCAAATGCTACCTGTAGGATCCCATAGGTTTGGGTTGTGAAAGGCATTCCTCTTCAGCACAGTTTTAAAATAAACTCATACTCTAAGCATGGAAAAGTGCATTTTGAACAGAAATATATTCAGGGATATAGGAGTATTTTACACTGAGGCCTCGCTCTGTGTGCCTGTTACATCTTGCTCCCATGAACATACCCTGCAGGCTCTTACAGGCTGAGAGAATCTTCTGGGGACTGGAACTTACTGCAGAAAGGACAATTCAAAGTCCTGGAACTTATATAGGAAGAAGAAAGGAATCTGTATTTTGAATTAGACAAAGGAAACTCAAACATTGAAATACATAGTCATATTTGTCACTTACTTTAAATTACATCATGTGTAATTTTTCTTTCTTTAAAAATCGTCAGGTTTATTTTAATAAAGAGTTCCAGCAGCTGCTAGTCCGAGCAGCACCAGTCAATACCTTATTTTTGCATTTGATATGCAGCTGCAATAACAAGCCACATGTGAATTTTATTAAGCCTTCTGAATTTTCTGTCTGTTCTGGGAGCTGTAGATTTAAATGTTACAGATATCTGGCTTTACCTTAAAGTAAAAAACAAAAAAAAAAATTGTTTTCACCATTTCCTTTAATGAAAAAATAGGCTTTTTCATGTCTGTGAATTAAAATGTGATTAAGATGTGCTATGTTAGGTGTGAGAGGGTTCTATGGATCTCCTGGAAACAGGACACCTGTCTTCAGTAGAGACTTGAAAAATAAGTTATGTATTATTAAAATATTAATATCTGTAAATAAAACTGAAGGGCTATTTTTGTGCTGAAAATGTACATGTATTTTATTAGACTACAAGGGCCAGTATTATTTAACAGTTGCATGTCAAAGAGAAAGTGTGTTTTCATGAAGATGTGCACTTCCCTTTGAAGTTAATACTTGCTGCATACTAATCTCCTCGTGCATATAAATTAATTTTAGATCAGTTTTGATTTGAACCTCATTATCAGGACTGAAAGTGGCAGTTACTCCTATTCAAATGCACCTTAGCAATCTGGAAGTGGACAATAACATCTTGTTTCCAGAGGCAGATAATCCGTCGCATAACTATTACACGTGTTGAGTAAGTGGATGAGTTTTGTGTGGATCACAGTGGAGAAGTCTGGATGGCTGTGTGCACACACACCATTTGATTTCAATGCCACAGAGATTTACGAAGCAAATTGCTGTTTGACATAAGTGTGAGGTGTTGGTATTTTGAAAAAGAAAAACCCACGACAGTAACTCCTGTCTGCACTTGGACGTGGGACATTGCTGATAGCAAAGGGAGCAGAAATGAGCCATGGTGCAAAGCAAGATGTCCCTTTTAGGACTGTCTTTCTTCTCCGACGCAGGCTGTGCTTGGCAGGTCAGATGCACACAGGAGAGACTCCTTCCTCCTTTGTTCTGCCACCTGCTAACAAACCGCCAGGCTTTGCTGCTGCCACAGCCCACTGTAGCCCACTGAAACCTTCCCCTCAGGTTTTGAGTCCTTACTTTCCAAGGAGATCCCAGTGTAGAAGAGAGATGCTGCTCTCCTTGCAGCTGGACCGTGCTGGAGGCGAGAGGTCCCTGGGGGGACCTGCCATCAGCATCTGGGCAGCAGCCTGCACTGTTGGTGACTGAACATGTGTCACACTCTGGCCTACTTCACTTTCTCCCCTTCGTTGTGTTCCCTAAACTTCGCTTCCAGTGTTTTTTGTGGTGGGAAAGTGTTTACATCCCATATTTATACTGTTAAATCGGTTGCCAAACACTGAAGAGCTGATAAACACCATGTGCTGTTAACACTATAAAGTACAATCCCACTGCTGCTCACATGCAAATAAATAATAACAACTCCACTCTTTGTCTGCTTTCTGGTGTATAAATGCATTTGTCACATAGCACGGTAACATCTAAATCATTTTGGTAAAAGCCCTAGAAAGGCTGAAACGTTACCTGCAGGTACGATTAAGAGGAAATTTTACTGTTTGTTGGTGTTTTTATGATTTCCTTATCTGCATCTTTTTTTTCTAAGAACGCTTTTAAAGTGATGTGATGCTTAATCACTATGGCTGGGTTTTACTCTTTTTTATTTTTAATTTCACTGAGTTATTTTGCCTTTCTAAGGACTGAGGGGGATTAGCCTATGGGCTAAAAGTTGCTATGAAATATTCATTAAATCTTTTCTTGTAGCTGTTACAGACACAGATATCTTTTTAATGTGCCTGGTCAGTTTTGAGGCCACTATTTTTGTTACTGCCCATAAATCATTAGCAAGTATTTTTAGTGATATCAGTGAAAGGTTAATAGAAGCCCATAATTTTCAGATATATCTTCTTGATTAGCTGCTCAGAAATTTCCTTAAAAAGAGGATGTAAATTGTTTTACACCGAATACTGGAGACCGTGTCCAATTTGTTCATAAATTGAAACTGTCTTTCTAATACACTCTTTGGAAGGTGTGGGGTTGCCTTCAAGGTAATGATTTAAACATAAACTGACCCTTGATGAGGGAGCTGGAGTTCAGTTTAATGCGTTTCTGCAGTTTTCCCTTGCCTTCAGTGTCTTCAAATTCCGCACAAATAATTCCTTCATAACAAGTGCCTTTTCAGAAGATGTATGCTGCTGACAGTTAATATAAAATTATTGCCCCTGAATGCATTTTTGTAATTACTTCCCAGAGAACTGTCTTTGTGTTAGAAGACATTTCACACTTTAGTAACATAAGTGTTTGGGGAGAACATGAGTAATAATTACAAGCAGTCTTTCAGTGAAAATAAACCTAAAAATTATAACAAAAGCCAACGTTAAAGTTGGTTAGAGACAGTGAGGAATTTACATAGCACGTTACGCCTGTCTGTATGTTTTTCAAGTTTAATAACCCTTCAGTAAGTAAACTTAAAAAAGGCAATAAAGAACAGAAAAACTGCTTTCTACTTTTTAAGCAATAATGAAACTAAAACTGATTAAAAGTCACACGTTACTAGAGACAGAATAAAGAAACTTAATCTGAATGCTCCTATAGGAGATTTCTGCTGTAATGGAAAATGAAATGGCTCACAGTTTGATCAATAAAAAAATTAGCAGCATTTAATAAAAGGTTTCCCTAGCACGTGTACTAAGAATACCATGGAACTCTTGAAATCCAAGAAAAACAGAGTTGTAGGGTGAGTTTATGTATGTGATTGTGATGTAAAAATCATTGACTAAGCAAAACCAGTGTGTTTCAGGTCAGATGCTAGATGTGAATAGTTCCTCTTGTTTAGAGAATATGGGGCCAGGACTGTCTGTATAAATACACAAAGGTTCTGGTAGTTACTACGCAAATACCAGCAGTGAGGTTGGATTTGCATGGAGGCAGAATCATGAAAGGTGAAGTCTTGATGTCAATAGAGAAAACAGAGCAATTATGCCATATAAGTACATACATATACATATAAGTATGTAAAAAACATATGTATAGTGTATCTCTGTACTATATAATGGTAGAAAGAAAGGCACCATGAGGCAATAAATTACATGGATTGCCTGTTCTGTGTGGGATGTGCTGCAGCAATGGAAGGTGCAATGAGCCTCCAGTCCTCTGCCACATGTCTCTGCCAGCTCTCTCCATGCCTTTAAACTGAGGGTAGACATTTAAGGTTTTCTTAAGCGTTATCACAGAATGGTAGGGGTTGGAAAGGACCTTTAAAGATCATCCTGTATAGCTGTTAATTTGAGAAAATTGTGTCCTATCACGATATGGAGAAGGATGAACATTTTCCACGTGAAATGTTGGTGTAAGTTAATAGTAGGATTGTGAGAGGAGGAGGATGGTGGGGGTGTGTGCAGGGCTGTCATTAGCAATTCTGAGCAGTGCAATGCTGGCAGAAGCAGGCAGCAGCGGTGCAGGCAATGGCAGCAGTTGGCTGCTTATTGCGGGGTGTTTAGCTTGGAACCCCTTCCTCTTAAAGTGGGTGGAAGGAGGTGCAGTATCCTACCAAAACAATTTTTCTTTGCAAAGTTAAAGAAGAATGCTGAGAGCTGTCCACCTACTTAGAAATTAATATGATTTAGTACATACTGGTGTGTAATAAGACTGTGTTGTGAAATGTTATGACGTGTGCTTCCTAAAGTCTCCCACTTTTGTGTATTTTATTGTTAATGCACTTCACACAAAACTGTATTATTAGTATAATCTGTGCTTTTGTTCTGTGGCTTATTATCCAGAGAGATACCTAGCACTGAGCACTTTTCCCTCTTCCCTTGCCCTTCCAAAAGAAGCTCTCCTAGCCACCATTGCTGCTTCTTGTTGGAGTCTGTTGTCAGAGTCAGACAAATGACAGCTTGGAGAGGCTGCAGCGGCCATAGCCCTAGGAGGTCACAAGGAGGTAACAATATACAATTTTCATGGTTCAAGGGTAGCCTTATCCTACTGTTCTTCATTACAGTACTGCAGTGAGATCAATTTTATTAAGTTGTAAGTCTTAGGAGGCCAACACCATTAACTACATGCTGGATCAAATAATTTTTTTGGTATTATGATTGTTTTTTCCTCTTGTTGAGGGAAGGTAAGATCTGATGCACAGATCTCCTCAGCCTGTGAGGAGCATTAGGCGGCAATTGAGTGTCGGCAGGATTGCGTGGCAGCCTGCGCCTTGCTCGCCCTGCTCTGTCCTGTGGGCATCCCGTGCAATTTGACATTGTACATACCATGGTGTTTCATGCACTGTCCTTTCTGGCTCTTTTGTTTTTCAGCTAGGCACCTTTGTTTACCCCATGTGGTTTCACACTGTGCGGAAGACTTATGCTGCACTTTGTGACTGAGCACCAAACCTGCTTGCTTTCAGTGCACACGGCAATAACATGGTGTGCGGAACAAGCTGCCTTTGGTACCTGGTCCTTGTCTTAGGGCTGAGATGTAATCCACTCTCTCTGACCTGGTTTGCTTGGCAAGAGCAGGTTTTTGGGTATGGTTGCAGGGGTTAGTGGTTCATGTTAGAGCCCTGGCCCATTGAGAGGCAGCACACACATACACTTGCGTTCAAAACGTTAAGTGTTTAAGAAAAAGATGCTTTTTGACATGAAGAGTCCCAGAGTGGGATTAGCCAGCAAAACCAAGACTTTCATCCTATGGGAAGATTTCAGTTGAGGTTTGTGTTTTAATTACTGAAACACTAGTGGCTTCTTTGCTTCTATTCATTCTTATTTGACCACAAATGACAGAGAACTTTGGACTCTCTTGCTGTGTGACAGTGCTAGAGACAACACTAAAATGTAACAAACCGCATAAAAGTAGAGACCTCCCCCACACTGATTTGGCATTTGATACTGAGCAAAACACTTATAAACGTTTAGATTAGACTTTTCCTTTAAGTCAATAGTTTCTTTTGTTCTCACTTCCTAATTACAGATGAAATTTCCTTTCCTTTTGTCTGGCAACCGGCAGCCCTGTGGCCATGGGGCAGGAAGACTGCACCCCTGGGCAGCTGCCCCCTGGCTCGCCAAGCCCCCAGGAGCTGTGCCAGTTGTGGACTAGCACCCCTCATTCCTCCAGCAATTAGCTCAGCCTCATTTAATTTCATCCCTTGTCCTGCATCTCTGGAAAACTTCTAGGAATTATTGTAGCCCTCTGTGAAACCTTTGGTTGGTTTTGATTTGGACCAAGGCAGAGGAATGAAGAGATGTCTGTTTGCCCCTCTTCATTTTGTCTTTTGCCTTCCAGCTCTCAGACTTCAGCAGTGTGTGTGCACATGCTTAGGTGATGAATGATTTGTGCAGCAGAACTTTATGCACTCTGATTGTAGCTGTAGCTCTGCATGGCAAAGTTGCTGTGATAGCAAGTACTGTCTAGCACTAAATCAGTGTATTTAAAGCTAGGCATGACCGTGTACTAAGTAGTATGTTCCAAAGAACAATTCTAGGTTTAAAATAAATCACAGCTTTAAGTAGTCGTTTTGCTTTACAAAGATTTGAAGAAAAGCCCCAGAAAATTTACTGGCACAAAGACAAGAAGTCTTGCCTACCCTGTATTGTGTTGATAAGATACAAAGTTTGAACTGTCTATATTAGATTCCACAACTGAAAAACTAAGCTCAGAGGTTTGTTCCTTATTCAGTTTCTCTGGCCCGTGTGTTGCACAGTGTTATCTATTTCCGTGTGTCTTGGTGGAAATGGTAGGTAGGCACCAGCATCGCTTCCAGTGTGGCTCTGACTTTGTGCTTTGAGCCCTGCACAGCTGACTGAAGTCCCCACAGCAGTCTGCTGCTGCTGTGGTAGCTGGGGCTGGCACTGTGGTCTTGGGGACAGTGCTGTCTGTCCCACTCTGAATGAACTAAGTGGAAATTTGCTCTTGGCTTCTGTGAGGCCCGAGTTGAACATGGTACATGTAATCTGTTTTCAAATATTTGGCTTTAGGAGCACGTTGTTCCTGTAACAGAGCTGTTTTGAACACAGCTCAGAAGGCATTTCTACTGACTGCAACTTTCAAGCTAGGCCTTTGGGAATTAGCTTTTCCAGCTTTGCCAAGTTTGCCACATTCCTTGGACCACCGGGTCAGGCAGGAACACTCCCACTTCTTGCTATGTCCTCTTTGAAATAGTAACTTTCTAGAGCATAAGCTGGCTTTTACAGAAAAACCTAGAGTCATTAACAACAGAACTTTAGTGGCGATTAGAATAACATATTCTTGACTGTTGGCCAGACCGTTTAGGTCATAGGGTAAAATATTCTTCTTGTGTAAAGCCCTGCAAGCCTTCCACTGTGCTACAGGGAAATAAAAATAAAAAACGGGGAGGAAGAAAAGAAAAAACAAAGCCCCTCAATGCTGTTTCCTAACGTTTTGGGTAAACTGAGGTGTATTTTTAAGGCTGATCTCAAACTATATCCTTTCTTACTCATAAGATTGCTAAAGAAATTATTAGACGTGAAAGATCAAGTTAAAAACTACAAATACCAGTTTTGTGAAAGGCAGGGACATTTTTTCTTCCTTTTAGAATTAATTAGTCACTTATCCTAAACCATAGTGCTAGCAGCTCCCTTCTGCTGGCATTTGCCCCCATACCCTTGTGATGCTCACAGGGGTCCTGGTGGCAGGGGGGAGCTGTGTGCTCATGGTGCTGTGCCGCCTTTGCAGGAGTGTTCCCTGCATCCATCCCTTGCAGGTCAGTAACTGTAATTATTGTTATTTTTTGTTAAGCTAGTGGCTACTTATTATTGAATCAAATTCTCTAAAGTCTAAGGTCATCTTAAAAATCATCTGTGTCAGTAAATGCATGTATCTGTGTTTGATGCTGCAAGGTAGCCACTGATCTTTGGAGACTTCGGAAGGTGCTTTGACCACCAAGGAAGCCCCTCGTATGATGGTACATGGATGTGTCCCCTCAGAGTCGTGCTCAGCCCCAGAATAACCCCAGCTCCCATGCCAGCAGCACCTTGGCCTCCTGTGGCGACCCACAACCTTTCAGCTGCGTGCTTATGCCTCAATGCTCTCATCCTGCCTGGCTGCACCCAGGTGGGCTGCTCCTGTAGTTCCTGTCATCAGGAAAATGGCAGGTTAAATTTGTGAACTACTGCAGCAACCCTCCTCAGAAATGAGTTCCTGAGAAATGCTTGTGGCCTGCTGTCCTCATCAGGGAAACTGAGCTCACCGCAGGAGCAGCTGGGCTGTATTTGAAGCTTTTCCTTGCTGGATGGACCACCCTTTCCCATCACCGCCCTGGTGCTCGCTGGCTGTTTTGCTCCCCTGGGCAGGGAGATAGTGTCTCCCTAGGGCCACCCGCACCCTGCACGCCCCGCTGGCAGCTCGTGGGCAAGATAGTGGAGACAAAGGTCAAAAAAAACAGGAAACACCCCAGATTTTTCTCAGTGGTGTCTGGTTTCTTAAAAGGCAAGCACCAAGCATGTGGCTCAGCAGAGGAATCTGAAGACTATGTTATTCAAAGGACAGTAACACTGAGGCGTGGCAGACTTACAATTCCTTCAAGTCACTGAAAACAGGGGAAAAAAGATCTCATTTTAAAGCAGTGTTGCATTCACTAAATAATTTATGCAAGATTCACTCTTGTGTTATTTGACATACAATTCTGTCAAGCAATGACGCTTTTGAAAAGTTGCCTAGAGGATCAGATTCCCCATTCAATGGGGAATTAAAAAATGTTTCTGGAATTTTGCTTTGCAGTCGGGAATCTATTTTCTTATCTCACATTGTACAATTTATTTTTCCTAAAGCAGTGCACTAAATGATTTGTTATTGTTGGACTTGGTCAAACAACTTTATCCCTGGTGTAGTCACGAAGTCTTGGAGTAAAACCAAGGATGAATTTGTCACAGTCTACTCATCAGATGAACTGGTCTTTAGGTTAACTGTAAAAAAGCAAACTTTCTGCTAAAAATATTAGTGAAAGGCTTTTAATGCTTCCCAAAGTCACCTAAAAACTTTCTTCTTCAGGTCATGGCAGAGTCAGCTCAAAAGTGCTTTCCTGAGGTCCTTGTCGACAAGCAGCATGGAAGCAGGTGGCAGTTCGTTAGGTTAAATTTATACACTCAGCCTATTTTTATAGGTTTCTGTCTTATAAAATGAGAGAGTTGACATTCTGATTTATTAACTATCAAGTCGCCAGGACGTATGGGCTTTAAAGACTGAATGAGCTAAAATGTTTGTGATTGCAGTCTGAGATGAGAGACTGTATAGAGGTGTGCCAAGTAAATATGATGAGATGTAAGTGATAATTTGAATATACCTTAAATGATGTGTGAAGCAAAGCTAGTATAGCTTTAAATGTGACTTATTTAGTGAAGCAGTGGTATAAAGAGAAGCAGAATCCTGTAGGATTTTTCATTCTAATACATTTTTATTTAAGGAAGGGTCTATAAAGCATGAAGTTCAGCAAACAGCATTTTATTGAATAAACATAGTACAGATGATGACTTACAAAATGGAGAGCTTAGTGAGTGATACTTTGTATAACCAAAACCTTACATTCCTTACCGCTGTGGAAGTGGCATCTCTCATTTGTTAAGACCACCATTATATCTAGCCCTTAATGGAAATTTTGTAGTGGAAGGATATGTATAATTTAACAGAAAAAGAACCTGAAAATGTGCAGATCAGTTAATTGCCAAGAGGGATGCTGTGATACACCACAAGCAGATATTGATTTTTAATATTTACATTGCAATTGGAAGGGTATGTCATGTTACAAGTGCTCCGTGGAAAACTACAGAGTGTTTTACGCCAGGTGATTTATGTTCTCATGTGCGGCACAGAAGATGGTATAAAACGTGTGCTGTCTGGATAGTGGTAGCTGAGCCCTGCTAATGTGTGTGTCTGAATCACAATGCTTGTGGATAACCAGTTTTCATCTGCAATAAATACTATTTTTCAGTTCTGTTTCATGTTCTCAGCATTGGTTTTCCTTAATCTTTATGGTGCTGATCTAATTTTAGAAACAATTCATCTCTCTGTTTGCTGGCCTCTCCTTAATGGCTTAAAACCCAAATACATCTTAAACTAGGAAGGTGCATCTCCCTCCTGCGTGACTGAGAGCTGCTCCTGGGCTTTCGGGATCAGCTGGTGTGCAGTGTGGGAGGGTGTCTTCTGCTGGAAGAGCCTGTGGTTCCATCTCACTTTGCTGGATGACTTCTCAAATGCTCCTGTCTTGCCGACGGGATGTATGAGTGCCCATGGAGGGAGGTGACATGGGACAGGTGTAGCACCTGCGCCTGCAGAACCCATGGGAGTGTGACATGCCTGGGGGAGAGGTGTGGGCATCTCCCTTTGAGCTGGTCACCAAAGCCTGGGCAGTGTGGCTGGCATGACTTAACAGACGGGCTTCTTCACCTCTGCTGCCTCCCTGGAGAGCGCAAGTGGGAGTTGGCCACAGTGCTGCACGGAGCCTTTGGGCACAGCTGGCTTCAGGCATGTCTGTATTTCCACCACAGCCACATGGGTGTCCTGGAGTCATGATGACGTGATTGCCTGTCCCTCATGACAGGCCACTTGAGTGCATGCTGGAGGGACTGACTCAAGTGGCTGCCCCTGCCTCCCAGCCCAAGCAGCAGAGCCAGCTGCCCTGTGTGCGGAGCTGTGCTAGTATGGCCTCCTGCACCAGAGGTGTTTGGGAGCTGCCAGAGAACTCACTCTTCCTGTACACTTAATGCACATAAAAACTTGTGGGGATTTTGGCAAGGATGTTTGTGTCAGCCCACGCTCCGGTCCCGGATGAAGATAAAAAATATCTGAGAGACCTGAAGGTCAGATGCAATGGTGTTGGCTCCTGGCTTGCCTGGCAGAATGTGAGGCTCATCTGCCCAGCATGGTGCCTCTCGTTAACAGACCTCTCCCATCCCAGGGTATAGGTGTGCTTTAGAGGTCTTCAACTATTTTTCTTTCCTTGTTGTTACTAATACTGGGGCTTGGAGGCGGTGGGGAGAGGAGAGCATTGAGAATTAAAATTCAGCACATGCCTTTTCTTTGCGGGCTGTAATTAATCTTGCCAATTTTTAAAGCTTTGAGAATCTGGTTAAGTGATAAAACACTAACAACTTTATATGACAGAGAGTTAGAGGCTCCCACTATACACCCACCAGAGAAGATTAGGAGAGAGTGTTTGCAGGATTCGCACTAAGCAGCAGAGAATACAGTTGAGAATTGTTGCACTGCATGATATAAAAACCACATTAATATAATGAAAGGTGTCGGGAATAATGTGGGAGCGGCTGTAATTAAATGTATCTTAATAAGTGTAACATCCTTCTTAAAGCTCTTATTTTTCAGACCTCTCAAACTTAGAGGATGTTCTTGCTGTTGGCAGGTGGCCTGGGAGGAGAGCTGGAGAGCGAAGCGAAGGACAGCCGGGCCCTGGAAGAGAGGAACAGTGTGACGAGCCAGGAAGAGAGAAATGAGGAAGATGAAGACATGGAGGATGAGTCAATTTACACCTGCGATAACTGTCAGCAGGACTTCGATTCACTGGCAGACCTGACTGAACACAGGGCACACAACTGTCCTGGAGGTAATGTTAAACTAGCTTTACAGTTCTGACAGGTGGTTAGCTGGGTAATTGGACATAGCAACAGCTTGAGGCCTCAAGTGAGATTAAAGAATTAATAATGTAATTTTACAGTTAATGTAAGTTTATTGTGGTGCCTTGGGTAGCCTTTGTTCGCTCCTTTAATAAAATTAAAATAAAAGCAACAGCTTTCCAATCGGAATCTGTCAGTAATTACGTTAAACAAAAATGTTGTGGGTTTTTTAAACGCTGAAAGTTTCAGGCAGAATATTTTTCCCTCCTTCTCCAAATACAGGAAGATTTAAAAAGTTAAATGACCGAAGCGTGCAAAAGTCCCAGGAAGAAAGGCCTCTGAACCCCCTAAAAGAACATGACGGTTCCTGAGATTAAAATTCATAGTGCGAGTTTCGTAATCCCACCCTAAAAATACACCGTTCTCCCTAGGTTATTATTGCATTGCCTTTTGAATTTCATGGAAGTGAGGACGGCATCAGCCTACACTGATCTTGATTTTACTTTCTGTAAAGTAAGAACAGGCTCAGAGCATTGGTGTGAACAATTGCAACACATCTTGCTTTTCCACGGCTGCCGTTGCGTGGCCGGCGGGAGCAGCAGGTATTCTGCAGAGCACGCTAAGCCGATTTACAGGGGTAGTAAAAAGCTTTGCAGATTTTACCAAAGATTAAATAAAATCTTAGGAGGGGGAGCGCAGAATATGTTCATATGTATTTAAATTAGAGATTCTCATCCTTTGCCTTCCTGGAATTGAATGCTCTGCCATGACTTTTGCTTCTGCACTTGTCTAAAATGTTTTTAGGCAGTTGCTCTGATGGCAGACAGATACATGCAGGCTGGCAGAGGGCAGGAGGGTTAGTTTCTTCTCTGGTGCAGCAGTATCACATCCTCTTTCCCCTGAGTGCATACTCCTCCCTGGCCACATTCTTTGGTAAATTAGTGCATGTTTTGTGCTCTTCTTTTTGGACATAAGTAAAATGATGCTCAACCAAGAAAAAAAATACAGGAAAGAGAGTGTACAGCAAGGGAGAGAGGGAAGGTCAGGTGGAGCCTTCAGCTCAATCTGACTCCCACCCTGTGAGCATCCTCCCCTGTCTTGCTCTGGTCTGCGGAGGAGAGGACCACCTGTTCTTGCTTCTGTCTGCTTGCTGGGAGGAAGGACAGAGGGTTGTTGGGGCTTTTCCCCAGCCTGCAGATGGATAGGGACTATGATCCTACGCCTTGTCCCCAAGACTTCTTGCTCATTTAAACCCTACATAGGTTACAAACTTGGAAGTGTGTAAAATTGAAAAGCTACTTCTTGCAGGGCAATTTCTTGGCTGTCTGACAACCATGGCATTGGCCTCAGACTTCTGCAAATGATATTCATACTCTTCTGCAGGGTAGTAAGCAAGAAAACGCCAGTGAATTAAAAAAAAATAATCTTATTTTCTAAACAGGAAGGTGAGATGCAGAGCCCATGGGGACACTGGAGCTTTCCAGAGGAGCAGTAGCAGGGACAAGGCACCGCAGATGCTGTCCCACGTGGCCTGGGCAGGCAGGATTCCAGCAATGCCTGTCTCCAGCAGCTCTCCCTGGGCTCTGTCCCTGCCCCTCTCCCAAGTTGTGCTGGTACAGCTGCTGACGGTGCTGGGGGTGAGCTATTTTAGCCCAGGTGTCTGGTTCACTGTGTCTTCCCCACACAGCTGTACTGGAACAACTGGGGGAGTGGGGCAGAGTGGAGGGGACAGGCACTGCTGGCAGGGACTGCAGAGGAGGAACGAAAGGTTGTGGCTGACCAGTGGCACTAAGAAAAGGAGCAGGTTTTTATTTTGAGGCCAAGATACATTAAAGTATAGCAACACAGAGATTCTATTAATATCAACACAGTCAACATTTTCACACCTCAGTTTTTATGTATCCTCAATGTCATATTCTGTTACTGAGACTGAAGAAAAAAATGGGGGACTTTAAAAAATAATTTGTTAATATTCCCATTGCTAATTTTTGGTGGCAGGTAACGTAACTTCTTCTTCTTTTACTGTCTTCACGTGTGCTGAGGATTTACAAAGAATATTTTATCATAAAAAGGCACCACGTAACTATGTGCATAGACATGAAATAGGTGCTAATTATCTCCATGTGAGGGATATCCCTGTTCCCTGTATCTGTTTTCTATTTAATGTAGTGTCCTGAAATGATTTAAAGTAAGTAGGAAGATTGCACTCATATATTCTGGAATGAGAATGTTTCCAGGAAGGCAATCTGGAATATTGCTTGATGTTTACATAACTTACCTTAAGGAAAAGTGAAACCCTTTCAGTTCCACTGGTTTGTTCGATAGCCACGAGAATTTTTGTTGAAAGTATGTAAAATGCACATCTTCCTTCAGTTCATCTGAAAAGACCTGCACCACCTGGGCAAAAATCTAAGACTACATGAGGAAGTGTGGTATATTTAAAAGATTTTACTGCACAAAATAAGCTATTTGACCATGTCCTTAGTTACCCTGCATTATAATCCCTGCCTGACACATCTGAGGCTGCAATGCAGTGCCTGACCTCTTGGTAAGCTAGGTTTTCATGTCTTAATCTGAAGCAGGGTTTTCAGTCGTGTCTACATGGCTCCAGATCAATACAGGTAATATTTGTAGTGATAATATCACCAGGCTGATAATACAACATAACTAATGACTTCCTTTGGGAAGTTAGGAAGGTATTGTAGCTCAGGAGTGTTGCAGGATTACAAGAGATCACTCCAAAGAATAGGATAAACCATCTATTTCACTGGAATCCCTTAGAAATTCATTACAGCGTGCTGAAGTTATAATACAGTTTGAGCGCAGCTGCTTTGACGTGTAAGGAGGTAACAAACAGCCATTTCCTCCTTTGCTTTTTCATGTATTTCAGACTCGTTTCTTTGAGGACAAAACACCGCTGAAATCTAGACATCTCTGGTAGCACAAGTGCATGGCATTCCTTTTGATGTCAGTGTAGTAGAGACGTTCCCCTTCTGACAGAACTAGGTGCCTTTTATACCTTTTGCTTACGACTGATGTCTGTGATTGCAGGTTGTAGGTTTCCACTGTCTATGGGGATCTGAAAAGGGTCTAAATGGGGGCAGCTTGTATTGAAAGAGCATCCCATTTTTTCTTAGCAGCTCCTGTCTTCCCTCATCTCCCAGCTTGCCCCCACAAATGAGCTCTCCCGCAGCAGGCCTGGAAATAGTTCCTCAAACCACTAGTGAGCATCTTGAAAAATACTCTGAGAATAAATAAAAACACCGAGTGTATACAGTGGATGTGTTAAGCCTCTAAAATGAATTTAAAACTCACTGATATCCCGTGTCCCCTTAACTAGAGAAGACTAAAGTAATTGCCACTGGCAGGGTTTTTTTTTTTTGCACACTGCTGTTACAGTGAAGGTGGTGTAGCATTCACAAGAGTGAAGAATTGCACGTGGATTTACAAATGTCCGTGTCCTCCAGCCAGCAACAGAGGCTGCATGCATCAAGCAACTGTTCTGTGATACCTCCCTGGCTGGTGACTGATGCAGAGTTGATTCTTGCCTGACGCAAAGCAGCTAAAAAGCCGTGAGATTTGCCATTTTGCTTGAGTGTCTTAATCCACCTGCATTAGTCTGAGTTTAGCTCCAGTACTTTATTGTGTTATTTTTGCTTTCTCCACCCGTATCACCCCTTTCCACCTGTAGATCAGAATAGCCTCACATAAGCTTTTCTTCTTCAGTTTCTCAAGTGAATGTAGCGTGTTTTAAAGCAAATTAACACATCAATGAAGTGGACAGAAGTAGGTTTCTGTGGGGTCTCTGAGCATTTCATGAGGTCCTCTTCTGTTGTTGATAACTTTACAGGTTGTCTGTTTCAAACAGCAGCAGAGCTATATATGGATATTGCCAGCTTGGAAGCAGCTGATTTTTCTAAACTACTGTACGGTAGGAACTAGTTTATAATTAAAGTCTTGCAGTTGCTCCTTTTAAATGCCCTGTAACTTGTACACTAGGCTTACATTTGAAATGAGGTGTTGTAACTGTTTCATGCTAGTGTATAATTTTGCATTTTCTTGTATTTCACCTGCTACAAGAATGGTAATTGCCATGCAACCGTATATGTGGGATGCTTATCCAGAAAACTGTACACGGCAGCTTGTCAACAAGTGACGATGTCTCATGAATGTTTCTGTCAGGTGGTACTTTGTATTTCCCACTGACAAAGTGAGACTTCTTACACGTATTTCCAAAATTAGCCCTCCCCTAAATTGTAGTCTTTGGTTCCACCTGATTGGCAAGTCAGATTTACTTTCTTTTTGCTGCTGTTGTATCTTTAAATTAATGAATTACCGATTGTCCTCCACAAAAGAAACTGAAATACAGTTGTGAAAAAGCAGTGTGGAAACTTAATTATACACCTAGTTTATACAGCTGTGTCTCTAATGACCTACTGGCCCTAATTACTGTGTTGTGGCTCAGTCTGAGTGCTCTTGTCCTTGCCAGAATTCTGCTCCTTTCTCTTAACCTAACTAGTGTTTCAAGCTAAAAAAAATAACAAGTTTCCTTTTCTTGTTCTTTTCTACGTTGTCATGCTGAAATGCAGTTTTGCTTCTTTCCAGAGGTCATAGCAGTGTTTTAAAATTGGCACCAGAAAAGCTCAGTAATATCACAAACTGTAAAAACATGGATTTTCCCTGGAGTCCTCAGTTCTCGCTGTCTAGATCTGAAAATGGGCACCAGGGCAGTGTTTTTATTGTCAATCACTCGGAGGGCTCAGAGCACAGGCTCCTGTCCTTAGCGTGTCCCACGCGTCCCCTCTCCAGGTGCAGGGGCAGCAGGGCTCCTGGAGGCTCAGGCAGCTGCCTTGGCCATGGTGTTCAGATGCTTTGCACCACTCCTTGGAATCAGAATTTGTGCCCATTGGTGCCAAGTGCTCTGAAACCCCAGATTTATTGTAGGGATACATTTGGCTGGATTGTCTGGGGTCCGGCCCCAGTGACTGCTGTCACCACGCAGATGGGGTTTGAGTTTACCTGGAGATTCCCAGCCAACCTGCGAGGAGGCTCTTTCCAGGACTTCTCCCTGCATGTAGCATAAAGTCAGTGTGCTCATAAGGTGCTGCACTGCATGTCTTTTTACACATGTGCTCAGTGAAATATGTATTTATTGTGTAGAACATAAAACACACTCGTCTCTGAATTGGAATCTTAAACAGAAGCACAGTTGCAGATTTCATGGCCACCAAGGCAATAGGGTGTCTTGCCAATACAGCAGTGTCACCAGCGCGTCCCGTGCAATGTGTTTCTTGAGCTGCCAGCGCTGGCTCTGCCCCTACACAGGGCAACTGGCACGAGTTGGGGCTACCAGCAAAGACCTTTTAGTGCAGTGTTTAATGTCTTGCATACATTTGTGGAAGTTGTGTGAAGTGTTATGCTCCTGAACAGCATGGCTCAGCCGGCGGATCCAACAGTCGCCTGTCAGTCAGGTAGGTGAGGCACACGGGCCACCCCATGCTCGCTCGGCCTTTCCTGTGGCCCCGCGAGGTGGCTGCGGGCGCTGAGGCTCGAGACTGGCAGCTCAGGCTGTCTCTGGGATGCTGCAGCCAGTACTGGTGAGGATCCGTGGGGAAGAGGGTATTTGTGTTTTACACAGTGTCCGCTCGCCGTAAACACCCCGCGCGGGCTCTGCCTCGCGGCCTGGCGGAGGGTCTCCGGTGGCGTGGAGCCGGGCAGCAGTGTGCTCGCCGATAAGCGCGTGCCAGCGCACTGGGCACCGCCCCCTGCAAATCGCCATCGCCACCTTTGTGCGGGTCCCGGCGGGGCTGGCGGCGCGGGAGTGCGCCAGGCGCTGCGCGGGCAGATAGGAGCCGTGCCAGCGCCTGCCGGCCCCCTGCCCCCCGGCAGGAGGGGAAGTGAGGAGCCATCTCTGCCTCTTCCTCGGGCTCCTCCGATGGCTCGGCTGTGCGTTCCGCGGCTGCACAGACATTTCTTAGTGATGATGATATCTTTCCTCAATCAGTATATGGTTTTTTTCACACAGTAAAAATGTTTTGCCTGTCATTTTTAAACATATGGCCCAGTGAGGAGCTGAGGATGACAAGTTAGCATGCTTGTATTGGCAAGGGACCGTTTCTTTCTTGCTACTTTAATTGAGTTCTTTTATCTACTTTTATCTAGTTCAGAAAGTAGTCTGGAAAGTAAGCACAGGTTTACATGAAAATGGATAGAAGAGAAAGTGGGTGTTAGTTTTAAACGAGGTCTCTTAAAGAGAGCACATGTCCTTTTGAAGTCTTGAGCAGTTTGGCACTTGGCTGTCTGAAAAGCCACTCTTGCCTCCTGACACATTTCTGCATCAGAAATGGGCAGATGAACAAAGACCAAAGCAGCCCAAATGCTGCAAAGCAAGAACTAGCTGCCGGGTGCCGGCTGTGAGCTCCTGCAGGCAGCAGGACCCACATGCGGGACCTGGAGCCCATCCAGCTCCCCCTTGCAGGATCCCAGGCCTCAGACAGCCCTCCTGAGGCACCAAGGGTATCCGAGCTTCTCTTCCCCTTCCTTCAGATTTCGGTTTGCAAAGGATAGTCCATCAGCAGAGAGAGTATTGTGTGGGTCTGCGTAGGGCAGGTTTGTTTCATGGTGTTACAGAAATCTAAGTAAATAATAAATGGGGTTTTGAAAAAGAGGAAGGAGGGGTTGCAGTGTCAAGGCTTCTTCCAGGGCTGGAGCCTGCCGAGTCTGAGGGCAGCTGTGCCTGCAGAAGCAAGATCCCAGTGTTAGGGGCATTGCAGACAAAACTCAATACATGAAACTTAGTTCAGAAATGCAGGGAGGGTAGCCTGCAGACTGCAACAGATGCATGCTTGTTATAAAGAGGTCTTTAATAGTGCCTTAGAGAGCTCGATGGAGGATGTACGAGGGTTGTCCTGTCTTGGACGGGCAGGAGCATGGATGGTTGGTGGCTAAGGACGCTGCTGAAGGTCATGCGTTGCCTTCCTGGGGGGGCTGTTGAGGCACAAAACCATGTTGACCAAATCAACAGTTGTGGCAGATTCTAAGCTGTCAGACTGCAGATGTGAGTAGTGAACAAGAGGTGCATTGAAAGTCTGCTTTTTTTCCCTGATTTATTTCCCTGTCCCTTAGCAGGCTGTTGGGTGAGTGGTCTTTGTATAAGGATGGCTGTGCTGAGCCAGCCTGATGGTCCTGTAATGCCATTTCCCCAGAATATTGTCCTAGCTGTCAGCAAACTTATCTGTGTGCTTCTTGGTGTTTTTTATTTAAATGCCTCAGATAATATTCTGCCGTGAATTTCCATTTTGAAGCTTCTTGCTGAAGCAAAGTATCACAGCAGGGACTGAGAGTTTAGTTATGCATTGGGCAAAACTATCCCCTTTTATTTGCTTCAGCTTTGTCACCTGCTTTCATTTGATACTCTCTGGTTCTTCTGATGGAGGAGATAGACATTGCCTCTTTTCCACCTCCTCCACGCTCTCTTGCCCCTCCACTGTCTCCAAATGCATATTTGCAATCCTCTTACTGATATCTCCTGTATCTTGACTCAGAGACCGAGGTACATGGTAAATCGTGGCTGACAGGACAGTGTGTGGGTAAGACATCCTCCTCATCCGTGATGCTAGAGACGTGCTCACACTGGCGTGTCTGTCCTGGTTTCCAAAGCAGGAGGCAAGGGATGGTACTTGTCCTGGTGTGAAGACCTGGCAGACAGAAAGATGGTGTGTGGCCACATAGGGGAAAAACAATTAAGACTTCAATGTTTATTAAGAAAAAAGCAGCCAGCAGTGCATTTCAAGCACTCATCACAGAACATAATTTTGCTGTTGGAAGTAGCGGGACTGAAAAAAATCTGTCTAATGTTGACTTCTTTGAGTCCGTAGAATATAAATGGGTGTTTTTTTAAACCAATTAAAAATAAAGGAAGTGTGTGTACAAACATTGTCAAGAATTCCTATCTTTTTTCTTTTTAAGCAAGCTCCAGAAAAAAATCTCTGCAGAAGTTGTGTAGTGCATATTTGAATGCTTTTGTTGTAGCCTCATTAAACTTGGCTTGTCTGCAGATACAGCTGGCATGTTATTAACTGTGCTCCAGGCTTGGGGAAGCCAGAAAGCAGCCTCCACCCCCCGGTGCCGGCTGGCTTTAGGGAAACGTGCCAGCATGGGTTGGTCCTCTTCAGCTGGCTGGTTTTGGGAGAGCTTGCTGGAGCATCCCCGCATGGCCTCTGGGTGTGGGAGCCCAGGGCTCTGCCTGCTTCAGGAGCGGAGTGGAGGGAGGGCTGTGTGATGCCCTGGGCACCGGCCGGCAGCCCGCACCCACGCAGCACAGCCAGCCCTCGCCAGCAGGATGCATCCACCAAGGTACGTGGCCTCCCGAGGACAGCCTCGGCCTGCCTTCTCCCTTAGGGGCTCATGTCTTCTTTACTGGGGACTGGCAAGAAGCAAATGAGCCATCATCTGCCCACGTAGTTTCACTGTTCTGAACAAACTTGTTACTGGACTGAACCAGTCAAATAAATAAGGGAAATATTTTCCCCGAACCTGCTGGAGAGGCTGTTGCTCTCCAAGCTGGGTTTGCACATCAGAAGACCTCCACCAGAGGTCTAAGTGGCTTCTGACTTTCTCCAAAGCTTTGGCAGCAAGTACATACCTTTTGAATGCTGTTTCATTTAAGTAATTTTAGTAGGTATTTTTAATAGTAAGGTGAATGTTAAAAATAGATCTCATAATTTCATATTCAATTCAAAATTATTGCAAACAAAATCAGTAGAAATTTAAGTTCAATAATGTGTAGCAAATATAAGTAAAGCTGTTAAAACTTCTTGCTTATTACAACCAGTTTTCATAGTCTTAACTACTGAAAAATTAATGTGGGGTTTCCAAGGCGCTTGTTCTGTTCATGTTCAGTACTTCCTAGGATGTCTGAGCACTTTGTGATCCTTAAACATTGACTAGCAACTCCTTTCTTATTTTTATCATCACAGAATCAAGAAGTTGTTGCTCTGATTTGGCTTAAGTTTTGACTGTAATTGGAAGTATTCCTTCCTTTCACCTCCTGCCTTATGCTGGTACAAGGTTTGTGTTGTCCTTGGGAGCCACCATTGCTGACAATTAAAAGGATTCATTTTCAGTCTGTGCAGCTCCTGGATCTGGTGCCCTATGGAGCCTTATGTCAGCATGATGGGGAGGAGAGGTCAGAGCTTGGGGAAGAATTCAAGACCTTCCTCCTTAACAGCCTGGGTTATTTTGGATGAAAATGACTGTAACTGTGGCTTCACCAATTTGCCTGATGACATGCATGAAATGGCCGGATGGCAAGGTCTTTAACCCAGGTGGGATTTGTTCCTGGTGATGCCTGTAACCATAGCAGTGAGCTGCCTCTTGAAGGTATCATTTTTTTTTTTCGGTCCATCTCTTTTTTTAGACTTCCTTGAAAATCTTTCTCAGTGTCATGGTGAATGACATTTTGACTCCTCCTTCTGTTGCTCAATTACTGTTAGCTTTGTTGAGGAGGACATAAGGAAAGGCTGAAGAAGCCCATTGCTTTTCCCTTCTCCAGGGAATCTGTTACATTAAACATTTGAATAGATTTTTGAATGTAATTCCCAGTCATTTCCTCTACAGTGAACTCGGTTCACTCGTGCAGACTTTGTACTTAATGATATCTCTTAAAATAAATGAGATTTGATACAATTTATATTAAATGGTCATTTTAGAAATATACAGTACTAATTATTCATTAGAAAATTTGGAAAGACAGAAGTAGAATAAATTCCCTTTATGTCCTCTCTGTCTACAGAAATATAAATATACACACCTGTGTTCACTTTCTCTGAATAAAACTGTAGGCAGATGATTTACTGGATTCTTAGAGTAGTCTAAGCAGCTTTGAATTGCATTGTTCAGCCTGCATCAATAAACCCTAGCAACTACCAAACCAAAAACAGCCAAAAATTCAACGTGCCTCTAGGACAGTGTTTTAACATTTATGGTAATACTCAGCTTGTGGTCTGTCTCTGCATCGTATGGGATTTTGCTTTTGTGAGTTGTCCTGGTTGTCTCCTGGGGATGACAGCTGCCTCCCCTCCCCTCCCTTTCCCCGGTGCCTGTACTAGTGTCCCTGCGGGCCCCCTCCTCAAAGGCTGTTTCTTTGCTGCTGCTTTCTGGACTGCCACCATTTCACATCTCGCTCACGGCAGTTTTCTCCCTGATGCTGTGCTGGCATTTGCCCTTTCCTGGCCCCGCATGTAACCGAGTCCCTTCACAGTTGATCCATTTAAGTTACACCTTACCCTGTTACTGTTTTCCTCCTTTACTCTTACCTTCAGACTCTCTTTTGTCAGCTGTCCCAGAGCTATCTCTTCCTTGGGGTTCTGTACATGTGCGGAGCCTTCCTTGAACCGTCCCATGGGGACCAGCATCTGCAGATCCCCTCGAGGTGCTGTGTGAAGTCTGACTGCTGCATGTGCTGTTTTGGAGGCAGTCTCAGACAGATTTGCTAAAGACATGTGGCTAGTCAAATCTTTGTCCACAAAACCTAACAGATTATTTAATTTGCGTTCAGACTGCATCCAGATCCAACCTGGATATCTGCTTGATCATCTCACCTTACAGCCCTTCTGCTTCCATCTCTTATTTGCTGTGGTTTGTTTTACAAGAGCTGCTTCATGTAGGAGTTATATTCCACTAGGTGTTTTAATGAGATCTGTGTAACTGGGTTTGATTTTGGCCAGAGCCTTGGGTACGTGTAAATAAAGTAGACAGTATTCTTTGCTTTTTATGGAGGATAAACTGTCATCTTTAGGAGACAGTCACAGTGCATGCTTAATGCAAATAAGACAAATTTAACCCAACATTTAGAACAAAATTAAAGTGAACAGAATTTTCTTGTCTCATAAATGAGAGAATACTGAGTTTTCTGGCTGCCAGTTTAAGCTCTGGAAATGCAAATATCAGGAGGGAAGATGCTCTTTCTCTCGGTAACTAGATATAGACATATATATCTATGATGTACAAAATGCTTCATTTTTTGTTAATCAGTACTGTTTTGAAGACCCAACGAGCTAAAATTTGCTTTGTTGAAGATGACATCATTACTGTGGGAGAGTATCAGTCTTGATTAAAAGAGAAACAAGGAGAGCCAGTTCTCACAGCAAGTTGTGGGGATTGATTCTGCAAGTGGTACCAGAGTTGGGAAGTTGCAATCCAAGTTAGCACAAGTGTCTGCTTTTCCAGTGGCTGCCACAGTAATTGGCCGTGCATGTCCGGATCACCGAGTGACAGGCGGGAGGCTCAGCTCTCTGAGAGCTCGGCCACTCCAAGCAGGGGGAGAGAGGGAGGGAGGGAGGATGGGGAGAAAAAACCAATTTGTGAACTTGGCCCTTTTGAGATACCAAATGCTCCTCTCCCCATGCCCGGGATCAGTGCTGAACAGCCAGTAGCTGCATGCCACTCTTCTTTTGCTGTCAGCAAATGTCACTGCAGAAACCTCAGTAGTTTCAAGGAGCCACTATTTGTATACAGGGAATAAAGGAAACTCATGGATAGAAATGCTGTGGTGTGTGGGCTGCTCTGGATATTAGTCTGAGGAAGATCATCTCCACAAATGGTTTAAATTAGGCTATCCTTGATAATTCTGGTGGTATGGAACCCAACCAACATTTCAGGAAAAAAATAAGTTTCTGTGTTAAAACAGACATGAAAAAAATGAAGGGCTTAACTTTTGTCCTGAGGGTGATAAAACAGCACTACACAGCTGAAAATCAATCTGACCTTCACCCACGTGATGCTGTTGTCTCAGTCTGTCTTTCATTTCCTTTGGTTGAGTGAAGGCCATGGCATTCAGTAGGGAGAAAAGCCAGAGGGAGGTGGGGAGAATCCTGTTTTCTCTGGAAAGGCTTCGGTGCTTGCATAAGTTGACTCCATAAAGAGTTGCTGTAAAACTTTGAATTATTTTGTTAAATAAACCCCACAAAATTCCTTCTTCTCTTAATAGCCAGCAGTCACGTTAAGGTAAAGGAGATATGTTCTGTTAGGGGAAAAGAAGTGTTTGTGATAGAAAACATTCTGTTTTAATTAAACCTAGAATTAGTTGGTATTTTGAAACGAAGACAGCAACAGGAAACCTGCACCTTCATTTAAAAACAGAAATTTGTACCCAAAGGGAAGGAAAAAGGCCAATTATTTTTTCCAGAGATAGTTTAACATTCCGTGTTGCAGGCTTTGCACAAACAAAGAGGAGGTACCCAGATGCACGTATATTTACATACACATCAATAAATCAACAGTTAAGGCTTGTGTATAAGTGATATTATTGATTTTCAAAGAAGAAGTACAATTTCAGTTGGTGAGCTGCTCATTTTGCACAACATCCTGCAGCAAGTGGTTCCCACCTCATTTTCCCAAAGACAGAGAATGAACTACACAAATGGGTAAAATTTTGTGCAGAATTTAATTCTATTAAACGACAGCACCAGCAAAGGGGAAAACTACTTGCTTAAGCACACCTTGAGCAATTAAAAGTGCAATTCATAGCTGTTCATCCAATCCCCTGCTTCTTCCGTCTTTGTTGAATTTAAATGTGACCCAGAGCCAAAAAGTTGCCAGATATTTCTTTTGGTAAAACAGTAAGTTTCCCACACAGACTTTGTAATAAGATTGCTGTTTCTGCTTGTCCTAAACTGCAGGTTTCCTGATTCATCTGATCTCACGCACATAATGTCCTTTTGTGTCACAGTCATTAATTACTCTGTTGCTTTATATTTTTGTGCTACAGATCTACTAGCTGCTGTAGCATGAAGAGAGTTAGGGGTAGCTGCTATTTCTTTGTTCAGTAAATATTGCCAGTTTTGAGAGTGCCTGTAAGAAATGTCGACTTCTTGTGAAAAAGATAAAGACAGAGATTGGATTTTGCTGCAGAGATTAACCTCTGCTTCGTAAAGGTTCTGAATGAAACAATTTGTTCACTCATCTTTTTGGAATGATGGAGATTAATTTGTGACTGTAGTTTTTTATTTAAGTGTGGTTTGTCTGATGTGCCAACCATCATGGACCTGTTTTACATGGTATTAAAAAAGCCCCAAACCAAATAGCAAATGTGAAAGATGTTGGGACCTTTTCCTGGCAAGCTCTGCTACTCAGGTCTCCGTGTGATCTGCCAAAATACTATTTGCATAAATGTAGAATTTAATAAGTTATCATTCTGATTAACGCCATTAACTGCTTAACTACTGTAGAAATTGGCTTCCAAAGTTGCTTGATGGTAGCTGTTGCTCTCCACATCATTCCATTTGCTGTCTCACTGGGGATAATGGTATGCAAGGGAAAGCAAGAAGGTCAAGGATCTTTTTGTTTAGTCTCTTTGCACATTAAAAGTTCTATTATGTGTTTGTATTGCATGTGGTTTCCAGTCTGTTGGCTACAATGCTTTCAAGATCCATTGATGATGAGTTTCTGAAGCTAAATATATCTTGTGGGTTATGACTACCCGGCTATCACTTTGTGTTGCAGTCAGGACCAATATTAAACAAGTGCTTTTCAGAACGAGGAATTTTGAAACTGAGTCAAATGATCTTACAAAAGGGTAGGAAATGCTAAACTGAAGGTGACAGCAAAGGCTTGCTCTGTGCTGAGCGTTGGGGGTGTTTGGAGCTATGCTCTGCTATTTGTGGGGAAGTGGTTCTCAGGTTGGGGGTTTTTCTAGGGGCGGAGGGTGGCTTTGGTATTGTTGTGAATGACAGCCGCCACAAAGCTGAATGGGGTTGAAAAAAGTGATGTCCTCTACATCCACCCCTTTCTCTTGCCCCGGCAAGGAGTAGGTGCAGCATGTGGTGGGAGCATGCGTGGGCCTGGCTGCCCCTCGGCAGTGCCCCCGTCCCTGCACTGCAGCAGGGCTGCGCCAAGACAGGCCTCGCGGCTGCTGCTCGCCCGACATTTGAGGGAATGCAGAGCCAGGCTGCAGGATGCAGCCCCATCCGAAGGGCTGGCACAGCCGCCTGGCTCGTTCTCACTCTCCAACTAGTAGACTGACCTTTTGCAAAAACAGTTTCAGCTGCTGTGAAACTCTGACAATAGCTTTAATAGATTTCATTTTGGTTCTAAATAGCTATGGTTGCATTTTGGTAATGTAGACTAGCAGCCGTAAACATGGTTTAGCTGATTGTTTCAGGCCATGTACAAACTCAGGCAGATGTCAGTGCCTCCTTGCCAGGCGTTAGCACAAGTTACTCATTTTCTTTTAAAATGAAAGCAGAGATTTTATTTTTTTAAAGCAATTTGTGTTCTGACTGCATGAGTACCTTCACACCTGTCAAGTGAATTCAGTGTGTGCGCTCCCGAGGGTAACCTGACATCTGGGAAATTCTGCCTCAGCCTAGACTGATCCCCTTCGCAGCATCTTTGGTATTTTGAATTGAAATGGAGTTACACCATCACACATCATCCTTTGCATTATTCTGTTCTGCTCCAGTATATCCTGCTTTTATAACTTTGTGTTTAAATCCCACTCTCGGGCTGTTTCAGGAGTGCTGCAGTTATCTGTAAGCTGTCTTGCTTTTCACTGTGGGGCTGGTAAGCTCAAAAACATCTGCAGGCAGGGTCGGTCCAGCTTGCTAGTCTTTAGAGGATATTTACAGAGTTTCATAAGGCTTGGACCTATACCCACACCCATCCTAGATGCAGTGTCTACAGATTTATCCCCGAGAGCCTCTTACAAGCTTTGTTTGTATTACTATCTAGAGCTATCCCACTGCAGAAATCCTCAGGAGAGAGAAGTGGTCAAGAGTACTTAGAAACATCTGTTAAAAATTCAGACAAACACTGCACTGTCACTAGAAGCAGTTAGGATGGGGTGAGTGAAATTGATCATGTGGTGGTATAGGAAAAAGGGACTCTTTTTTCTGTTCCTTCACTTTTCCTTAAAAATCAATAGTTTGGTCAGTAGATACAGGAAAACGCCCCTGCACAGCACTCCTGGGGCAGAGAGTTGCTTTTTACCAATGTTACAAACTCACTTGAGAGCCAAGCCTCGTGTTCTTAAGGGAGCACTGTTTCCAGAGTACTCACATTTGATTCACCACATGCTTTCTACTTGTTTCAAGAAACCCTGCATTAATTGTGCAGGCCTAGAAAGTGGCGACATGAGGAGATACAGCAACTTTGCTGTGACTCTTCTGTTGTTTGCCATACTATGGCAAAAGGGAAGAAGAAGTTGTAACGATGAATCTAATGGATGGACTCTCTAGCTGCTTGCTGTTTTATGTGTGACTACACACTGGACTCAGTGAGTGCTCAAGAAATACTGGCATTTGTCCCTGATGATGTGTCGTGAAGTTACAGGCACTTTGGCAGTAAAAACAAGTTTTCTTTTCTATAAGGCTGGACTTGCTGAGATGTAGTAGTCCAGCTCGGCCCCTCACTTGGCCCCATTCCCCACAGAGTACTCTCATCTCCCTTTCCATCCTCTGCCTCCAAGCAGGACAAGGAGCAGCTTGAGCTGCTGGCTGATGGGGTGGTACGCAGGGGCCCATAACCTTGGACAGGCCCCGCGGTGGGGATAAGTGCTGACTCTGTTCTTAACCTTCCTCTCTGCAGAGACATGTACTTGGGGTCTCTGTCCTACTCAATCAAAGGTAGGTTTGCCAATCTTACAGAAACTCAATTTCTATAAGAGAAACTCAATTTCTCTCGGAGCCCTCTATCCCCAGTCTGGTGTGATTCAAAAGTTAATAGGAAGGGACAAACAGTTAAGACATATGACAGGCAATATGATCACATAAACCTTGTTTTCTTAGGATGCCAGGCTGAAAAAAAATGAACACAAAGCTCCTGAGAATAAATGAGTCACTTCAGATTGAGGCTTGATGGACAATGTTGGCTTTGTTATCTCTCTGCAGGTAGTGAGGGGATAGGGTTAGGGAGAATTTCCAGAAATGGAGGAGAGTCATTATCAGAAGGGTAAAGCTTCCTCTGCCACACATCCCCTGTAGTGGACCCCGCATTACCCTGGTCCCTCCTCCTTTTAGGAGGCTTTTGAGGAAAAGTCTCCTGTGACAGGAATATCTCTCAGGTCTTTTCATCTGTGAGCTGCCAGGTGAAAGAATGAGGCTAGAGAACAAAAGATGTTCAGATACTGCAGACAAGCTTTTGTAGGTTCTGCCACGTCAGCTGTCTCTTCTAAGGTCTGCTGTATTTTCCGTTGATGGTGCTCTTCCCCTGAGGATTCCCCCACACCTGGGAACGTCTGCCATAACCTGCACTGATACTTTCCTCAATGTCTTTCATTTCTGCATACTGATGGAACTGGGATATCACACACTGTCCTTGCCCTTATTCTATTCTGCTCCTTGGCAGTCCCAGCTTTCTGGCTGGGAGCTTTCATCCCACCTCCCTCTCAACCTTTTTCAGGAAGGGTTTTGCAATTATTTATAAGCTAGCTTGTCCTGTTTTCTGACATTTTCAGTGTAGTCTGTGGAAGTGAAAAGCTAAGTATACATTCTCTGGTTTTACAGGGAAGAGAAAACTTGAAGTTGCTGATCTGTGTTAGCAAGATATTCTTGGCTTTTTAGGAGGCAGAGAACTCTCCCTTTAACATTAGTGGTTTTCTGGGTGTAAAAAGTCCTGGTGGCCTGTAACCACCTCTTGCCTTTGATGTGTTTGGAGATGCTGGAGGGGCAAGCAGCTATCTTACTTGCATGCCAGTCAAGGGGAGGCTGGCTATCCTGCTTATTCTTTATTCCTGCTCACCACCCTCAAGTGGGTTTTGTCTGTCCTTTCTCCTACCACGTGTCAGAATAAGCACCACCCTGTGATTTGCTGCCTCGTCCTTCCACTTGTTCTGTCCTGGGTTTGAGATTTTTCCAAAATACATCATGGTAAGAAGCAAAGCTATCATGATTTGGGCCTCATGGCTCCTCTGGAGGCATCTGTAGATTCTCTAAACAAAATAAACATCTGTTGAAGCTGAAGGGTCAGCATTTTCTCATTTTGCTGCTGCAAATAGGTGGGAGGAGGGAATAACTGTTCCCATGGAAGTCACAAAGTGGACAAGCTTGTCTGCTGCCTGGTGCTGCAAGTTGGATGATGCACCTACTTATTCACTCCATCCTCCACCTTGTTGATGTTTTGCTTGCCTACATGCATTGCATGTATGTGAGAGAATTATAGGTCTCCTGGCTACCTTCTCATCCAAAGACAACTGAAAATACAGAGTCTTTTGTGAGGAGAGATGTATTCCCCTTCCAACATTACACACACAGAAATCAAATTTCATTTGCTTTTGACCAACCTTAGATAAAACCTGGTGGTTGCAGCTGAATCTTACTTTGAGTTTTTCATTAAAACTGTTCAAAGCAAGCTAAAGGGTGGAGGATCTCATGTGAGCCAAAACTAACCTCCCTATTCCTGCCAGTGAAGCTGTATTGCCAAGTTTCACACAGCCGTGTTCTTTAGCACCTCCTTTGAACATGAGTGTGGTTGTGGAGGCCGTTTTGAAGCTCCTACTTGAAACACTCACTGTGAGCTAGTGGAGCATTTTCTGGCACTTAAGCTTCTGTATCTGGTGGCTGTTTGTGCTATACAGAGCAATGAGTCATGGCTTGCTAAAGGAGAAAAAAGGATTTCTTAGAAACCTTTCAGAAAAACTAAGGTCGTTACCAACAGCTGTAAGTGCTGTTGGTGTCTGTGGTGAGATTGGTGTGGCAAGTCACCTCTGCAGTGTTTCTAAGAATTTTCTAAAAGATGGTGTGGTAGCTCATCTGAATACTCTTTTTTGTATGATTTCTGCAGCCACTGACTTCCTCCTAGTATAGGATATTTCTTTCCTATTTTTCACTGTCTGGACTGATGGAAATGGAGGCTTGTTCCTTGCTTATTCTTGTATTCTTAATTATATATACTTGAATTACAAAAGTGAAAAAAAACCCCTCACCTCCTGCTGAAATCTTGTGGAGCTGTGGGTGTTCATCACCTCAAAGAGTCAAGTAATTGTGCTACGGACTTCACTGTGAGTTGGTTCCTTTCTGTAGTTTACCAGATCATTAATGTTCCAGTTGGCTAGCTCTGAATTCCTGACAGCAGAACATGTTAACGGAACTGAACGTGCTGCTCTGATCTCCCAGCCAGCCTTGTCTGTGGCGTTAGCGTTTGGGATCCACCAGCGGTGCAGTTGTAGAGGGCACTGCAGGGTGGATATGTGTGTCTGAGCAAGCAGGTAATGGGCACAGCAAGGATGCTGCTGAGTGCTCCTCAGCTCAGGCAGGTCCCCAGGTCACCATCGAGGATTCCCTACAGCGGAGCTGTACAGTCTGCATTGGTGCCTCAGCTGCTGGGACTTCAGTGCTATAGTTTGGATGTGGGCAATGACCATTGCAGGCATCCTTCCTGATGCAGTGGGGCTGTCCCTCCATGGGAAACGGCCATGCGACACGATCCTTCCTCCATGCCCCACGCTGGATCTGTGATAATAACTAGTGTGGCTGCTGTTGCACTGCTGACACTTGGGTCATTCCTGGTTATTTTGCCATTTTTAGAAATATAATTTTGTGATAGCAAGGAAAAAAAGAGGAAGTTATCCAATGCTGTGGTTGAATTCTTACATTTCCCACTCTGTCCCTGAGAAAGAAAGGGCCAGGGAACGAAGAGGCAGGGAGGAGAGATGCAGTGCAGCTTTAGAGCTGGTATGGCTGGCTGCTGAAGCACAGACCTTGAGATAAGAAAGTAGACTCTGTGTGTGAGAATGACGCCTCATTACACATGCCAGTAGGTAATCCTGAGCTGTTTATAGGACAGAATACCTGGAGGATGAGGTGGTGGACTGACAATCTTGGCCAAGCCACAGACTCCAGGAAGGTGCTCCTGTAAGCAGTGGGTGAGCCTGTGCATGAGCCTGGGAAAGGCTCTTACATTTAACAAGCATTGGTTTACCTGTTTATGAAAAAAGTGTGCAGAGATCAGGACCAGCATGTGAGGGCCATTTACTCTTTGTAATAATTTTGACAACTTTGAATAGAAGCTATTTTATGATTAGTTGTTCTTTATTTCATTGGTATGACTGTGCATGGTTGACTTTTTCATTCTCAGCAGTTGATTTCCAAAATCTATTTTACTTTCTCTTTTTTTTTTTTTTCATTTGTTTGTTTACTTAAACTCCAGCTAATTTTCCTCTTTGGAAGTCAGAGGTTTTCCAACATGATTTGATAGAAAGACAATACAATCCATCTGAAATATGTTCCACGCCCATCAGAAAATGCCCCTCACTCTCAGCTAAAAACAGCAGCCTCGGAGATTTTGCTCCTTTCCATAGAGCATCGCTCTGTTTGGGGGGCAGGGGACGTGATCAAAAAGATTTAACATGA